>NC_080090.1:83093689-83401033 GCF_950005125.1 Chionomys nivalis
TCTGGCTGACTGACCATAGGCCGGGGTGCATTTTGAACACCTCTTAGGGGACCCCAGTATCCCTGGAGGAGGGAATTTCAGTGGGTTCTGTCTGTGTGGCTCTGTCCTGGGTCTGGTTTTTCCAGGCACTGCCTGGTGGAGAATGTACTATGACAACCAAGTTAAACATCTTGTTTTTAAAAAAAATTATTTATTTTCCTTTTATGTGCATTGGTGTTTTGTCATGGGTGTTGGCTCCCTGGAACTGGGGTCACAGACAGCTGTGAGCTGCCACATGGCTGCTGGGAATTGAACCCAGGTTCTCTGGAAGAACAGCCAGTGCTCTTCAGCACTGAGCCATCTCTCCAGCCCCCAAGTTAAAAATCTTACTAGCAGTTCAGAGTAGCAACCTTAAGGCCAAAGCAGTTGAAAGGAACCCTATTTGGTTCTTTCTTTCTCTTGAGAAGTTTGAGGTAGCAGGGACCCAGGCTGGCAGAATGGAGCAGGTTCTGGGGCAGCGGATGAGATCATGGGAAGGATCTGGGAAGAGTTAAGGGAGATGCAGCTCGGCCACGAACCCAGTGTCTGGTTGGGATAGGCTGAAATGAGCGCATTTGTTGGTAAAAGTATGGAGTCTTCCCAAATGTGGAAATAAATCATGAAGGAAAGAATTAATCCCCTTTCCTAGCCCCTCTAAATAAGTCTACATCCCTCTCTTCTATAGCCAAACTTCTCTCATTAGTCACTGAGTTTGTACTTCTTCTAGATTATTCCCAAAGTAGCGTGATACTGGACCTTTGAGGACCACAGGCTCCTATTTCTTTGCTTCTTACCTGGACCTGCAGGAGGCAAAGGTAAGGGGCCGTTATCTGGATTATTCTTGACATGTGACAAATAGCTTCAAGATCTACTGGAGCTAATGGTGATGGTGATAAGGAAGGTGACCGTGCCAAACTTGACCTCCAGTGTGGCTGGGGCCAGTGCTTCCCTTTGTCAGATGTTGACCTGAGGGAGGGAGGAATGGGAATCTTAGGGTACCTTCCTACACTTAGTGTAGCCATCTGAGCCTGATTGTCCAAGTTGTCCCCTCTCCTGTCTATCCCTGTGACCCTTTTCAGTGCAGTGGCTATGGCTCCTGCGGTGTCTGTGACCGCTCCAGAACGCAGTTGGCACACTGTGGCATTCCTGCACACAGGGAGGCCATGACTGGGCTGGAGAGGGGGCCAGAAGTGGCAGCGAGTGGGCAGTTGTGGAAGAAAGCTTATCAGTTGGAGTATGGAATCTGCTCGGTCATGCTTGGTTCTGTACTGATGGCTGGGTTCTTTGGGCAGGAAGTACACTTGGGACCACTTGGCCATGCATCAGCCTCTCAGGAGGTGGGACTGATGGAGGATTCTCGCAAGTCTCTCTTTAACTCATTCATAGGTCTCATCCTTCCCCAGAGCCAACCCTGCTCCTTCTCTATGGACAATAACAGATGGGTGCAGTAAAAGGAAGCTGAGGGGAGTAGATGGGGGGCCTGTTTGGAAGAAGGGGACAAACTCCTGTTCATCTGACGCTGTAGTTCACAGGGAAGAGGGTGGGTTTCTGATGCTCTTATTGGCTTGAGGAGAGCGGAGCTCCAGAGTCACTAAATCAGGGTCTTAGCTCCACAGACCTGGAGAGCTGAAGGGTTCCACATTGGTTACAATGGGAGGTAAAAGGCTCTGGGACTCCAGTAAAAACTCAAGAGCTTGGTGGGGAATCTGCATTCCAAAGTTGAGAGGGCACTGCTGTTGAACGAGTCTCCTGAATGAGTCTGGTCTTACTCTCTGAATGGTGAAGAACTTGAGTCCTACCAGGCCATGAGTATAGTGTGCAGTCCCAACACCATGGTTCTCTTTCCTCAGACACTGGGCAGCACCTACTTCTTCCCTGGAAACGTCCCCAGGAAATCGGTCTAATGGAGCTGTTCTAGGGGGTGGCAGGAAAGTGATCATTTTTATTTGGGGTGTTAGACAAGCTCTTAGGGGCATTGCCTATCCCCAACATCCATCTCAGATCCTAGCTGGAACCCCTGCAGAGGTAGGCTTACATTAACCCAGGCCTTTCATAAGCAGTTCATCTGCCGCCCTCAGGACATCAGTTTCCGCTGAAGAGCAAGGAGAAGCTGGAAGTATGGCAGGTAAGAGAGCTAGCTGCCCCTCCACCCCTCACTGTTCTTTCTCACACGGGTAGAAGGCAGGGAGAAAGTCCAGCCCAGGGTTCTTTGAGAAAGCACCAATCTCTGCTCCTTCAGTGTGGGCTTTGCTCAGCTTCACTGAGCCTCCACACAAACTGACCTTCTGCTTTCTGAAGTGTGGCCCTTTCCCATCCTCCTTTCCCTGGTTCATCTCTACTGACACACCCAGAGTGTTCCGGGGGCACACAACCAGAGAGGAACTACCAGATTCCCACTAGAAAGCTTAAAGGCATCCTTTACAGACAACGGGTGGGCGGGACAAGTCTGCCTCGACAGATAGAGAAATGGGGGACCTGGTTCCCTGACTGAATGGGAGGAAGATCAAGATGGACTCCTCCTCCCTCTCCAGGAAAGACCCCTAAGAAGTCCTCCATCCCTGGCGTGAGCATCCGGCAGCTGGTGGACGAGATCCCCGAGGGCTGCAGCACACCAGATTTCAAGCAGAAACCTGTCACCTTGGCTCTCCCAGAGGGTGAGACCCTAGTGGATATTGCCGAGGTTGTCATGGTCCCTGCTCTCCCACTCCCCAGAAAGCACAAGGAAGAAGGCTTGGCCATCTAACCTTTCTATCCATCCATTACCTGTGCCTCCATCCTTCCTATATTCAGTGGTGTCTGTCTTCCTGCATCCCTAGGAGGGACGGGATCCCGAGGAGACTATGGGGAAAGGGAGCAAAGAAAGTTCACACTATGTAAGGGAACAAGGGTTGGCTGATACTAACTGGGGAGCAGGCCCCCAGGTTCTTTTCTCTCCTCTTCCTGCCTTTAAGGTTCTATAGGAAGAGGCTATTTAAAAACCTCTTCTCCCAGGGCAGAGAGGGTGACTGTCAGTAAAGTCCCTGCTATACAATCCTGAGGACCTGAGCTTGGGTTCCTAGTACCAACATAAAAAGGTGGACACTGAGCCGGGCAGTGGTGGCGCACGCCTTTAATCCCAGCACTTGGGAGGCAGAGGCAGGTGGATCTCTGTGAGTTCGAGGCCAGCCTGGTCTACAGAATGAGTTCCAGGACAGCCGGGCCTGTTACACAGAGAAACCCTGTCTGGACACTGGGTTGCACACAAGTGTGCCTGTGGTCCCCATATTGGAGAGGAAGAGTGAGCAGGATTCCAGGGTCTTGTTGGACAGTCAATCTGGCCAACGGATGAGTTTAAGGTCTTCAGACCCTGTCCCAAAAAATTAGGTGGAAATGCTGGAGAGATGGCTCAACAGTTAAGACTACTGGCTGCTCTTCTAGAGGTTTGATTATCAGGACCTACTGGCAGCTGATATCTATAAGATCTGTTCCCCTCTTCTGGTCTCCAAGGGCATCACACACATGTGGTGCACAGACATACATGAAGGCAGAACACCCGTACGCATAAAAGTGAAGGAAAAATGCTGAAAAAAAAGTGGAATATGAGCAAAGAAGACACCTTGGCTTCTGGTCTCTAGACACACACACATATATATATACACATGACTGTGCATGCATGTATGAACACACACACACTCACACATACACTGACCACATACACACACACACACACACACACACACACACACACACACACCTTTTCTTCCAACTTTTCCCTAAAGAGCCACCTGTCTAGTGGTCCACAGGCTAGGCTCAGGAGTGCCATTTTAAAAGGCCACACACACAGTAGCACCCAGGGAAGTGGTGTTCCTTCCCTGGGCATACATCCTTGCCAAAATTTTTTGGTTAACGTTTTGGTATAAGAAAAATAATGATATGGTATTTTACTTTTCTAAATCTGAAACAAAGTCATGAGACACAAGGGAGGGCCCTGGGACCTTCAGATTCTTCTGTTGAGATGTTCCTAGCAGGAGGCAGCCGTGCTCTGTGAAGGTGAAGTAGCTCCCACACCATCTGGCCCTGCATGGAACTGCAGGTCTTTTCTGAAGCTGGAGTCCTATGTGTCAGGACCAGCTTCATTGAGTACCAAACCTTGCCAAGTTTGTCTTGCCCATCCTCTTAGCAACCTAACTCACAAATTCGCACACACTTCCTTGGTTTGGGAGACTTCTTAGTCTCCTGATGCACACACTCTCAAAGGAATCTGCCTCCCACTCCAGCCCTGCTTACCTTCCCCAGAACAGACCACACAGCCACATCCTTCTCTTGGGGATACCAGGCCTCTGCATGGTGGACATCAGGCCAGCACTGCTTCTGGATACCTGGAAACTGTTTCCACCTGACATTATGAGTCCCAAGTCAAGGGGATCAAAGTTGGGTACTTATGAATCAAAGTCGGGTGCTTCTTTTGGAATAGGGAGCTGGGGTGCCTGCAACAGGGAGGATGCTCAAGTTTAAGTCTAAATAACACCTATTGCCACTCTACCCCCAAGCTGCTTCCTCCTGCCACAGGAAAGAATGCCATTTTTCGGGCGGTGGTCTGTGGGGAACCCAGGCCTGAAGTGCACTGGCAAAGCACCAAAGGGGATCTCCACAACTCCAGCAAGTACCGGATCTCCTCTGCCCCTGGAGGCGAAGAGCATGTGCTGCAGGTGAGCGCTGCAGCCATTCCCATCCAGGGTTCTTGGGTCACTTCTTAGTACTTTGAATTCTTTTTTTTTTCTTTAAAAGTTTCTTTTTATTTTATATAGCAGCCTCAATTCCCCCTCGTTACCCATTTCCCACCTTCCCTTCCCACCATCCACTCCTCAGAGGGGAGTAAGGTCTCTCTTGGGGAGTCAACGAAGTCTGGCATACCAAGTTGAGGCAGGACCAAGCACCTCCTCCTTGTATCAGGGCTGAGCAAGGTATCCTACCATAGGGAATGGACTCCAAAAATACAGTTCATGAATCCAGGATAAGTCCTGGCCCCATGCCAGGCACCCCCTCAACCCTCAACAGATCAAGCACATAGCTGTCATCCACATTCAGAAGGCCTAGTTTGGTCCCAGGCGGGTTCCCCAGTTGTCAGGCCAGAGTCTGTGAGCTCCCACAGTCCCTTAAATTCTTAAGAGCGTCCAGTGCCCAAGGGAGGAAGAGATCATTCCTCGGTTGGGTCTATCCAAACTTTGACCCATGGTTCAAGGTCTCCCGAGCCAGGAGATGCCCTGGTAGGTTTACTGAAACCTCCGCTAACATACCTGGACCACACCTGGGTCACAGTTGCAGGCTCATCACCTTGACTTTGGAAAGTTAGCTGCTTGCCTCTTTTTGCCTCTATTTCCTCACCCATAAACAGCAGAATCACAGTCCATAGTCTAAGGAGCTGTAAAAATGAAAAGTTCATGTAAAGGGGTTAGCCAGTGTCCCGCCTTAAACCGAGCACAGTCCTTACACTGGCATAGTTCCACTCGCAGCTTTTGATCCTGTGTTGGTGGAAAAGCAATGCGCATGGAGTAGAAACGACACACTGAGTTTTTAATTTTTCAGTTAGATCTTTTCATGGGTTAGAAATACGCAGGTGCGAGCCACCCACTCTGAGCAACGACAGCAACCTGCAGCCTCCATCAGTCAGAGAATAACTGTATTCTATAGCATATTGCACTCACCGAATTACAAGAGGCATTTAACCCCCCTTTTAAAATGGTCTTCATCATCTTGCCCAACCACAGGCTCAGGGAAGCGCTAGTTCATGTTAAGGCTAGGGTGAAATTTGTAGGTTAGCTGTACTAAATGCATTTTCAATTGATAGTATTTTCAGCTTACAGGAGGTTTACTGCAATGTAATCCATCTTGTCACCAGACAAGCAGCATCTGCCCTCTCAATCAATTAGGGTTAATATTAGTGACACTGGAGGTACTAACTGTGAAACCCAAGTGTCAGGCCCTGGACCAAACACTTATCACAGAGGACATGAGTTAATCATGACCATTCACTACTTTTTGAGATACTATTTTCTTTTTTTTCGAGACAGGGTTTCTCCGTAGCTTTTTGGTTCCTGTCCTGGAACTAGCTCTTGTAGACCAGGCTGGCCTCGAACTCACAGAGATCCGCCTGCCTCTGCCTCCCGAGTGCTGGGATTAAAGGTGTGCGCCACTACCGCCCGGCTTTTTGAGATACTATTATCCTCATCTTACAAGCTCAGAAATTAAAACTCATAGTAATCAGGGAACTCGACCAAGGTCCCATAGCTAGTAATGCAGGACAGAGACGGTCTCCAGTGCCAGGTTCATCTGACACACAGAGCAAGCTCTTCCTGTGACTCGTATTGCCTCCAATGGCAAGAATATCCTCCCTCTGCTCTGATCCAGAATTTGTTCTGATGTCTGCATTTCCTGATGAAGACTGTGAGCTCCATGGGGAAAGAGGACATCTTCATACTTCCAACACACAACCGTGTGTAGTGCACGGAGGAAGGGAGTGTTAGTCCTATTCCCTTGCCCTTGGCCTCTCCACAGATCAACAAGCTGACTGGAGAGGACTCGGATCTGTACCGCTGCAGAGCCGTGAATGCCTACGGAGAAGCCACGTGCTCAGTGAGGCTCACCGTCATCGAAGGTGGGCTTGTCCCTTGAGCCCATCAGCCTGCAGGGATCAGCTTTCTCCAGAGAACACTCACAGAGGACCCACAGGGTGGCGGGAGGCGAGGGAGGACCTGGCGGCTGTGTTGCTGTTTCCCCACGGCTTGCCTGAGCCAGGGCTCCACCCAGCGGCACTCAGTTTGTAAAAGCCTGAAAGGCACGCCTTCAGCACACCCTGTGGGAGTTGCTCTGAACAGGGCCACGCCCCAGGTGTTGGTTTCTAGTCCTGTGTCTTCTACTCGGTCACTTTCTTTTCCCTCCTGGGTCTCAGTTTTCCCACTCTACACCAGATATTTTGTATGGGTCTACATCAGAGAGGACAAATAGGCGGCATGAAGACTAAGTCCTGTCTCACAGACGGTTTTTGTTTTGTTTGCATGCTGTTTGAAGACCCTTACATTTTTTGGTTTGTAATAACTGGAAGGTTGATACCTCTTGAGGAAGCAAACCTAGGCTCTCAAGTAAGCTGACATATTCATGTTGCCTCATGAATATGTCAGCTTACTTGACCAAGAGAAGTCCAAGAAGTAAAGATACGGAATTGCTTCACAGAGTAAGAAATTCTGAGATTAAAGTCCAGGGCTCACTCTACTGTTCTGACTGTCCTAGGAGAGCAGACTCTTTTTGTCTCACTGCTCTGTATCCTTAGCAGACTGACTGAGCACTGCAGATCCAAATTTAATCCAAGTTGAATAGGAAGAGAGGGAAAGGGGTGGGGGCAAGGACGCTTGCCTCTCTCCTCAAAGACGCAAAAGCTCCAGACTCAAAAACTAGGCACATTGGTGTACATGTCATTGTCTAGAACTATGTCACATGGTAACTGTTATTTGCATGAGGAAAGCATGTTGAGTTTCCTCAGACCTTCCTTTGGAAGCAGGTGGCAAAGAAGAGGATTATGAATGACCAAGGGATTGGTCAAAAAGCAGAGTCTGATGAGTTTGTCAGTTCGGGTTCCACCATCTGAACTGGCAACTCTCAGATGCTCTTTGGATGCCCTTGAATTTGCTGTGGTTGCCAGTGGCCACTTCCCGTATCCCTGCCACTTCCCTGTAAACATGTGAGTTTCTGCCTTGTCCAACGATGCTCACAGTGAAGCTTTGAGGTACCAAAGCTCACGGAAGGCCCTCACTCTCATCTCTCCCTTCTGCTGAGATGTTGTGTCTTAAAGGACAGGACAGGTGGGAGGCCAGGGCTTTGGGACTTGGCCCATTTCCCAGAGAGACCATCCAAGTGTCTTGCTTCTCTCCCTGTCTGTGCACACCACCTCTCTGCTCTCCTCCTTGGATGGTCCAGTGGGTTTTCGGAAGAACCGAAAAAGGCAAAAGGAACCTCAGGAGGGTACGTAGATTGGTCAGAACATCCCCCTGTGGCTTTTGCATGCTGCTCCCCATCTGGTATAACCACACACACCTTGTGGGCATTAATGATTTATGGAAAAATCTCAGATCATCAGCCCTGGACCAGATGGCCTTGCTTTGGACCCTACCTGCAACTCAAGACATATTCCTTATTTTCTAGACCTCAAGCAAGAGCTGATAGACTTTCGGAAGATGCTGAAAAAGAGGTGGGTCTTGGGCTGCCTGGAGGATTTGGAAGTTCACAGGGTACCCACCTCAGCTTCTTCCATAAGCAAACTGGGTTCACCCTCCACTTCTGATAAAAGAAAGGAGCCAGACTACCACTAGTAGAAGAGAGGCCTGAAGAGCGCAAATCTGGGCGTCCTGGATCTGGCCACTTTAAAGCTTTGTACCCTTGAGTCAATATTCTTTTCCCTCAATCCACTTTGCAAATGGAAGGTCCTTCATGAACAGTGATTTAAAAATATGAGTTAAGCAGCAGAACAATTCAATCCTAACCTCACTGCCACCCAAAGACATCCTACTCAGAAATCAACACCACCAGTTGTTAGGAGCCCAGAGTCTCCTATAAGCGGAAGCCACAGGGTAAGGCTTGCCTTATCCAATGTCTAGGTCCTTCCATTGAGATCATGGTCTACCCCAGAGATTTCAGCCTCTGGGCCTGCTCTTCAAGTACACACAGGACAGCTTCCCTAGACCACACAGATTGCCAGGGTCAGATGGTCAATACCTGGGACTCCTCTAGCCTCTGACCCACCAGCCTTGATTCCCCAGGACCCCACCTCCAGCGCCTGATAAAAAGACGGAGTCTGCGCAGGTGTGGCAGCTGCTCATGACTGCAGACCGTAAGGACTATGAGAAGATCTGTATGCAGTACGGCATCGTTGACTTCCGCGGCATGCTGCGCAAGCTGCAGGAGATGAAGAAGGAACAGGAAGACAGAATGGTACAGGTATTCTGACCCTGCTCCCACCTCTTGCCCAGAACATAAGGCCTGGAGGGCCCTCATACACCAGGAGCTGGCTTTGGAAACTCAGAATGGTAGACAATCATGTAGCCTCACTGAGAGGTTCTGCAAAGGATCCAGCCTTCTAAGCTAGATCTGGGTTTGATACCAGGGCCTGATACTTACTAAACTCTCGACTTTAGAAAAGTTAGGGCTTTGTTATCTTTATTTACTCATATGTATAACAGTGTTTATAGAAAAATCTACCTTGTAGGGTTGAGAGGATGAATGAGAGAATGAGCTTATATCAATTAGCCTCGTGCCTAACACATAGTAAGATTCTAATAAATGCCCCTGTCACCGCTGTCTTCATTATTGCCAGACTTGGGGCCTTATTTCTTGAGGACTCTAATACTCTGATTCTAGTATCTTATAAACTACACAGGAAGTTCCTTCTTGTGTCTAACTTGACATAAGTCTGTTATCTCCTTCTGGGGTTGGAAAACAAGTTATTTTCATTGTTCTGTACGTAGCATTTTGAAGGGGGCTTCTCCAGCCTCCCAACTAGGGTCTCAACTTTTCTTTCAATCCTTCTTACCTACCTGTATCAACCCAGGGCCTAGCACATGGCTTTGCCTAGTGATGGCCACCTAAAATATATCAGCAGGTGGACCAGATGGATGGACACCCAGAGCCTAGTACCTGGCTTTGCCTAGTGATGTCCATCTAATGTCTATCAGCAGGTGGACCAGATGGGTGGACACCCAGAGCCCTCTCCTGGTTTCCTTCCTCACCTGACTTTTTTTTTTTTTTTTTTGGTTTTTCTTCCTTGAGGGTCTAAGTATCCTCACTTGAGAACCAATAACTGCTCTTCAGGACCATTTTGTAGGCCAGGACTGAGACCAGACCTACAGAGATTTGTAGTGCCCCATAGAGACTGCTTTGGAGCCCCCCTCATAGGTTTGTCTGCCCTCTAGTATGTCCACGCCATTGCCAACTTGAGACACATCAGGGTCACCAAGGAAGGGGTCGCCACGTTTGACCTGGAGCTGGATCTCAAGGACTTTGGGAGCAAGATTTACCTGTACAAGGTGAGGCTAGAGGACCTGATGGGTTTGTGAGTCCTGGGAGGGAGATGATGGATCCCATGAAACCATCTAGAACACCAAGGGATAAGCACTCACCCGTGGGGTTTCCGGTTGGAGTTAGGTCACACTGTGTTGGACAGTCTCCAGACACCTCTTACCTCTCCTTGAGCCAGGCCTGTCACCCTATAGAGTGTCTAATGCAGAGCAGGGTAAAGACAGAGAAGCCAGTGCAGGTATGTAGGATTGGGGGATGCAATGCCTATGGTCCTTCTGCAGCCAAACTCACCCTGGATCCCGACTAGTCAGGATACTTTCCCTTCAGGGCTGAGCAGTCCTATTGTGGCTCTAGATATAGCCTGGCTTTCTCATAAGTCAGGATACCTTTGCAACTCCAGGGCTGTAACACTCACACTCACTTACACCTCAGACTAAACATCTTTCCTGAGCTTCAGACTCCTCATCCACGAAGTAAGGGATCAGAAGAGCTGTCTTACAGAACACCACAATGCCCAAATAACACTGTGCACCCTTGTCTGGCCTGCGACCTACCTCCTCCCACCTGTCTCTCTTCTTCCCTGCTGCCCTGTTCCTGCTCCTTGGGCTTGTCCCTGTTTCTTCTCTGTAGCCGCCCCCTGTTCCTAGCGTGCTCACCTCTGACATTCATGTGGTTAGTTTTCCTCATCCCCCTGAGTGTTTCTGCTGTGTTCCCAGCTCCTCCCTGGTGCTTCTGAGCGCCTTACCCTCTTAGCTTGCTTTGTTCTCTTAGTTCTATTTTTTCATATACAAAACACTTACTTATTTACGGTGATTATTATTTGTCTTTCTCTCCCATGGGGTTTTAGCTCCCCAGAGCAGGAATCTTTGTTCTTTTTATTAGAATGTCTCAAGTACCCAAAATAGTGCCTGGCACACAGCAGGCATCTGATAAGTGTTAGCTATTGCTAATTCTCAGCGAGTAGAAAAACTGTGTATGGCTAAGCAAGGATGAGCACGTGTATAAATGACTATGTTTTGTGCAGCCCTGAAGACATTTTCCAAACATTCCCCTTGGTGAATGAAAGAACTGGTCCCAGGTCATAGGGTCAGCTCTCCTACTAACACACAGGGCTGTAAAGTGACCCTTTTCCCAGCACAATCTGGACCAGCAATCTCAGATGTCTCTGCATCCACTCGTGGAAAGAGACCTGGACATTCTTGGAACATACACTTCCACCTACTTCATGACCCATGCCTCCACACACAGGCTCTGCTCTGTGCCCTGATCCTGCAACCCACACATCTTTTATGGATCATGTTGTCTTTGACTCTGACCAGTAGAGAAAACTGTTGGCAGCTCACCAGAGTGAGGCTAGGCTAGGAGGACCTTTGGACCCATGGAGGCCATGAACCATTCTTTCTGACTTCAGGATGGTGAGATGATTCCCTATGGCTTCGATAACCAGACCAAGCACTGTCTGAGACGACTGGGGAAACGCTACCACTTCCAGATCCAGGACCTGCGGCCCGAGGATGCTGGCCTTTACCAGGTCATGGTGGAGGATGCTGTGGTCTTCTCCACAGAGCTAGAGGCCAGCAGTGAGTATTCTTTGCCACAGAAGTTTGCATAGAAGAGAGGAGAAGGCCCATGCTGGGGCTCCGGAGGGAGGGTACATGTGATGTGGCTGCCTTGCAAGGGCAATTAGGAGGAGGGGTGCACCCAGATGTGTCTGCTTTGGTACCCAGCTAGGCTCTACAGAATGGATACAGGCATACATAACATTTCCCTCAGAGTGTCTGTCACAGCCAAATATTTTCAAACCAGACCCAGATCACGGCCTTTTGTGATAGCATCACCCCTTCTGATAAATGTCCTCCTTTCCCACAACTCCCAAGCAAGGATTTCCACCAGGCCTCACCAGGCCTGGGTAGCTCAGGTTGTTTCCATTCCTGCTTCTTGTGTTCCTTTTCCACCTGGGAGTTCCCCTCCTTGAACTCTGTCCTGTGTCCACAAGGACCTGTGTCTGCTTCATTTATAGAGCACGCAACCAGGAGCCTCTTGGAAGGATAGGGGAGGCCAGAGGAGGAAGCTTTGGGCAGGTCATAAAGAACAGAGTTGAACCAAGGCTGAAGAACAAGAAAAGGGCATCCAGAAGGTGTTAGGATGGGCTTCAAAAGCCCAGTAACAATGTGCCATGGGCAGAAGAGCGTGGGCGTGAAGTGTCTGACTCTTAGGATGGAACAAGTCATTTTTTTCATTTTGGGCCTAGCTCATTCTAGGCAAATGCCAGTCCCTCAGCTCTTCATTCTATTTTGAGACAGGATCTCTCCAAAGCGGTCCAGGCTGGTCACAAACCACCTATGTTGCAGACTAGCCTTGAACTGGATAGTGCTCCTGCCACAGCCTCTCCAGTAGCTGGGATTATCAATGAATAATAGTATATCAGTGAATAACCTAGGTCAGTAAATTCCATAAGCATCAGTTTCCTCATTTGTAATAAGGGAATTTAAGATCACCTAGTGATCATAATATGATTACAGTGCCATGTTTTATGTGTGCATGGGCATACTGATGCCTTCAGTAAGGACCTGGTGGTGGCTGCAGAAGCTGGGGTAAGAGAGTAACCCAGCCAAGGTGACAAACTGGTATGATCTAGGTTCCTTAATTGCTAGCCCTGGTGCTCAAACCTCCCTGTGTCGGGTTGCAAAGCTGATGCCCCCCTTCCTGTTTCCATTGCAGCCATTCCCCCAAGAGTGGTGGTCCCGTTGGCAGAGGCCCGCTGTGAGGAACAGGGTGATGCTGTCTTTGAATGTACACTCTCCAATCCGTGTCCCAATGCTGCCTGGCATTTCCAGCACCGAACACTGAGACTCAGTGACAGATATGAAATCTCTGTGTCCCCTGATGGGCTAACCCACCGGCTGGTTGTGAAGGGGGCTAGTTGCTCAGATATGGGCCTTTACTCGTTGAACACAGGACTCCACGCCTCCAGCGCCTGGCTGGTAGTTGAAGGTGAGTGGCCACATTTCTGAATTCCCCGGCCTTTGCTGGGGACCCAACAAGGTCTCAGACTGCGGACAGGAGATTTCCTGTGCTTTGTCATTTGCTTCTGCATGCTCCTCTCACTCAGAGAGAACGAGGAAAGCTCCTTTGATTAACTCTTGATCTAGTGCAACACAGCCCTCCATGGCTAGCTGTGTGTTTGCTGTTAGATCTTTTAGGGTTACCCTGGGGCCTCAGATACAGGATGACCTCCAGGTCATGGGATAGTGCCTGTGACAGTGATCTAGTTGTGATGTGGATGAGAAGCTTCTGGGCTGGACCGGGAGATACCCTAGTTCCCCTAAGCATTGTCATCTGGGAGCAATGATCCCAGGAGACTGTGTGTTGGCATAGGAGAGGGAGAGGGTAGGGCGAGTGGATCTTCTAAAACCCACAACAGCCTGAGAAGTTGACAGCTTGGCATATGTGTCAAAACCACATGACCCATGTGGGGTGACCTGCAGATAACAGGCCTGGGGGAGGAGGTGATGGGATGCTCTCTACCAAACTGCTGGGGCAGCCTTGTCTTTTCCTCCCATGGGCAGCTTCTCCACTGGTGAGGGTGGGGACTAGGCAAAGCGGTCATATTAGACAAGGACCTCATTTAACAAGGCCTTTTCTCTTGTCTCTCTATGGGCTAATGTCCTCTGTGTAATTAACACCTTATCGAAGGTGGGATGGAGAAAGGCCCTCAGACCACAGATACTGACCACCACCGACTGCAAACTCCAGACGCTCTGGCCTCAGAAGCAGAAGACTCTGGGGGCATCAGCGACAAGGGAGGGCAATGCAGAGAGCTGGGCTCCCTCAAGGAGACTAGTGGGGCACAGCTCACAGCAGGCCCAGATAGGGGTGCCTTTGACAAGCAGGGCTGTTTCTCGGTGGGAGGTGAAGGATTAGCTAATTCAGCCTGGGGCCCTGGCCAGAACACAAAAGGCTTTCTGGGAAAAGACCCAGGCAGAGTCGCTTTTCCTGGGGACAGTCAGTCCCACAGAGAGGGAGACTGTGGTAGATGCCCCCCTGGAAGGGGAGGGGACACAGAGTCAGGTATGGGCTTTGTGGAAAGACAACAAGATCATGGCAGAAGTGACAAAGGGAATGGCAGATGGGTGACAGCGGGAGGTTGGGAGGCCGGCTCCAGTCACCCTCAGGCTGGGAGGCTTGAGAGCAACAGAGAAGGAAGCAAGCCCAGAGAGGGTTCTGGCAGTGAACTGGACAGCTATGGGCAGGGACAGCTCCGTGACCCTCACGTGGGAGCTGGGGCAGGCCAGAGGGTGTTGTGGGGATCCCACTCTGATGCTGAGGGGTTTCCACTGAAAAAGGAAGGGGCAAAAATGTGGGGTGATCATATGGATGAGATGGAAGGAAGGGGTTACCTGAGCAGGGAGAGAGAAGCAGAGGCAGGATGGACTAGTGGGGCCTGCCTGGGGGACGTGAGAAGCCGCAGTAGGCCAGGAAGTTCTTGCGACCCTGAGTTTCCTAGAGGAAAAGGTCACAGCCCTGAGGTAGGAACGGACTGTGAGTGCTGGGGCATTCAGGCAGGTGGAGATACTAGCCATGGAGAAGCTGGGGTGTACTGGGAGGCAGGGGGGTATCCAGGACAGACATCAGCTGGCAAGGACACCCAGAAACCATCACTATCTGGAGCCAGGAAAGTTCTGGGGTGCAGGAGTGGTAAGGCCAAGGATGAGGGCTCTTTGCAAGGGGCAGGTGGTCATAGTTTTGTGGAGAGAGGCTATGAAACTGTCCCCGAGGGTCTAGAAGATCCCAGAGACTGGAGAGGTGGCCTCCAAGAGCTCCAGGGAAGGGATGGTCAAGGCACAGTTGGAGCCTTGGGCAGGATGGAGGAAGGCTCCAGAAATCTCCAGTTTTCTCAGGACTGGACAGTGGGTCAGAGGGGCACAGGGGATCCAGGCAGAATGGAGTGTGAAAAGGTGGGTCCTCAGGGTGACACGTGGTCTAATCTCAGAAGAACTGGGGCCCACTTTGGGTCTGGTGGGAAGGAAGGGAGCACGGGTGGTTCCCAAGTAGCTGGACGGATGGTGTCTAGTCAGAAGGTAGATGCCGGAAACCACAGGCTTGTTACATCTCCAGATCTGGGTGTCCAGGGCTCTGGGGGAACAATGGGAGACATGGAAGGATTAGGAGACCCAGGGGCAGTAGGATCCAAACCAGATTTCTGGGATGGGTCAGAGAGATCCAGAGAAAAGGGGTCCAGAGGAGGGATGGACTGCAAGGGGGGCTTAGGTGGTCCAGGGTGGGCAAAGTCTAGGTACGAGGATGGTTCCAGGTGCTCTGAAGGCATGGGTTCTAGGAATGGAGCTGCCTATCATGATGGTTCAGGTGTGCTAGATGCAACAGGAACTGGCCTTGGCATTGATTGCAGAGCTACCTGTGAGACACCTGTGGAGACAGAGCCTGGGGAATGGGGTGCTCACAGGCACAATTCTGGGGTGTCTAGGGGACTGTGGTCTGGAAACAAAGATCAGTGTAGTCCTGTAGGAAAGATGTCTGGGAGAGATGCCAGCCTCAGAAATGGCTCAGGTGGCCTCTGTGGAGCTCAGCACTGGGACATATTTCAAGGTCAGGGTCAAGCAGGCCCTGGTGGAGAACACTGCTTGGATGGTGACTTAGAGAATCCTGGGACCGTGGGATCTGTGGGTGGAGATGGCGTGAAGGCCCCTGGGACCGTGGGGTCTGTGTGTGGAGATGGTGTGAAGGCCCCTGGGACCGTGGGATCTGTGGGTAGAGAATGTGTGAAGGCCCCTGGGACAGAGGGATCTGTGGGTGGGGATGGTGTGAAGGCCCCTGGGACAGTGGGAAACGTTGGGGACAGACACATGGAAGAAGAACCAGGGAATGCTGTAAGAATACATTCTTGGGGTCACCCTGGAGGTTATGAGGGCTTCAAAGTCCTGGGGGCATCTAGAGAAGGAGATTTTGAAGATGGCACTGGGGTTCCATTACCTATGGAACTAGGATCTCTGGAGAGAGGAGACAGGGAAAGAGATGGGGAAAGGATCAGGTTCCTTGGTGCCAGGACCTCTGGAGCTGGGTCTGGGAATTTGGACAAAGCCAGGCACCCTGAGGCACTATCTCCTCAGGCTGAGGTTGGCTCTGAAGGCCACTGGGCTCACGTGCCTGGCAATGAATTTGGTTACAGGGATGGATTGGGAATTCCAGAACCTTGGGGGACTGGGGACAGAATAGCTTATGGAGATGGGTCAAGGGGTCTTGGTTCTGAGAGAACAGGGTCAAAGGGTCTTGGTCCTGGGAGAACAAGGCTAGATGGTGAAGCAGTATTTAGAGATGGCTCAGAAGGCCTCAGAGGAATGGGACCAGCAGCTGGGGGCTCTGGGGCCATGGGATCAGGGTGCCAGGTAGATTATAGGAATGATATTTGGTGTTCTGGAGTTGCGGGGTCAGAGAGTGAGACAGGTTATAAGGATGACTTCCAGGGTCATAGGGTCAGGGAACTCGGGAGTATAGCAGGTCACAAAAATTTAGGAGTTTCTGAAATTATTTCATTAAGGGACGCGGCCAGTTGTCAAGGTGGTTCAGAACATTCTGGAGGGATTTTGTCATGGAATGAAGCAGATTTAAAGGATGGTTTGAGGGAAACAGGAAGAACGGAATCCAAGAATGAGGTTGGCTATAGCGGAAGCTCATTGGGGCCTGGGAAGATGAGATCAGAGAGTAAAATGCACTATGCAGATGGTTCAGAAAGGCAGGGAGGACCAGGGCCACTGGCTGCACCCTGCGAACATGAATCCATGGGTCTTGGGTCAGGATTCGGGGTAGCAGCAGAGGTAGGCACAAGCTCCAAGGATGAAGCAGAAAAGGGCAGAGGGATGGTGCTTGCAGATGAGACAAGGCCTGGGGTAGGCTCTGGGGTGACTGGGGTACTGAATACTACAGGTAGCATCGCACACAGGGACAGTGCTATGGGCCATGGGAAGCTGGGGACACCAGGGAAGTCATGTATCTTTTCAGGTGGGCAGAGTATCAAGAACAGTCTTGGGGGCTGTGAACTCTCAGGAATCCCTGAAGACTTGGGTGCTGTTGGTTCTGTGGGGAAATCAAGTATCAGGGAATGGAAAGATGGTTCTGTGTTTCTGGGATCTCCTAGAAATAGTGGGACTCCCAGTGGGGAGGGAGGATCTATAGACCAAGCAGGAGCTGTGGGGACTCCTGGGAGAGGTGGAGGGACAGTGGGGGGTGAGGGTGGGTCTGAGGTAGCTGCTCTGGAGTCAGGAAATGATTCAGACTTCAGTAAATTAGGCTTGGGGACAACAGGCAGGTGTAGAGTTGCTGGCCAGGGGGAAGCAACACCTCAGGGATGTGGAGACTCCCTGAAAAGCAGGAGGAGGGGAACCAGTTCTCGGGGCTTGTCAGGGCCAGGTCAGGTGACAGACAACAGCTCTGCTCCTGGGAGAGAGACCAAGTCAGTGTTGGGACCTGACAGTGGGCAAGATATGGGCCACATTCGGGCTCCAGGCTGGGAAGACCAGGTTCAAGGCAGCTTCGGGACTTCTAGCTCACTGGGGGAGAACTACACCATTTCCAGGCAAACACAGGAGGAACAAGGAGCCTCTAAGGGCAGGGGATACGCAACAGGCCAGGAGGCTGCTGCTGAATGTGAAGGTCCGTGCTCTTTGGAGAGCAGAGGCTCGGGTTATAGAAGGGGCAGGGTTGGTTGGACAGAGGACTCAAGTGTCCTAGGCAGAAGGAATTCTGCTATGGGTGGAGATGGTGCCATTTCAATACCCCAGGGGCCCCGGGATAAACTGGATAGTCCACTAGGCAGAAGGGACTTCAGAAGTGTATCAGGAGGAATCCAGGAACCAGGTTGTCAGCTAGCTACAGGACAGGGAGATGGACGAGGGTCCCTCCAGGAGTGGGGGTCCTGGGAGGCTAAGACTGGCGAAGTCCAAGGATCCAGGGCCTCAAAGAAGTATGACGGGCATGGGGGGAAAGGCTTTGGTGGGTTAGGCAGGGGGTCTGGTCCCTGCGGAAGCAGGTATGAAGCACAGTTTGGAACTGAAGTTGAATCAGCCAAGAGAGGGGCTATAGAGAGGGCCAGAGGCCTGGGGCATTGGACTAGCATTGAGGACAGAGGGTCTCTGGGAGAATCTTGGAGTGAAGATGGGAGGCCAGACCCCCACAGGCATCTTGGCAGCAGGAGAGATACTCAAGACGGCAGGTCGGGTGTCTGTGGGCAGGGACAAGACGCTACCCAGATCCCCAGATCCAGATACAAGCCTGGCCCTGGCTCTTCTACAGAGGCCCGAGGTAGGTACTCCAGCTGGTGGTTCTCTTAGGGTGGAGCCAGAGGGCAAGGTTGCTGGGTACTGGACTGCCCACGTGCCAATTCTACCTTCAGCACAGGAACTGGTCCCTACCAGTGTCTCCATTTTCTAGAATTCCTTGCAGATTCAGAAAGCAGTCCCTCCTTTCCCTCCCCATGCAGAAGGAATCCAAGTCGTGTGAAACGCAAAGGTCCTCTGGGCTGGTTAATCTTAGAACCCTTTGTCCAAAGTCCCAGAGAATTAGCCTGCCTCTGTGACTCGGAATTCCTGTCTGTGGGACCCCGGGGTGGGAGATGCTCTTCATCTACTTTACAGTTATCTCTGCATCAGCATCAGCCCAGGTACTGGGGAAAACAGGAGACTGGGCACTTCCAGAATTCAATGCAGGCCAGGGTGTAAGAGGCTGGACTTTGGGGACTTTGTGTCTCTCCAGGCTCCATGGACCACTTCTCTCAGGGTCTGGTTGATACGGAGGTGCAGCTGGGGGAAGCTGCTGTACTTTCCTGTACCCTCACCAGTGACCTGGGACCTGGCACCTGGTTCAAGGATGGAGTCAAGGTACTGACGCCTCATCCCTCCATCTTTTCTTCCCTAACTAATGTGGGTGAGGGCGAGGAGCGTGGCAGAGCAGAGACGCAGAAGGAAGAGACGAGGCAGGGTTTTCACTCTTCATTCACTAACATTTCTACTCTGAGAGGTGTTTAAACAGCTGGAGTGTGGTGTGTTCAAAATAAACACATTATAAATGTGTTACTTGTTCAGCCTTGACCCAGCCTCTGCTGGCCTCCCCCAAGCCCAAATGCCCCTCTCATGAATTCCACACACCCTTGAAGTCCTTGCACAACTGCGTCATCTCATCCTGACCAGCTAGGCTCACTGGTCTCCCAGAGTAGCCTCTCTGCCCCACCAGCACGGCACAGTGATGTCAGTGAACTCTGACCCCTGATCCCTACTCTGCTGTTACGGGTTATGTGACCTCGGACGAGTTTCTCAGCTATAAAACGGGACTTCTATCAGCACTGATCTCGAAAGGTGTTCTGGAGAGTTAGAGGGGGTGCTAGGCACAGCAGCAAGTGGTGGTGATCATTTAGTTCCCAGGGCAGCTATTATATGCAAACTGGACAGGGTGGGAGTGGCTGTCTCCATGGTGATCCTTGTCTCCAGCTCCCTGCCTGCGATGGGGTCGTGTTTGAACAAGATGGGCTCACACACAGGCTGATCCTCACCCACGTGGAGGGGACCCAGGCTGGGAGATACACTTTTGTGGCCGGCAGACAGCACACTGAGGCCAGCCTGGCTGTGCAGGGTGAGGCCCAGCCCTTCCCTGCCCCCATAGTCTCTGCATCAGCTGAAAATGACCCTCTGTGGAAGCCCTGAATTTGTGACTTGTCTCCAATATCCTCAGATTTTTTTTTTTAATGAAGCCAACCCAAGTCTTTCCCAACCCAATATCTTATCTCCTTCTTTACCAGGAAGTTCTTGGTGAGGTCTGACCCTGGTCCCTCCTGCTGCAGACAGCCCATTCCCTTTGCTAGTCCTCATGAAGTGGGGTAGGGAAGTCCTTCTCTGGGCTCTTTCTGAGATTCCCAGGGTCCTAGGTCTTTGTCTTCTCTGATTCTTTTGTTCTGTTTTTTTTTTTTTTCTCTCCAGATCCCCCCACCATTGCTCCCGATGTGACAGAGACACTGAGAGAGCCCCTGGTGTTCAAGGCTGGGAAGCCAGTGGTTGTGAAGATTCCCTTCCGGAGCCACCTCCCTGTTCGGGCTGTGTGGAGAAAGGATGGGGACGAGGTGGTGGGCAGCAACCGCAAGGGCGTCCATGTGGCTCTGGGGGATGGCTACACGCGACTGTGCCTCCCCAGCGCGAGCCGGAAGGACAGTGGTCTGTACAGCGTGACACTGAGCAGCGAGGGAGGCTGCGTGCAGGCTGAGTTCACCCTGCAAGTTATAGGTGCTAACCCTGCCTGTTCTCCCTTTGAGGCCCCAGGGCTCTGTGGTCCCCAGGCCCTCCCTGGTACTTGATGCAGGACTGGGGGTGGGCTCTGCTATCCTGACCCTCATTTGCATGATAGTTAAGATTCAAACCTCTGCTTGCTTATATTGCTGTCCCCAGATGGCCCAAGAAGAAGAGTTTAGATAAGTCAGTACCAGGTTGGTGGAGCACCTTGTTGAGCCTCTGTGAGCTCTCATATTCCAAGTTCTGGGGAAGATGCTCAGTGGAATAGTGGCCTCCAACTTGTACCAGTAAAGTTGGATCGCCTATAGCAGTGCTAAGCAGGAGCCTGTGCTGTTCACTGAATGGGGCTGGGTACAGGTTGGAGGCTCCATGGTATTTCCTAGGGCAGGACTGGGGAAGTAGAGACCAGGGACACTGTGAGACATCTGGAACCTAACCTCCTCATGAGCTGGCTCCTCACAGCATCTGGCTGTGTCAGAAACCATGCACATCTGTGGGGAGTCTACCCCTTTGCAGACTTATCCACCAAGGAGGGGTTAGTAACATGCCCCCCCCCCCAGCTTCTCTGACTCCTTTTTCCTTCTCTTCCTCTCCACGGGTCCTCAGAAAAGCCTCAGCCCCCGCAGGGACCCCTGGAGGTACAGGATCGCCACAGAGCAGGCGTCTGTCTCCGCTGGCGGCCCCCAAGGGATGATGGGGGCCAGGCCATACAACACTACGTGGTGGAGAAGCGACAGGCTGGAAGGAGCACTTGGCTGAAGGTGGGCGAACCCCCACCGGACAGTACCAGCTTCACCGACACCAGCGTGGAGCAGGGCAGGAAGTATGCCTTCCGTGTACGGACTGTGACCTCAGAAGGAGCCGGGGATGCCCTGGAGTCTGAGGAGGTGTTGGTGGCTCCTGAGGGTGAGAGACCAGGAGGCACTTGGACAGAGGACTCCCTTGCCCTCTCTACTGTGCCCAGAGTACAGGCTGAGGGGTTGCCAGTTGTGCCTGGGGGCGGGAGGGCTTGAGGCCTTCATAGAGCACAGTGGATACTCTTTACTACAGCGCATTTTGGGATCTAGTAGCCTCTTAGGGCTCTTTCAAATTGAGACACACAGCCCCTGCCCCCGGACTGCATATTGGCCAACATCCCTACCACATGCCCCTGTCCTGGAACAAGCTATCAGTGGGTGAGGTTAGGAATCTCGTAAGTGGCTCTAGATTCCAAGGCCAGAGAGCATGCTCTGTTTCATTATCTCTGTCCCAGAGCAGCCAGATCGATGTCCTAGGGAAAGCTGGCTCAGCACTGGGACCCCTGGAGTGTGGCTGTGCCCCCAGACTCCCCATGCCTTCTCCAGCGCTACGATCTTCCATGGGCTGGTGCTTGCCTCAATCTCTGTTTATTGACACCCTCTGCCTTCAGCTCTCCCAGGGCCCCCGTCTGCCCCAGACATCTTGTCGGCCTCCAGCCAGAGTATCACTCTAACGTGGGCGGCCCCGCGGGGCCCTGGCAGTGCCCACATCTTGGGCTATCTGGTTGAGAAACGCAAGAAGGGGAGCAACACCTGGATGACCGTGAACGAGCAGCCTGTGGCAGGTGAGCTGACCTGAGGGCCGCTTCTCACCGACCCCAAGTTGCCTTAAAGCCCCTCCTGGTTCCAGATGGGATCCCTCTGCGTTGCTGGTACAGATCAGTTTAACGCAGTTGCTTTTCAGCTAGAGTGATTTTGTCTCCATAGGGGACATTTAGCAATGTCTAGAGCTATCTATGATAGTCACAGCTGGGTGGAGAGTACATAGTTCTGAGAACTTGTATGAAGAGGCCAAGGATGCTACTGAACATCCCACCCCCAAACCCCAGAGAATCATCCAGAAAAGTCTCTCAACAGTGCCGAGCTTGGGATCCTCTGGGGTAGAAGTCTCAGACTGGAATCCAAGGTGAAGTTGTCTTCCCTGGCCCCTTCACTTCAGGCCCTGGCCACGGGCAGCCCACTTCCTCTGCAGAGCTCAGCTTTCTCAGTGATAACACAGATGGACACGCCATGGCCCTCTAGTTAGCATCCTAGAAACTAGCTGCTTCCTGCGATAAGGAAGAACCTGGAAAAGACTACGGATGGAACAGGTGTGAAGGACATTTCCAGAACCCTGTGCGTGTCTGTGCTCTGTGTACCAAGACCAAGCTGGGAACAGATTGTCAGGAGTCCTGTAATGTCCCTGCCACGAAGGGGTTAAAGCCCCTTGGGGCACATGTCTTCACATCTCTAGGGCACTATTTAGTATTTATGTATTACAAGTCTGAGACAGTTTGAATCAGAAACAAAACGACATCAAGGATCACCCAGCAAGGTTGTGGCAGGGACAGACAGGACGGGGATGAAAACACCCTGACCACTGCTCTGTTCACCTTGGAAGCAGCTCTGTCACATCTGGCTGGTGCAATGCTACGCAGGAGGGTTGTCTTAGACCCCCATGCTCGGTCCTCTTCTGAATTTGGAAGTGCTGAGCTATGGCCCCATTTCCTGATCCCACCATGGGTGACTAAAATGGGGTGTGGTCTCCACAGAAAGGAGGTGCACCGTGGTGGATCTGCGGCAGGGCTGCCAGTATGAGTTCCGGGTTAGGGCTGTGGCTCCCTCAGGCCCCGGAGAGCCTGGGCCTCCGTCGGATGCTGTGTTTGCGCGAGATCCCATGAGTAAGTTAAGAAACGGATCCAGGATATGGGGGAGGGGTGTGCACGGTATAGCTCTGAAACTGTGAGACAGAAGTTCACAGGTCAGAGGCAGTCCAGAGGGAGATAGTAAAGAGAGTTGGGAGTCAGGGTTGAAAGGCCACCAGGATGAGATGTATCTTAAAGGATCTAAACTGAATTCAGATGGCTCCAGAGGCCAGAGATAAGGACTTCCCAAGATCATAGTATCTGCTGTGTGGCCTCTGGGATGGTCAGTCTCCGTGTTAGCCCAAAGGTGCCCCCCACCCACTAGTGGGTGGTCTCATGCCTGGGGACCGGGTGGCAGGAAGCTTCAGTTTTCTACCAAATTCATGCTGTTCATCCCTTGTAAGGTGGCAAGCATTGTTCCAAGAGCTAGGTGCCCCATCCCAGTCTCTGTCTCCGGTGACAGACAGCCTAGACCAGCTTCCCCCATCTGTGGTCTAAGTAGCATCAGAGATGCCAAGAAACATTCTCTGGACAACAGAAATACCAAAGGGTCTGACATTAAAGACAGATATGAGGCCAACCTCTCACACGTCCATCCCCACAAGAAAGACACCTTGATTCAATCCCTTCAGCTTCAAGAAGAGAATACTTCTCATGAAACCCCTATTAAAAGTGTGCTCCAAGGCACAGAGTTTAGAAGGTTTAGCTGTGCACCTCATAGAAACCTGCTGGTCAAGTCACCAAGGCAACAACACACTGGAGGCACTTGTGGAATCAGCTGTGTGACTGACTCTTGGCACAACTCCAATAACCATAGAATATTCTATAAGCTTACAAGGGATGGGGAGGTGAGCTAGCTTGTGTGCTTTTTCCTGCAAACAGACCAGATCTATCCTGTTTTACCACTGATCACTGGCTCTCTCACTAGTGGTGGGGAATGGAGGAAGCAGGTGTTCCATGTCTGCAGCAGCCACAGCAGTTGGCCGTATCTTCCAGACTTACCGGGAGCAAAGGCTGTAGATGGGAAGTGTCACTTGGGATCATTCTTGTAGAATCTCAGGCCATATGTAGTGATGCACACCTGCAAGCCTCTCACTAAGGAGCTGAATAGGTGATGCACATTTTAGATAGACAGATACATACAAACATACGTACGTACATACATACATACGTATGCAAACAGGTAAAAGGGAAGAAAGGAAGGAAGAAAGGAAAGAAAGAAAGGAAAGAAAGAAAGGAAGAAAAGAAATAAAAAAAGAAAGGAAAGGAAAGAAAAGAATGAATATCTTGGACTTCACCTCAGAATTCCCAAATTAGATCTGTGTTTTTAATGAAATCCCTCAATGATTTGAGTACATATTCAAGGCTGAGAATATGTACTAGACCAGTAGTTTTAGACATCACCACATGCTTAGAAATATTAGGGCTTCCTTACCAATCCTGGTGCCTCTGCTGTATCCAGGCTAAATAGATAGACGCTGGGGCTGGTACCTCACAGAGAGTTTAATGTACAGCCAGCCTTGACAGCCAGAACACCACCCCGCAGTGTTAGATTCAAACCACACACATGCCATGTCTTTTGCTTGTCCCAGGGTCCCCATGGGTAGGCAGAGCTGCTGCTGTTCCCATTTAACAAATGAAGAACAAGAAAGCCCTGCTGGTGTTGCTCCCAGCTAAAAGTTACAACTCAGCTACAGACATAGAACTCCAGTCCCCAGATACAACGGAGCACAAAAGTTTATCAACTAAAATACCAGCTTTCCATGATAGTTAGGGGTTGGCAAGTTGGTGGGTGAGCAAAGGAATTAACTAGGGACTCACATGCAGCGCTGGGGTACAATGCCAGTTCTAGGGAGGTTCTGCAGAAGCCCCTAAGTAAGAGAAACCCCAAGCCCCCGGCAGGAAGACTCCCCAGGGGAAGCTGACACATTCCTGAAATCTTGACCAGGACCTCCAGGGCCTGTTCGGGATCTCCGGGTTACAGACACGTCTAACACCAGCATCACCCTGAGCTGGACGAGACCAGACACCCAGGATGATGATGAAGCCCAGGGGTTTATCGTGGAGTTGTGTGACTCAGACAACCTTCAGTGGAGCCCATGCCATGTGGGCACTGTGCCAGGCACCACCTTTACAGTCAAGGGGCTACGGCCCCAAGAAGGCTACTTACTGCGGGTGACGGCAGTTAATGATGGGGGCCACGGGCAAGCCACTTGCCTGGACTCAATCGTTCACGCCATGCCTGCTGCTGGTGAGTGTCACCTCCTTCTCCACCCTGAGTGCTAGTGACCCTTCCTGAGAGGCACTGCTGTGCAGCCATCAGCTGCCTTCTTAATAGAGGGATGGCACTGAGCTCTGTGCCAAGCGCACCCCGCTTAGGACTGCTTTCTCATTACAGCCCCGGTCCTACATTGTTAATATTTTTGATCCCTAATTTTTAGAGATGGAAACAAAGGTCCAAGATGCTTTGCCCAAGACATCACCATTGTTATGACGCAGGGTGAGAATTGAAAGCAAGTGGCTCTGAGGCATGGGTGCTACTTAGAGGCGGCACATACCCAAGCTCCCTGTTTTTGGGAGTTGATTGTGTTTCCCTTTGGGCCTTAATTGCTAGAAGTAAATCCTCTCTCTGTCTTTGTGATCTGTACCAACTCACCTTAGCGGTCACAGAGGCAATAAGAAGGCAATTGCAATGGAAAGCTCAGAGCTCCCGAGTCCAGGGTCTTAGACTCTTGTGCCTGGCTCTGTCCCTGACTTGATGTGACCAGGAAGGTCACTCCCTGACCCAGGCTAATGGTATCTCAGACAACAATGTAGTTGTCCCCGGGATCCTCGCTCCAGATAACCTTCAGACTAACCCTGGAGGCAGCCTTGTCTCTACTTCTGACCCTCTCAAAAGACTGCCCTGTCAGCTCCTGGTCTTTCTCCCCCATGCGCCCCGCCAAGCCCTCTCCATCTGGCCCTTACACTGGTTCAGCCTTCTGTTTACATGCTGGGTGACCTGAACTGGAAGCCACTGTGGAGAGAGGCAACAAGCCATTTTGTGTGTTCTAGTCTTTCCCAAGTTCCTCATGGACTCCAGTACAAAGGATACACTGACCGTCAAAGCTGGGGACAGCATTCGAGTTCCTGTCTCCTTTGAAGTGAGTACACCTGGAAGAGTGTGTGGCGGGGCGTGGGGGCCCCAGAGGAACCAGAAAACTGGAGTCCTGGGGATACCTTTCTTCCTCATTCTTCTTTAGCCCTAGTCACAGTCTTGGGCTTGCGTCGGAAATCAGGCCCAGTGTAAAGCGGTAGGAAGGAAGAGGGTTCTTGAAGCCACAGCTGGCATCAGCTTCTTGGACGCCATTCTACTTTCCTGTACAGGATACACTCCCCTCTAGTGGTAGCTTCTGATACTGCACCTCCACATTAGGGCACCCCTCCCCTCCCCATCATTCATCTTAGTCTGGGGCCTACCGGAGCCCAATAGGGTGCATAACCATTTTTGTCTTTAGAATTTATTCTTATGCACATGATCCTAAGCCAATATCAACAGCACCTGTCTGTACGTACAGTAACTAGTGAAGTAGTTAGAAACACAAACTGCCGGGTGTCATCATCCGTCACTAGTTTGACTCTGGACAATATCTTACCCCTCGGTGTTTAAATTTCCTCATCTCTCAAACAGTGTGGAGCTGTTTCATTTCCCCCCTGAGCTGATCAAAAGGCTGAGACAGTGATAGTAGTAACCCGGGCCTGTTCTCTGCGCTTTCTGTGTGGTGCTAACTCATGGCCTGAACACTTAGGATCCTTATCCCTCTGAGATCAGATATACAAAGTGGAGAAGTCAAACCAGGCTTCCCTGCAGTTTGGCCCTTTAGATAATATGGACAGCTCTTGCTGTGAGTACACAGATCCAAGAGGAAAGGGAAAGCAAGCTGGGCCCCCAAAGACAGAAAACGCAGACCATCTCCTGGGGAGGATTTCTCTAGAGTGTTGCCTCCTCATGCTGACCCTGATGGAGACTGACTTGGTGGCTGACTCTCCTGCTCTCATTTTAAACTGTCTCTCCTAATGTCTGCACAACCTTACGGCCCGCCATGCTGCCTCTGGCATACGGTATCATCCCTCTTAATGCTTTCCCACCGGAAGCCTTGATCGTGACCCTTGTGTCGAAGAGGGTCTCTCTCAATTAAGCTCAAAGGGCAATGTCACGTCAGCTCCTTCCCTGAACCTGCCATTGTCCTCTCCTTGACCGTCGTCACAGTTCGAGGCAAGGCTGCATCTTCTATTTTCTGCAGCCTTCCTCTCTATTGCAGGAATTTCCAACTCGTCCCCAGCTTGATTGGGCACCGGGGAGGAAGGACCCCTTCCCAGTTAGTCTCCTCTCACTTCCACCCAGTATCCCACGTGAATCCAGAGCTGCCGTACTGTCCTGGGAACATCTAACATGGCAGCGCGCTCAGAGAGAAATCTAGACGTCTGTATATGTGTGGGACTGAGGGTCGGCACAGTGTCATGGAGTCTCTGGGCTAAGCTTCCCTTCCTATCCCATCATCCCACACACCTACGGGCTAACCCCACACTTCACCACCTCCCCGATAGCCTATTCCTGACCAAATACTTGTTCACCTCCAAGTGCTCGGGCACATCCCTCCTGCCTAGAATCCTCTTCTTGCCCTTCTACATTAGGCCCAGCTTACCTGCTATCAGTTTTACAAGATTTTCTCCATAAAGAACAAGGATGGGGAGGAAGGAATCACAAAGGACAGGGAGCAAGTGAGGCTAGTGGCCTTGGGTTCTCTCTCTCTCTCTCTCTCTCTCTCTCGTGTGTGTGTGTGTGTGTGAGAGAGAGAGAGAGAATGCACGTGATATGAAAGCAGGAAGAGGCTGATATCAGGAAGATACAGTGATAGATATGCAATAAAATGTCACAATGAAACTCATTATTTTATATGCTAACTAAACAATTTATTTGAACTTTAAAAAAACAAAGAAACTTTCTCTTCTCAACGTGTCTTTGCTCTTGTTTCTCAGGCTGCCCCCATGCCTGAGGTGACCTGGCTGAAGGATGGCTTACCCTTGCCCAAAAGAAGCGTGACCACCGTGAAGGATGGCCTTGCCCAACTTCTGATTCCTGCAGCTAGCCTCTCGGACCGTGGCCAATACACTGTGATGCTCAGAAACCTACAGGGGAAGGAGGCCACCTACAGCTTCTCCATCAGTGTGGCAGGTGAGGCCAGCTCAGCTGTGGACTCTCACCAAGGCTGCAGCTGACCTGGGCACAGGATGTTGTCCTGAGCATGCAAAGTGATCACACGGCTGACTAGATGTGTTGAAGGCACAGCAAGCAGGGCAGGAGGAAAGTCCTAGAAAGCCCCTGTTGTTCTTATTCATCCACGTGGGGACCCACATCCTTGCTTCTTCCCTGCTCCTCTTTTGGATTCCAAGAATGAATGCGGGTCCCACCATTGCATCACTGAAAGACCCCATGGGAAGAACAGCCCGTGACCCTTGTGCAAATTAAGATTGTCCCTTCCTGGAGTGACTCTCATTCCCCAGCCCTGAATAGCCTCTTATTTTATAAAAAAAAAAAAAAAAGAGAGAGAGAGAGAGAAAGAAAGAAAAAAGAAAGGAAAGAAGGAAGGAAGGAAAGAAAGAAAGAAAGAAAGAAAGAAAGAAAGAAAGAAAGAAAGAAAGAAAGAAAGATGTGAGCTAATAAGTATTATAATAAGTATTCTTTGGAAGTCATCTGTGGTGGTGAGTACCTATAGTCCCAGGCTTGGGAAACTGAGGTAGAATCCAGAGTTAAGGATAGACTGGGCTATGGTGGGTGAAACCCTGCCTCAAAAGAAAAAAAAAAGATTATTCTTTGGGGGAGATTTTTGTATACCCAGACTTAGCTCCCTCTGGCCTCTCGCCTGCCTGGCAGCATCGCATTCTGCAGGAACCTCCAGAGAACTTGGGGGCCCCGTAGACAACTTAGCAGAATTTCTGTGGCTCCTCTGAAGCATAACGTCTCTGTCTCTCTCTCTCTGTCTCTCTCTGTCTGTCTGTCTGTCTCTCTCTCTCTCTCTCTGGCAGCATGCCCACAGGCACCGGGACCCGTCTCCCTGCAGGAGAATGTGCCCGGGACAGTGACGGTCCAATGGGAACCCTCTCCAGATGAGGCTCAGGGCATCCCCTTGTACTATACAGTGCTGATGCGCTCCTCGGTTCACGGATCCTGGTGTGAGGTGGCCAACCGTGTCCACACCAACCGCTTCACCCTTCTGGGGGTCCTCCCTGGCCATGAGTACCACTTCCGGGTGCTGGCCAAGAATGAACTGGGGGCCAGCAAACCTTCAGACACCAGTCAACCCTGGTGTATCCCCAGGCAGAGAGGTAAGGATCCCTCCAAAAGGGAGGAGCTTAGTTGTCTGTCTCTATGACTGGGTGGAACCAGGGCATCTCAGTCTAGTCAGACAGGTAGTGGTCCTCCTGCTATCTGCCCAATGCCTGCCTACTTGTACAGATGGCCACTGCGTTGGATTCAGAATGGGCCCCAGCCCCATTAGCAGAAAGAGTCGTGCCATGGGTATTGGAATGTCTAGAGACCTATGGGTAAATTCTCAAAAAGAAACTGTGAACAATAAGTTAAAAATAGAAGTTCATATTTCTTTAAAAACAAAGTCTATTTTATAAATTATTTTTATAATCTTTAAAGATGTAGATCTTTAAAGAGGTCACTGGAAAAATAAGATTACAAAACTAGCTGTATCATTTCTCTTCTCAAAAATACAAAAATATCTGGAACATTCTACACCAAAGTGTTGGTTCTAGTCATCTATATGTATGTTCTGATTTGTACACAAAAATTTTAAAAGGTTCTAATAATTTAAAAAAATCAAAGCATAACTTTGGGAAAAGGATAAAAAGCGTTGGTTTGTACAGATGAGATACGGGAAGGCTCAGCTTCTGGGCCTTCGGCAGACGGCAGACTCTCTGGGTCCCAGTCAGGCCTTCCTGGCTCTTTAACCATCCTTCCCTCTGTCCCGAATTCACCACAGAGAAGTTCACAGTGAAGGCTCCAACGTACCGGGAACCCAACCTGAGCCAGAAGCCCCGCTTCCTGGTGGGTCTGCGGGCTCACCTGCTGCCCCAGGGCTGTGAGTGCCGTATGACCTGCGCTGTGCAGGGCTCACCGCGGCCCCATGTCACCTGGTTCAAGAACAACCAAAGCTTGGACAGAAACCCCGCGCTGTACAGCACTGACATGCTGGGTGTGTGCTCCCTCGTTATCCCCAGTGTGTCCCTTAAGGACAGTGGCGAGTACAAGGCTGTGGCCGAGAACCCACTGGGTCAGGCTGTCAGCAGAGCCACCCTCATTGTGACAGGTAATAATGGCTGCCCTGGCAGGGGACCGCATGGGCATGGGAACAGAAAGGGCCTGTCTCCTCTAGATGACTCAGCTGGTATACCATGAGACTCGGTTCCTCCCTGCCTCAATGAGTATTCTATCATGTATTTAAGCCGACCATCACAGAACCTCCTGGGGTTTGATTTGCCCGTTTGTAAAATGAGATATTGACTACTTTATGGGCATATACTACCCAGCTAATTGTCCCCATGTGGCCTGACACATGTCTCGGGATGGGATTTAAGATACTTGCTCTGCAAATGCTTTTGCACCTGTGTCAGACAGAGGTATTTAAAAGAGGACGCCGAGCCTCTGAGAGGTGGGCTCCTTTCAGCAAAGCAAATAATACATGCCAATAAGAAAATGCTTTGGTGGCACCGGGTCATCCCGTCGCACCCAGAACTGCAGAGTCTTCACAATGGGACAGGTGTGGGCGGGGACACTGCACTTCAGGATCATCTGACAGATTCCCTGTCTTACAGAATGCAACTCCTAGCCCCACTTGACCTGGAATCCTAGCCTTGCCCCACCCCACAGCCCCAAGATGGATGTCACCTCTCTGAAGCTTTACTCCTGATGCCAACACTGGCCTGAGGAGCCAGTCCAGAATGTCAGTGGATGTTCCTCTGTGAGATAGGAACAAGAGGGCTTCTGGTGAGATGTGACCAGAAGGGCCAAGTTGATGGGGAAGTAGAAGAAGGGTGGGGGGTATGGTATTGAGTGGAATCACTCTAGATGGAGCTCCAGAGAGAGTGGTCCACGGGGTGGAAGCTGAGCTCACTCTGACCACAGGAAAGTCATGGAGGATGGAGGCCTGGGTGAGGGCATCGAGGATTTGTGTATGGAATTCTTTCTGTTCTTCATTAAAGCGACAGACTAAGAACAATGAGTTCTTTGCAGAGTGACTTGGGGATGATAGGATGGAGGAAGAATCCCAAAACAAAGGCCTCTGAATGGATGATGGGTGGGCTCTGGCTGGCGTGGGGGGAGAGTGAACCAGAATAGTGCTCGCCTGCAGCAGGGCATAAGAGCCAAGTCAGGCGAGTAGGTCTATGAACCAGAGGCTCCTTTTTCCTGGCCCGTACTTCCCATATGCCACTGTCCTGCAAAAACTCTGGCATCGGCAGGATAAGCCTCCCTAAAAGTGTGAATGGAGACTATGAGCCACTTGTCCCTCCCTGGAGCCAGGAACCGGCCGGACTGAAGCGAATTCTCCTGCAGTCTACTCTGAGGGTTCCTGTCGGCAGGGAGAGGGGAGATTATCAAGTGTATGAAGATTTGTTTCTTACACAAGGCTCCATGAAGCCTTCTCAGTTTTCCCATAGTTCCACTGCCCCATGGCACAGGTAGGATGGGACCATCTCTATGTGAGCCACCACTACCAAAACCTATAGGTATACCTCTATGCCTGCATACCTGTACCTGCACCCTCCTGGAGGGATGGCCCCGTGTCTCTGGACACCCAAGAAATAAAGTGTTCTGGAGTTTGCAGGGGCCGGAGTGCCACGTACCGCGGCCCCAGTCTGTGCTCTATGCGCTAGACCCCAGTTTGCAAGCTTGGGCAAGGGGCTGGAGGTTGAGAACGCAGACGCAGAGACAGACCGACACGCAGACCTTTAAACACTGATACCAAAGCCCCTCTTTATTAGCACCACGTAGGCTTAAATACACTGCAGTCAATGGCCATCAGGTGAAAATCCCATCCTCTGATCCTCTAAGCTAGGCACAGCTTCTAGTAACTTCACTTAGAAGGTTCTAGGAGGAAAGAGCAGCTGAAGACCAGGACTCAGTCCCAACACTGGAGGAAGGGGTGAACCCTGAAGAAGGTCAAGCCCGCCGTCTCCCAGGATGTTTCAACCAGGTCCGATAGATTACCCGACAAGAGGGCACCCAATCTGCTCGGCCTACCCTCTCTCTAATCATGGGTTCCCCTTCACCTGCATTCATGGTAGACTTGGGCAGAAGAAACAGAAATCATCGATCAAGGGGCTGGGAGTGGGTGTTGAAAGCGCCTTCCTATGAACTGACAGTGTGTGGTTGAGTTGAGGGTTCCACTAGGGATGTTCCCCACAGGCGGGAAAACCAGAATGCCTTTGTACAGACAGGCTGTGATTCATTCCTGCCTTCACCGAGGAAGCTGCCTCTGCCTTGTGATTGCAACAGGACAAGAAAGAAGGAAATTCTGGGAATTTGAGTTCAGGCCCCATGTTTGTGCCGCAAGCACTTTACCAAGTCATCTCCACAGCACCCGAAAAAAATTCACTAAAAGGCATTCCATTTCATACGACATAGAGAGCCAACCTAGAAATACCACCAAGGACACATCACCATCAGATGGAGAATCTTTGGTTATAAATCTTGTTGTAATAACAGAAGTAATACCACACCGCACCTCTCAAACCGCCCCCCAGTTCTGTGGTGTCCCTGCTCAGGCATCAAGTATTGCATGGATTTTCCCGAGGAGTCTGTTTCTATTCATCCTGGATAGAGAGGGCAATCACTAGCCAAAGAAGCCGTTCTGTCCCGATTCTAGTTTGGTGAACAAAAACTAGTCAGGGTTGCCTACAGATGAAGAGCCCCCCCATCATTAACTCCTGGGGACGGGGATTCATGGACCTCTGTGCCTGTGTGTTTCATTCCTGTTGTGAGCCCTTCTGTTCCTCCGTGAGAGAATGTTAGTGTCCAGACCTGTGAGGGTTTTATGAGAGTAATCACAGCCGTTCTGATTTCAATATGACCATGGTTATGCAATGTCCAAGGGGCACAATTCCATAACACAGACTACTAAAAGGATTTAACAGGAAGTCTGGATAAGAGGATCTAACTAAAAATAGTTTATATTTCCAGAATCACCAGAAATCAACTAGAAAGTATCACTTTAAAAAATATTGCTACTTGGGTAGCAACAAATACATGAAACACCCCAGACTAAATAGAAGAAAAGATGAACAAAATCCACATGGAGAAACAATAAAACTTTACTGAAAAAAATAAGCCATGAATATATCAATATACTATGTTAATGGCTGGGAAGCTGGTATTGTAAAGGCAGTGGGGTCACCTAGGAAGATAACTAATCACTTTGGGAACCAATATCTCATCCACAGCTGAATGCGGAAGTGGCATTAACGATGATAATCTTGTTATAAAACGGGAGTGCGAGAGGCTTACGCTCAAGGTTAACGGCCCAGCCTTTCTGGCTATTATCCCAATCTATGTTTGTCCTCCAGTCTGGTTGCCCATGCAGTATTTGCTCTCTGCTCCGAGCACTAGTCGCTGTTCCTTGCCTTAACCTCTTCCTCCTAGTGTCTCAGCTGAGACACGGCCACCATGCACCCACAGTGTGGTATTAGGTAAACCAGGCATGCATCTTTCATGTTTCAGGTTCTTGAGACATCCCTGTGTAGGGCAGAGGTGAGTTGCTACAGCACAGTGCAGGGTAGACAGAAATTGGTGGGGGTCTCAGACGGGCAGACGGGGCAGGCTATTGCTACACAACCCTGGCTTAGAACAACCTCAACCTCTCATTTGGTTTCCTCCCTGCTGCTGCCATCTTCAACGATTATACATTTCTTTTTAACTGAGAGGGACCCTGTGGTTTCACTGTGCACTGATTGGCAAGTTGAGTGTGGAGTGGAGGTACCATTGTACAGTCACTCCGAGCAATGCACACACTAGTAACATTACAATAATGTCACCACTGAGGTCAGAGAGCAGCTTTTGGGAGTGGATTCTCTGCTTCCACCATCTGGGTCTCAGTGGTCAAACTCAGGTCATCAGGCTTGTCTCGAGCATCCTACCTACTGCATCATCCTGCCAGCTCTTGGCTTTGAGCGTCTTTATTCCAGTCACACTGATCTCTTTGCTGTCTCCTGCACATAGCGCTCACCTTCCAGATATGCCCATGGCTCATGCATCCCCTTTATGTCAAGAAGCTAATGGTATCTTCTCCCTGAGGCCTCTCCTGGCTACCCCATCTAAAATGGCAGCTTTCTTCCCAGCAACCCCCTTGGTTTGTTTTCCTCCCCACATCTACTGTAGCATGACACATTTGTTTTTTATTAGTTGGCTTTGTAACTGTTTCCTTCAGTGAGAATGATAGACCCACAAGAGTCTTTTGCTGTTATCTTTTATATCCATTGCTCTATTTCCACACCAAAAATAGTGCCTGGCACACAGTAAACAGTCAGATAGTTGACAAATAACTAGTGTGGAAATCATTAAATTATAAGCCCAGAGTCAAGCTGATGTCTCAGTTCACCAGCTGTGAAAGAGACTAAGCAAGAGACTGAGACTGGACTCGTTATCAGTGAATGGGGACACAAAACTACTTTTTTCAAAGAATTGTAAGAATTTAAAGTGCTGGGGCTGGAGAGATGGCTCAGTGGTTAAGAGCATTGCCTGCTCTTCCAAAGGTCCTGAGTTCAATTCCCGGCAACCACATGTGGCTCACAACCATCTGTAATGAGGTCTGGTGCCCTCTTCTGGCCTGCAGGCATACACACAGACTATTGTATACATAATAAATAAATAAATATTTAAAAAAAAAGAATTTAAAGTGCTAAAAATGGCTCCCTGTGGCTGGCAGGAGGTGGTGTCTGTTGTAACTAAACGATCAGGTGTAGCACCTTCCTTCCTTCCTTCCTTTTTTTTTTTTTTAAAAAAAAGTTTGTTTATTTTAATTTATCTGTATACCTGCTTTGCCTGCATGCATGTGTGTGCGCTGTGTGCATCCCTGTTATACCCCTAGATTGAGGGTTACAGATGGCTGTGAGCCACCAAGTGGGTGCTGGGAATCGAACTTGAGTCCTCTGCAGATAGCTCTCAACCAGAGTCATCTCTTAATGTTCCCCAGGACCTTTCTTAAATGGAAAGCGACCTCCTGGTTTGCTAGATTCAGAACTGTAGCTTGAAGCTCTGGAACAAGGAGCTGGTTGAGCCTCAAATGATATGGCCCTGCTGTGGTTGCAGCTTTTGAAGCCACGGGGTTGGCTAAGCAGGTGATGTCCAACCACCTCCTCTCCTCCAAATGGCTGCTGGTATTCTGAGCTAAAATAAATCTGCTGGCCCTGCTAGCCATCACTCTAGGAGAGGAAGGGCTGGGATAGATAGTTTAATGTGTATGGGTGTTTTCCTGCATGTATTTCTGTGTGTCACATGCGTGCCCGGTGCCTATAGAAGCCAGAAAGGGGCATTAAATCCCCCAGAACTGGAGTTACAAAATGTTGCAAGCTATCATGTGGGTACTAGGAATCAAACCCAGGTCCTTTGGAAGAGCAGCCGGTCCTCTTAACCACTGAGACTGGAGGCAGTGCAGTTCAGGGCTACCCTGATGCAGGCATCGAGTTCCTGTCTGGAATGCCTGACCACCAGCCTCTAGGAGACCCAGCCTCTACTCCAACCCCTGGATAGAGGAGTATGAGAGGCCCAGGAGAGGGGCTGGGGGCTGGAACAGAGATGGCCAATGGGTAGCTGTTGCTCTTGCACTTCAGAGGCCCTCAGGGACGGTCCTAGACTGCCTTCCCACTACACCTTATGGATGAGCATTGGGTAAAACTAGGGCCTCCCCTGGCCCTGCTGTGCTGCCCTGTCCATGTGAATGCTGGCCATGAGACGGTTCTGACAGGCCAAGGAGTCTTCACGCTCAGGCTCACTTCTGCCCTTGTGGGTGTCTGCCTAGTTTCAAGGCCTCAAGCCTTCCCTAACTGACTCCTTACTTTGTAGATTGCATAAAAGGAGGTGGGTAAAGAATATTTGTGTGCCAGGCACCATGTAGTTGCTGAGGAAACTCACTTTAGCCTGTGCCCTAGAGTGCCCTAACCTCAGGGTACCCTGGCCAGTGGCCAAGCAGTTTCGGGACTTTGGGTGGGTACTTGCTTAGATAAGCACAGGGGGGCATGAAGCACCACCGAGACATTTAACTCAGGTTAGGGAATCAAGAAAGGCTCCCTGAAGGAGGTAACAGCTGATTACAATCTTGGAGGACACATTCATTGGTCAAGACGAATCTTCCAATCTGTGTCCTGATCAATCTTCCAGTTGATTGGGTAGGTGGCTGTGTGAGCTGTGTAGGCAGAAGGTAGTGCCTTGGGCCTGTAGGCTATGGCAGCAGAGGCTGTACGGTTCAGAGCGAGGTCGTGTTCATCTTCCGGCCCCACGCTAGGGGAATGTTAGCTTTCTTGCAAGGTTGCAGATCCCACATCCCACCAGGCAGACCACACCTCCACACGGGTAACCCCCTGGGAAGGACTTTGTGTCCTTTGGAGCCGGCCTCAGTTTGCCAGAAAGGGAGAAGTAACCTTTGAAAATAGACACTGGTTTCCACTCTGCCAGCCAGCCTGCTTGGTTTGTCCTTTTGTCCCAGTCCCTCGTCAATAACTTTGGTCTCAGGGGACCCCACCACGTTAGTATTAGGTTTCAAACCTAGGATAAAGGCTGAGGTGAGGATCTGACATAGGTTCTTCCTGCCTCCTCAGTCTCGGCCCGGTCATGGGGTCCTCCTGCTTTGCATAACCCTCCCCCCACTCTCCAGCCTAGGAGGCTGGGCTGCTCTTCCTTATATACTTCAACCATTTTGGTTACCTGTTCCTTTCATCTACTCCTTGGAATTACCTGGTTGCAGAGCCTGGTTCCTCTCTCTCCTGCTCTCCCTTCCCCTCCCCCTCTCCTCACTTGGTAGAGCCCAGTCTGGTCATGACCACTCAGGGCCCTCCCAGACATCCCCGCTCTGACATGTTCTCCCACATGTCTATAATAAACGTTCTCCTCCACCACACCTAGGAGCAGTCATGTTTATATCCTTTCCATTTTTTCATTTTATTTTATTTTATTTTTCATTTAGTTAGGAGGTAGGTCAGAGTCTCCTCTCTCCATGGAAACCTTTTCTGCAGCACCAGGACCACAGATAATACCTGAACCTGGACCAAGACCTGAGGTCTGAGTGACTTTGTCAAGTTCCTACTGCAATCTGTGCCTGTTTGTTTGTCTGGAGTCGTACACACGGTTCCTTCCTGCTTGCCGTCTGTTGCAGATCCTGTGGATCAGATTCTGATCCTGGGACTGGACCTTGCTCCCGCCAACGTTTTATGAATCTATGTCCCTCCTGCCCAGACCTGGCATGACCTTACCTGCTGCTCTGTAGCAGGCACCTTCCCCAGGACCTGGCCGCCATTAAGGCATGCAGGAATTGGTCTTGGGAACCACTCAGCAGCAACCTCTCCCCCACCTTTATGTGACATGGGAGGTACAAATCATGCCTTTAGGAGAGAAGGGCAACACAAGGGCGGGAAAATGGGAAATGCTGCATGGAACCCTTACTGAGTGGTAATGGGGGGGGGCAGAAATCTAACAGAACCTGGGACAGCTGTTCTGGCTTTGATTTTTGTTGTTGTTTTTTGTTTTGTTTTGTGAAAGTCCCAAGGAGCACCAGGTCCTGCAAGGCACAATAGCAGCTGGCCTTCTCCTTGTGAGCCTAGGAATGTCTTCACCTAGGGGGACAGTTCCAAAGTCTACTCTCGGGACTGATGCTATGCCGCCAAGTGACACAAGACACAGAGCAGGTCCCGGCCAAAGTCTGGAGAGCAGCCTTGAGGTAATAGGTGAGAGCGCCCTCTGGTGGCCAGGAAGGAACCGTCGCGTCACAGGAGCAAGCAAAGGCTCTAAAGGCAGCTTCCAGCAGAGAGCCAAGGCTTTTAGGAGAAACGCCAGGTGTCCTTCCTGGAAGAGGAAGCTGCAACAAGAAGACCAGTTCCCTGAGCACTGACCTACAGTCTGACATCTCACTTTAAACATCACCCTTTGAGACCCTAGGGGTCTATTCAGTCCTCTGTGGGTACTGATGATGGGGGTTGCAGCTCGCCTACTGCTGGGGCAGCAGTTGGGGTCCTCAACACTGCCAAGTCCACATCTAGGCATGAGCTCGGGGCACCCATGGAAACAACATAGTATAACTCCCTCAAAGAAGAAACTCCAGAGAGGGAAAGGGCCTTGCCTGGAGTCCCACAGGGAGTTACTGGTGGGGCATAACCCTTGGTTAATCCTGGCTCCGCCATTCCTGGTCTCATCAACTTGGACAACTTAGTTAACATTGTTGAGCCCAGTTCCTCATCTGCAAAATTAAAGTCCTTGTCAAGAACTTTAAATCTTTGAAGAAAGAATTTAAAAAGTCACCAGAAAATGGAAAGCTCCTATGCTCTTAGGTAGGTAGAATTAACATAGTAAAAATGGAAATCTTACCAAAAGCAATCTACCAATTCAATGGAATGCCCAGCAAAATCCCAGCAAAATTCTTCACAGACCTCGAAAGAACAGTACTCAACTTCATATGGAAAAAGAAAAAAACACAGGATAGCCAAAAAAAAAAAAAAATCCTGTACAATAAAGAAATTTCTGTAGGCATCACAATTCCTGACTTCAAACCCTATCATAGAGCGATAGTACTGAAAACAGCCTGGTATTGGCATAAAAACAGACAGGAGGACCAATGGAACTGATTTGAAAACCCAGATATCAACCCACACATCTATGAACACATAATTTTTGACAAAAAAGCAAAAACTATAAAATGGTAAAAAAAAAAAGTACATTTTGTTAGTGGTGCTGGCATAACTGGATATCAACACGTAGAAGAATGAAAATAAATCCATATTTATTGCCATGCACAAAACTCAAGTCCAAATGGACCAAAGACCTCAACATAAAACAAACCACATTGAACCTCATAGAAGAGAAAGTGGGAAGTACACTTGAATGCATTGGCACAGCAGACCACTTCCTAAATACAACCCCAGTAGCACAGACACTGAGAGAAACAATTAATAAATGGGACCTCCTGAAACTGAAAAGCTTCTGTAAAGCAAAGGACATGGTCAACAAGACAAAATGACAGCCTACAGAATGGAAAAAAGATCTTTACCAATGCTACATTGGACAGAAGGTCTGATCTCCAAAATATAAAAAGAACTCAAGAAATTGGTTCTCAAAAGAACAAATAATCCAATAAAACAAAATACGATACAGACCTAAACAGAAAACTCTCAGCAGAGGAATCTAAAATGGCTAAAAGACACTTAAGGAAATGCTCAACATCCTTAGACATCAGAGAAATGCAAATCAAAACAACTCTGAGATTCCATCCTACACCTGTAAAAATGGCCAAGATCAAAAACACTGATGACAATTTATGCTAGAGAGGTTGTGGGGTAAAGGGAACACTCCTCCATTGCTGGTGGAGTTCAAGCTGGTACAGCCCCTTTGGATATCATTATGGTGATTTCTCAGAAAATTAGGAAACAACCTTTTTCAAGACCCAGTATTACCACTTTTGGGTATATATCCAAAGAATGCTCAATTGTACCACAAGGACATGTGCTCAACTATGTTCATAGCAGCATTGTTTGCCATAGCCAGAACCTGGAAACAATCTAAATGCCCATTGACTAAAGAATGGATAAAGAAACTGTGGTACATTTACACAATGGAGTACTACACCACAGGAAAAAATAATGACAACTTAAAATTTGCAGGCAAATGGATGGAGCTAGAAAACATCATATTGAGTGAGGTAACCCATACCCAGAAAGACAAACATCATATGTACTCATTCATAAGTGGCTTTTAAACATAAAACAAAGGAAAACAGCCTACAAATCACAATCCCAGAGAACCTAGACAACAATGAGGACCCTAAGAGAGACATACATGGATCAAATCTACATGGGAAGTAGAAAAAGACAAGATCTCCTGAGTAAGTTGGCAGGGGACCATGGGAGAGGGTAGAAGGGGAGGGGAGAGGGAGGGGACTGGAGAAAAAAATATATAGCTCAATAAAAACAATAAAAAAGTCTTTGTCGAATCAATGCCGCCTTTCTGTCAAGGTAGTATTGTTACTTCTAAATCTCATGTATCACCACTACCACCCCCCACTCCCTGAGGTGGGCAGAGGCCAGTGTGGCCCTGCTTTCTACCAATGGAGGCACCTCAGGAGTTGGAGCTGGTGTAGGGTTGCCAGACCAGGGCACCAGTATTGAGGTCCATATCACAGAGGGAGGGTGTAGTAGGGCCCAAGCTGTGGGCAGACCTGGGAGGGGCCAGTGCCTTGGGCTTCCTAAGACACTCTTGTCTACCACAGGCTGTTCCAGATATACCACCAGGGGGTGCTATAGGCCTTGCAGTTGGGCTACAGAGGTCCTTAATACCTAGGGGTTGGGGGGAGGTATAGGGGAGGCAGGTGTCTCTACGGTCAGTTCTCTCTCTGGGGAGACCATAAGCTGTGCCAGGCAGCCCTGTTTCTGGCCTTGAAAGAGATGTCTCCTTTCTATCAGCTTTCCCTTGCCCTCTACCTGAGAAGCCACTCGTTCAGGGGTCTTCTGGAGGTTGGAGCTTGGTCCTGAATGTCCACCAGATGGGACTGAACTCAGGGCAGAGGACAAGTTCTTTGACAGCTTAGTGCCACTTCTTCCTGCTCTCCCCCCTCCTCAACCCCACGATACACCTTGCTTAGACCTCCAAAGCCTTCCCTGAAATCCCTCTCTCTGCTTCCTCTCCTCAGGGATCCTAGGCAGATTAGACTTCCTTCTCTATCCATGCTGATCACTGGAGAGCAGAACACAGTACTGTCCTACATATCCTCTCCTTATCGCTTTGAGTCCCAGAACTGGGGGGAGGGCCCCTCCTGGGGCCCAGTAAGAGAGGAGTTCCCTCAGAACCTCAGTTCAGAAGACCAGGACAAGACTGAAGAGACAATCAAGAGACAAGATGACAGTAGACATGACCGGTGACAGTGAAAAGGAAACCAGGCCCACCAGGGGCTCCGGTTAGGAGCTGGCAGGGGGCTCCCAGGAGAGACATTCCCGCTGGAAGCTGGAGTTGGGTCCGTCCTTCCCTCCTTGCCTGCCTCAGCCTGGGGAATCTGGTGCGGCTGGCCAGGAGCAAGGAGAGACATCTCAGGGCGCGGCCTCAGCAGCTGGCAGTTCTGTCATACTCCAAGGACACGATGTCCTGGGTGAGGTGCCTGAGATGTGGGGCACAGGCTGGTGAGGGAGGGGCCCAAGGGAGAGGCCAGGAGCAGCTCTGCCACGCCGTCCTTGTGGAGCAGCTGGGCTGGGAGCTGCAGACCCACAGGGATGGACGAAGCTGCTGTCTGCTCAGGGTGGTCTTCTCAGACCCGTCAGCAAGGCCTACTATCTCCTGTCTTCCCTAGCTCTTCCTAGCGAAGTCCCAGACTCCACCAGTCAGGGCTTGATCCAACTGTCCAGTACGCTCTCCCCAGCAGTTCTCAATGGGTCCCTCCTGCCTGTGTGGACCTCCCCCAAGCCAGGAAACCCAGTCCCATGCCACTGCTTTCAATCCCAGGAAACAACAGCCAGGGCCTGTCCTCTAGTTTTCAGCTCTCCTGGGTCCAGGCATGGCGCACACTGTAGGATATGAGACCCCCCACCAAGCTTAGAGAATCTACTCATGTTCCGGTTGAGGAGTGAACCCCCATCCACAGAGCAATCAGGTGCCCCTCACACTGGTGTCCTGTGCCATCTCTGATGCCAGCATCAGCTGGGGCAGCCCAGTCTCGGTCCCCAAACTGGAGTAAAGTGTGTTGACCTGGAAACTGTGGGCCAAGAGATGTGGGACAGTGATGGACAGAGGCAGCCTGCCATGGAGGAGAGGCTGGCCTGTGTGTGCACAGAGATGTCTAGTCTAGTCTCTGTTCATTTCTTATGGTGTTGCTCCTGGTGACCGTAAAGGAAGAGCCCCAGTGTTGCTGAGAGGACAGTTTTCAGTCCTGTGCTGGGAACTGTGTGTTTGCCTTTTAGTGATCAAGGATCTGGTCCCCATTGCTCATCTTGGCAACATTGCAGGCCCTGCCCAATCCACTGAGCAACCCAGGAGCTGGGAACCCCTCTGGGTCCTTCTGTACCTTCCCTGGTGGGTCTTCCCATGCAAGTGGGTAGTGTTGGCCTCTAGGAGCTGGGGGTCCATGAGCTCCTTTGTTCCTTACCGGTGGGCCGTATCACAGTAATTATGAGAGGCTAGGGACAGGAGAAGATGGTTTTGTTTCAGGGAAGACAAAGTAGGGGAGATCTCACCTGTTGCAGCTAATACAGGTGTGGTGTGGCTGTTTTCTATTGGCTCTAGCTGGTAGACCTCCCACCTGAAACCTGGCATCCTCCAGGGAGGTGTCGCCCGGGAGCTCTCCTATGGTGCAGCTAAGAAGGACCACCCCCTAGCCTAGCAGGAGGCCTGGCCAGGTCTAGCAGAGCCTGGACTCCCAGGAAAATGTACATTGTTAGATCTCCCCCTCCCCTGTCCTGGGGAGGTTTCAGAGGGGGACTGGTATGGGTTCCCAGGTAAGAGCTGGGAACCCCCACATCACCCTCCTGCATACACATACTGCCTGCGTCAGGGGAGCTGTCCGCGCTTGCACTGGGCTTCCCAAGCGATGAGACATGGCTCCCAGCCTGCCTCCCCAAGCCGCTGGCAGTTTACACCCTGTCATCTGGGGTGGCTCTAGCTTACTCTGCGCTCCCAGATCCCCTCTCTACAACCGGACCATGACTGCTCCCGACTTTCCTATGGGCGATGTATCCAGGTCCTTTTTGTCTGTAGGAGGGAGGGCAGTGGTGACATACTGGGAGAGGAATCTCTCCCCCCCCCCCCCGAGGGGGTAAGAATGAGGACAGAATGGGGCAGGGGACAAGAGTAAAGTTAGACTGGACCAGCTAGGAGGCACTGCTGGTGTGGACACATGAGTATGAAGGCCTGAGCAGAGAGATCCTGACAAAGATGTGTACGCACAGTTGGGTGTGACAGGTCTTGCCTTCTAGATGAGGCATCCATCTTGTCCCTCCCAGGGAGCCACACCCATCTCTCAATGCTGCTCTAGTCCTGTCTCCTTAGGCTTTTGTAAAGAGGCACGTAGGTGCCTGGTGGCCCCAATTCGTAATTTCCCTCCTTCTGAGCCTGCCTCCTTCTGAGTCAACTTTGGAAAGGCACCAAGATGCAGTCTTCCTACAGTGGAACGCACAGGCCCGAAGTGTACATGCTAATGCGCTTCGGTAAATGTACAAAAACCAAGACAAGGCATATCCCTACCACGTGCCTCCGCGGGGTAGTAACTTGTATCCAGGGCCTGTGTGATGGACACCCTTGTGTCCCTCCAAACATCTGGCATGGGGTATCAGCACAGGGAAAGACTTTCCTCAGCTGACTTGTCTTCCTTGTACACAGGGGCTTCTCACACTCTGAGAAGGGGCTTTGGGTGCCCAGACTTGGTACCACTCCGCTGAGGTCCTAGAGCACAGGCTGGACCACTCTCATGGCCTCCGAGATCCTTTCCTTTGGGTTTCTATGGCTTAGGGCTTCCCTCCTCTTAGACGCCCTGCTGAGTGCACAGAATCCAGGAAGGCAGGGAGCTGAGACTTCTGTATGCACTGGAGGCTGACAGCCAAGGCTCGAGTCTGAGCGCTGCCCAGGGAACATGGAGGCTCAGAACACATGCTAAGTTCATCGCTATGTTCTGAATCTCAGTCTCACCAGGGTTTGGAGCTCCTCCAATCAGAGGATGAAGCAGTTAAAAAGAAATGACTTCCATCTTTTTTTTTTTAATAAACCTTGACTTTTATTAAAATTTCGTGTTTATATTGTTTCCTGATTCTATACTTGTGCCTTTGACAATTTCACATCTTTTTTCACAACGTTTTTACCTTTTTTTTCCTTTTCTGATCCTCAATAAGAAAGCACATTTAATCCTGCCACAGACACATTTAACACACACATGGGCCGACCTTAGACCCTGCCAGTGGTATTTTTTTGTTTTAGACAATCTCATAAGAACTTTAGGTCTCCACAAGAACCCCTCAAAGTCTGCCTGGGCATACACCACAGGCACCCTAACCTCCTTTGTATAACAGTAAACAATTCTGCCAGGGGTTCAGATTAGCCTGGATTTGGGAGAGACTGCACAGCAGGGAAGCCTACAACAGTATGTCAATTGCTGGAGCATTCCGAATGCCTCTAAACACTGCTTCCTCCCCTGGAAGGGAAATGAAGTGACTTCCTCCCCCCTTCAAACTATCTTCATACCTAAAACAAAGCAGTTAAAGGTGGAGCCACCCAGGGGGACAGGCCTTGAGGAGCTCAGTCTCACAGTGTCGCTCCCCAGGAGTGCCTCTGCCCCCTGGAACTCTACTGGGACCTGTGAGCTCCAAGACACACACATTAGAAACCACTCTTGCTGAAAGTGTGGAACACGGCAGTAGGCTCTTCCTTGAATGGCAGCTAAGGGGCAAGCGACCCAGTCTGCAGTGAGTGCCCACAGGGTTTCAGAAGGCTTTGGATTCATGCTCTCACTAATCCTCGTGACCATCTGCACGCAGGTGTTCCCACGATGTTTCATAGATGATGAAGCGTCTCCAAAGACAGAGAGGAATGCGCCCCGCATGACAAGGCTGCTAGAGACAGAAACCCAGCTCTCCCAGGAATGTATGCTCATGACGAGGACTCTAACCTGGGAGGAAAGCTGCTTCAGCAGGGAATGACTGTGGCGTTAGGAAGGTGACATCACTGAACAGTCACTCAGCAAGCATTCCAGACATGAAGTGGGAGGGCAGTGTCATGGCGGCATGGTAGACTATGACCAGTGGCCGTCACCACCAGGAGGCCTAACCACTGTGTTTTCTCCTCCCCAGGACATGTAGCTGGTGGAGACTCACCTTCCTTTACAAACGCTGTGGCAAGGCAGACTGGTTTGCTGTATGGGGGAGGGAAGATGGAGGCCTAATTCTATGAAGATCCTATGTGACATGATTGGTGGGTGCCTAGATTTCTGGGTGGGATCCAAGGGTCTAGTAGAAGCCACCTGAAGCTACTGGGGGCAGAAGGAGATGCTCCCGACGCCAGAGTCTGAGTCTCTCGGGCTTTATTCTCATGGATAGTTTTACATTTTAGGGTTCCTGGACAAGAAGAGATAAAGAACTCCTTGGGCTCTCTGGGGTCTCGAGGCCTCATGCTCTTCCAGATTCAGATGAGGCCTCATGCACACCAACCAAGTTGGCTCCCTCTGAAAATCAAGCTTGCGAGGCCAGGGATTTTGCGGCTCGCTTGCCATGCCTTCTCGGGCCCTTCAATGGGCTACCATTCTACAAAGATACTAAGCAGAGTCGTAGGGACAGTGTTTGGCTTGTTCTTGTGGCCCTAGTTCTTCCAGAGATGGAGGTCCAGGGGGCCTTGTCTCTGACCTTTGAGTCACTTCCCTGCACAGGAGGGGGACCTGTTGAGAGCACAGTTGCTGGGAAGGAGGCCTGTAATTGACTTTCCTTACACTAGGAAGACTAGCGCTGCACCTTGCTGTGGCAGGCAGGACCAGAGAGCAGAGGGCAGGCAGGAAGGTAAGAACGGTTTATTTGGAAGACCAGAGAGAAGTGGAGGCAAGGGGTCCTCCTGCCACTATAGAGTTAAGCAAGGGGAGACCCCAGTTATAAACGATGAATGGATGAATGAATTTTTCATTGTGCTTCTTTTGTCCACGCCAACCTCCTTGGATGGTACTCTTGGTTTCTTTGCATTAAAGAAAATCTGTGCTGCATAGGACCATACCAGACATGGCTAAAACGTCTGGATCTCAGACATTGCATGGGAAGAAAATGACATAAAATATTGCAGTAATTTAAATGAAGTACATATTGATATATTATCAAATATTATTTTGTTTGTTTTTCTAGACAGGGTTTCTCTGTGAAATTTCCCTGAAACTTGAGTTACAGATAGTTGTGAGCTGCCATGTTGGTGCTGGGCATCAAATCCAGGTCCTCTGTAAGAGCAGCCAGTGTTCTTAACCACTGAGCAATCCCTCCAGTCCCATCAAATACTATTTTGACATACTAACTTAAATAAAAGATATTAAGTTCTAAGTTTACCAGCTATTTCTTTGCAAGTAGTTGCTGAAAAATTTCAAATTATGTTGCAGGACTCGCGTTCCATTTCTTTTGGGTCACCTTCAAGCATGATCAGATGACCAGCGGCCAAGAAGTGGGGCTGGACTCGCTGCTAGTCACAGCCTGTCAAAGCCAGTGGGATGCCTGAGCCCAGGGAGGAAGGCTGGGTGTGCCAGGTCCCAAGACGCACACAATCTGAGGAGGGCTAGGAGGGGGGCAGGACAGCAAATGCAATAGTCAGAAAAGGGGCCTCTGGTGCAGGTTACTACAGGGCCCTGTCAGCTCCATGACAGACGGACATGTGCGGTACATAATATTACATCCATGTTACATCTGAGGAAACGGAGGCTTTTAGCGGTTGATACAATCACCTGGGTCACAGGAATAGCGAGTGTCAAAGCAATGGTGTGAATCAAACTTCTTGGGCTCCAAGGCCCAGATTCTTGATCTCCAGCTTGTCCTGTGAGGTAGTTTCAGAGTCTCAGAGGTGGAAGTAAGATCTGGGTCTTTAATCTCTAAAGAGAAAGAAATGAGTTTTACCTATCAAAGCAATGATGCTTACTGGGGCTCTTCTGGGTCCCTCTGCTTGTCTGCGTCTAGAGTTCCCATCCTGCCACTGGTCCTGGGAAGAGCTGAACGGCTTTTCTGAGATTGTGTAGGTCGGACTGGAGTTCAAGGCCAAGACTCCTGTACTACGATAGAAATGCTTTCCAGACAGTGACCAGATGCACCCACGACATCAAAACCCAGGCCCAGTGAGGCAGCTGGTCCAAAACTAAAGCCTTGGGTTGTGGGTCCTGAGGCCCTGGGCTCTGGGGAAGACGGCCCATTTTATTGCCACTTGCTGTGTAATTAATGACTTAATGACCTTTTGGAAGGCACAAGGAGCAGGAGAGCCATTTATGACCTCGAGAGCATGACCCCAATTGAGAGCTGAGTCTCTATGCCCTGCAGGTCCCGTGGGGACAGTCATCACTATGGCCTGGGCCTGCTGCTACCCCTTCAGGCCTCATCTCTCCTAGTCAGGCCTGGAGACCTCCTGCAGCCAAAACAGGGGCAGTGCATGGGTGCTGGAAGCTGGTCCCCAGGGCTCAGACCCAGTCTGGAGGGCTTTGCAATAGTGCATGAGATACTGGACACTACGTCTTATCGGCTGGCACCAGTCCCTGCTCCGATTCCTCTCTGGTCTTGACATTATGGGTTAGTTCTGAAGTTGTCTCCACACACACAGTTACAGGGTCCCACCTTTGAGGCTTTGATATGGACCCCCCTGCAGCTGAGATGTGCCCCTCCTCAAGGCTCTGGTCAACTACTGACTCGGAGGACAGGTCTTCAGAGTGCCAGTTGTTTTCTCCGATGCATTCAAGTTCCCAGAATACTTTATGCTTCTGTCTAGAAGGTTTTTTACCTTCTTTTTCTATTTGACCTCATTTTTTTCCATGCGCACAATGGATCCATACTCCTTAGATTTAGAATGGGTAAAGAGGAAACAAAGCACGTAGGGTCTGGCCAAGATGTGCCCCACCAACCTGTCAACAAGACCCAGCCCAAACCCCACAAGCTTCAAAAGCTTCCCACCCATTCTGTCATCAGAGGGCCAACAGGGCTCCGTTCACAGTGTTCTTATTTTCACCTTTTTTTACTATTACTAAGCAATGACTTTGACAGTGTATGTCAAAAATGGTACATGTTATTATAAACAGTCAAGCGACTCCAAAATATGCAAAGAAAGTAATAAATCACCCCAAATCCTGCCATCAGAGTAAACAAATATAAATATTACCTGAAGATCAGTTCTGACATGTCTCCAAATACACAGGTAGAATGTTGGATGGGTAAATAATTTTATGATTTTGTGATAATGTAATACGTACATTTCAAATGGTATGAACGTATTATTTATTTGTACTCACATATGAGAGAGAAAAAGGTAACTTGAAAGCATTCTTCAGTCTTTGATAAATATTTCATAATCCCCAAGAGGCATGTGTTTTTATAAGATCTGTGAATAAGAAAATTTATTTTTAAAAAATTGTATTTTTAAATATGTTTTTCTGTTAGACGGTTTGGCTGACGAGCTACGAAGAGAGAGGAAATGACCGGCTCCTCACTGCATCCCGGGCCTCCTCCCCCACCTCCTGACTCTCGTTGTTCACATGATTTTCATTTTCTCAGAAGTAAGGCTGTATGGTTAGGTGGAGATGAGGCTCACCCCCAGCCTTCCTTCCCCGGCTCCTCTAGTCCAATGTCCACGGTCGAACCATTCAGGGTTCACGGAATGCACACACCAGCCGTGCTCCACCACCGAGCCCCACCACACCCCAGGAGGTGTGTTTTAAGATGGGCTCCCAGGACGCGAGGCTCTGTTCTCTGTAAAGAGGAGCCTTCCTGACCTGAACCAGCTTTTCTCCACTCTGTTCTGGGGACATTGCTCTGTCTTCTGGCATGGGATGAGAGTAAGTTCAAGTTGAGCCAGAGGTTTTCCTCTTGTAACCATTTGGCTTTCTGCCTCGACACCTGAGAAATTCCGTGTGCCTTAAAGTCCAGTATCTCAGCTGTGTCTCTATGTTGATCTCGCTCCAATTTTTTCTGTTCTAACTTCTACCCCTTTCTGTGCACACTCGTTTTTTTATTAAAGGGGGATCTTAATTATACCCTGAATATATTTTCTGATTCATTTGCATACCTTTAGAGATATTAATTATTCTTATATTACCTTATTTTCATATGTTTTTGTCCAAACCTACCATGTTTTCTCCAGTGGCTTTAGTCTCTCCCTCGTCTCCTCCACACTGATGATAATGGCCTCACGGCTTTCTGTTATGCCATGTTATTCCAGGCCTCGTATGTATGTCATTTCTAAACCTTCGTGGACATCTGACTTATATAACTAATTATTAGATTCCTATTTGCATTTGGTTCTCCATTTGTGTTCCTACCTCTGTAACCTGTCTTCACCTCCTTCAGTTTTATAATGACCTAGTCTAAGTCGGACCCCATTTGGCAACACGAGATGTTAGTGGGGAGCCAGTTTCTGGCCTTCTCGTGGGTCCCCGTCCCTAGTGGGTTCTTCACACTGCTCTTCTTGACGCGCTCCGTCCTCACCACCTCCCCCGCCCCGCCGTGTGTTTTCACAGTTGCTGCGCCATTTCTTTCCATACTGCTTATGCTAACACGAGCAGCTCTGTCCACACCCTCCACTTGCTTTGATATAAAGCGGATGAATCACATCTGTCTTGTATTGTTCCCTGGATTGCCTCATGCCCGTAAATCTTGCCTCATGCCCGAGGCCGCCTCAGAAACAAGGCCGTGCTTCAGTCTTGCCTTGCCTGAGAGCCTCTCCCTGGCACATGCCGGGCTCAGGTACATAAAACTGATGTCTGAGCTTGGACGGAGCTGACTGGCTACCACCTTCCTGAGCCTAAATGTTTTTTTTTCCTCCTTTTGTTTTTTTTTTTTAAATGTAAATACAGAGGACTCTGAACAGTTCTGAGAGTTTATTGAGGAAAAATTGAATCTATTCAGAAAAATATAACTTTGTCAAGAAACAAGGACGGTGTCTAACACAGAAGAGGCCACCATGTGCGGTGCAATGACTTGAAAACTTGCAAATAGGGAAAGTAGGAGGCTCAGGGTTTTGCAAGCAAGCGGCATCCAGAGAAGATGAAGGGTGCAGCATCTCCCCATGCGTGTGCAGCATCTCCCCCGCCCCCACGCATGGCAGCACTGAGTGAGTGGCAGGAAGATGCTTGGAGTTCAGCAAGCCTTCAGACTTGAAAGACAGAAATCGAGAAAGCCCTGCCGGTAGCATAAGGGAAAGGGTGAAATGGCAGGGTGAGGAGTGCCAAAAGGACGTGGGCACATGCCCAAAGGAACTGAAGTCAGGAACTTAACCAGGTATTTGGGTACCCAAGCTGACAGTAGCACTTTTTGGAGTAACCAGGAGATGGAAACAATTCAAGTGTCCGTGATGGATGGATAGATAGAGAAAATGTGGTACGTGTACACAGTGGACTCAGCCTCCAAATGAATGATAGAGCATGAGTGGCATTTGATATTATTTTGTGGTAACTGAAATAAGCCATGCCGATCTGACAAATGCTCTGGGAGTCTACTTTTGCAGGTTTCCAAAGTATTCAAATCACTGTAACAGAAAGTAGAATCTGATGGGACTGGAAAGGTGGCTCAGAGGTTAAGAGCACTTAGCGCTCTTGCAGAGGACTGGGACTTGGTTCTCAGCACCCACTTAGTGGCTCACAACCACCTGTAACTCCAGTTCCGAATCAACTGCCTTTTCTCACTTCCATGGGCCCCTGCACTTACAGGGTACACATCCATACTCCCAGGCACACACACACACACACACATACACACACACACATGCACACACACACATATACACATACACACACATATACACACACACACACGCAGGGAGAAGATAAATAAATGACAAAAATTTAAAGTTAAAAAAGAGAATTCAGGGTGTAGTTGCCAAGGGCTGAGGGAGGGGATATGGGCGTTCCAGTCTGGGATGGTCTAATGGTTCTGGAGATGAGGCATGGGGATAGTTCATGCAATTATGAATGCATTAGTGATAGTCTTCAAAATGACTTGGGTAGAATATCTTGCCACGGTATAAAAACATGCAAAATACAAATTGGACTTAGAATTTATATTTTTGAGCCCCAGAACAGACCTGGGTAGACTTTCAGGAGTGGATGGTTAGAGACGGAACGTAGAGCCTTGAGTTTGCTCGTTGAGCACGCTCATCCTGAACTGGGCTGCAGGCCCTGATGTGCCTCTGGGGAGAAGACCTGAGAGATATTTTTTATGCTCTCTAGTCTGGAACTTGTGGAGAGGTAAAGACACCTGAAAAGTTACAAACAACTGGGCCAGAGGCATCTGTGTAAATGATGAGACTACACACAGGAACCTTCTGGAAACAAGCGTTATCATCTGTGTGCTGGTCCCGGGTCATCAGCTCATCAACTTGCCCTGCCTGGTAGCTACATGACTGCCCCAGTAGCAGCAGCACACAAAGGCATATGGGTAGAGGAATGATCCCACAGCTCACCTTGCCCCTATTCAGAGCTGTTCCCAGGGTTAGAGGATCTCACAATGGGAAAGGTCAATGCAGCCTCTGACTCCTTTCATCACTGTAAGACTCCCTCATGCCATGGGCCTCCCACGTCTGGGTCTCAATGTGACTCATTGTCCACAGAGATTTTGACCACAAGGAAGTGTCCATGGGAGGCACTGGGAAAAGGGTGGATGCTGGCTGGTGGCCAGAGGAACCGTACTCCATTTACCTACCTCTCAGGATGGTGCATGGTCCCTCTGGCTGGGATGCTGTTGTAATTGTTTCTATTCCTCGTGGACCAGGCTCCTCCTTGGCTAGAGGGAGTCCTTTTCATTAGCTACCATGGGTCCTAAGAAGGAGGATGCTGCGAGGTTACCTGAGTGGCTAGCCCAGAGTGGGGCTAGAAGTCTGGGAAACTCATTTCATCTTTCGGCGTACCCTCTCCTTCTCTCTTTGCAACGAATTCATGAATTTTCCATGCTAGTCAACACTGCGGATGAATCAGAAGGGGAGTCCTCATCCCCAAGAGTCATGTCCTAGTGCACATGTTTCTCTGCAGAGCACACAATGCCCACAAGCCACCTCAAACTGCCCCAATATCTCTGCCTTTGCACCTACTCTTTCTGTCTAGAATAGGTAGAAAACTAGAAAGCAGCCCTGTTGGGACAAGAACTAGCTCTTCTGACTCCAAGTCCCATGTGTTTGTCTCTCCAAGCTTGCTTTGAGTTTTCTGTGCAATACATTTGATGGCTTTCAAATCTCTTCTGTGCCATCCAGAATTTGTTCATTCCTTCCCTTGAAGCTCTTCCATGATTAGACTAAGCAGGGAGGCTTGCCATCCAGGAAGGGGTGTTGAAGGGGGATGAGAAAGAGACTTCAAGCTAACTAAAGAGTGAGATTCGACTCAAGCATTCAGCAACCTAGAAACAGTAGAAACAGGCCAGGAAAGGCTGGGGGAGGGGAAGAAGCCTGCCCCTTCCTCCACTGTCTGCTTCAAAATCAGGGGGAAGCCCTTTAATGCAAGGCAGAGAGATCCGGCAGGAGACCTTAGTACAGGAGCCCTGCTCTTCACCTCTCAGGGCACATACCTAGAAAACCAAAGCATCTCCCCTAGAAAGGAGGAGAGATGACCACAGTCCCACAGCATCCCCCAGCCAAGCACTCTGGAAATAAAGCAGAGGCCAGAACCCTAGAACACCACTCTCCCGTGAGTGTTCATTTGGGCAAGGGGCACAGCCCATCAGCGGGGCAGGAATGACTACTCACACAGTGACTTTGAATGTTCCAAACCAGACTCTTACACATAATCCATTGCTTACTTTAAACAGGAAAGTTTGGCTTTTTCCCCAGCGTCATCATCCCCAGAACTATGAACAATATGGTAATTTGCCCTTCTCTGCACATGTAAGTACGTTACATAAAAATCTGCACATCTGCAAACCCAAACCTCCCTATCTGGAAACTAAGCCGCTAACCACTGCCGAAGGCTCTCAGCCTGCTGTGGGGCACAGGGGACCAGGAGTCTTGGAGAGACTGTGCACCGGGTCTCTACCTCTCGGGAGGCTGGGTCCTACAGCAGGCTGCTGTTCCATGGCCATGTGGGTGAGTAATGCCATCCTACTGTCTGACCAATGATGACAGTATAATTAGCACAAACAGCAATTAGAGTAATTGTTCTGTTTAGACATAACCAGACTTCACTGCTACAGGTTGGGAGAGAGGCAGTACCGAAGTCCTTTCCACGGGGCTGTGCACTGCTGCTCTTGGCTATCCCAACATCCACCTGCAAACCGCCCAAGCTAGGGCTGATGGTTCAGAAGGGAGAAGCCACTGCTTGGAGAAGGAGGTCCCTTAGTTGCACCTCCCAAGCCAACAGAGGGTGGGAGGCTAGGCCATGTGGGAAATCCCACTAGCTTATCATCACCATGAAAACTGCCTGTCATCTGTGCCAAGCCTCAAACGCTTTAGACAGCAAATGGTTTCCCAGGGGAAAAAAAGAAGTGCAGAGCCCCTTGCCTCCCTGCCAGACTCTCCCCCAGGTAGGTGTTGGTAGCTAAGGCCACAGACTCTCCAGGTGCAGTACCATCAATGAGACTGGATGGAAGGATTGGAGATCTAGTCTCCAGTACAGTAGAAAGTCCTGGGACCCCATGGGAGGCTTTAGGAGCCAAGGAGTTACATATAAAGACCAGTTTGGAGGAACAAGGGAAGGTGCAGGTGAAAGTTGCAAGTTCCTGCAACTGTTCCATCCTGCAGAGTGGACAGCGGCTAGGGCGGGTGGGGGAGACCAGTGATTGTCATCATACACTTCTGCGTCTAGCTGTTCAGTGGTCCTATCTCATCCTCCTCCAAAGCCTGTGACGTATATGCTCCCCCTGTTCCACAGGCACGCACAGTGGAGTGCTTCCTAAGGAGTCTGTAGCTGGCGAGAGGTGTTAGGTCTTGATCTTGAGCCAAGTCTTTTGGTTTCGAGCATCAAGTCTTAATCATATTATTGGCGGTCTTTTGTGTTTGTACAGGGCTTTACAGCACATAAAGTCCTCTTACACATCTTAGCCTACTTGTTTTTTGTTTTTCAGCAGTACCCTGGGATGGTGGTGACAATGAGCTGGTGGCACTTTACAGACCGTGATTAGTTCACTCATTCTAAGTGTGCTACCTACAGCATGGCATTCTCCTGGGAGTGCAGTAGAATGCAGAGCCTCAGGCCCCGCCCCATGCCTGCTGCGCCACAGTCTGTGTTTGAACAAGATTCCTCAGAGATTATCTGCACCTTCAGATCCAAGAGCTACGGACTGGAGCATCTATTCCCACCTGCTCCTTTTAGAAACAAAACAGGCAAACTGAAACTCAGACAAGGCCAGCGACTTGTCCAAAGTCACACAGCAAGTTGGCAGCCAAGCAGAACACTTTGTTCAAGTGTTTTGTATCAAGCCAAGCAAAGGGCCAGCAGAACAATGCTTTTTACCTCTGTGTTCACCATTTTATCACACCTCGTTGAGTTGGACAGGCTGTTTGCATTCCATTCTAGTCATCTCTAAAAAGACACCAATCCAGAAAATCAAACGCTTCCCTCTACAGTCTGGTAAGCCTTCAGAACTACGTGCATGAAGGGTAACTTGATCAGACCGTATGCTGGCTCTATTCTTGGACAAGACCTCAGTCTCCCCATTATTATAAAATAACAAGTGGCCTCCCCAGAGCCTGGGTGCTGTCTGGGCTCTCCCATGAAAGGCCCATACAAAGACAAAGTCCTATTATGTTTTCTTATGTTTAATTGTGACTGCGTTGCTTTGACTGCCTGCAGACATCCCATTAAGTAGGAAAGTATGAAAATGATGGGCCGCCAGGCTGAGAGACTGGCAGTTATTAGAGGCTGGGCTCCTCTGACTTCCTGGCAGAGAGGCGTAACTGGCTTCATAAATTCCTCCTGGTGGAGAAGTGATGTCTATGGCCACTTCACTTTGCTGAGAGCCACGGGGGAATCATTCTCTCAACTTGGGGTGAAACCAAGTATCATTGCAAGTGCAGGAGGGGAGGGAAGGGAGTAAGTGGTTGGCTCCATGGCGCTGGGCAAGAGCTGGCTGTATATTGTGCCATCGTGAGGGATATTGTCATTCTGGTACCTCCTATTCCTAGTCAAGGGTTCCTGTCCCCACCAAGATGCATGTCAAGTGACTTTGTTGCTGAGAAAGGCTAAAGCTCATGCTGTCCACTGGGGAGTTTTAGGGTCAATATCAATATCACATTCTTGGGCTCAAGCTCCCATGATCTCGTACCTTAGAATAGTAGAAATTATTCTCCCCCTGTTCTGGATGCCATAACCCTAGAATCAAGGTGTTGGACTTTTTGGCTCTTTCTGGGGGTTCTGTTTCATATTTCTTACTGTTTTCAGTGGTTTTTGAATCCCGTACCTGTGGCAGCAGAGATCTTATCACTGCTTCTGTCTCCACGAGTGGCTCACACCTCCATCCACCTTTCTCTTAGGAAAATACTTGATCTCAACTGTGGTCCAGCAAAGACCTCTTTCCCAAACACATCATGCTTACAAATTCCACTGGTAAAGATATTGATATTTGGCAGGAACACTACTCAGTCCATGAAAATGTCCCCCGAAGACTATGTCCTTGGGCAGCTCTTTTGTCCCAGAGACGTCCTATGGTGTGAATGGTGTGACCAGGAGGAAATTGGTCTTGAAATCACAGCAAGCATCTCAAGATTCATCCCTGCCACTAAGTAGTGGCAGCTTTGGGAAAGTCATATTTCTTCTCCAAGACCCAGTTTCTCATCCTCCCAGTGGGACGTGTGTGATAAGGAGGTTAGTATACTTCTCAAGAAACCGAGGGGCAGAGCCCAAGCGATACAGGGCAGGAAGCCAAGACCATGGAACGCTAGACAGATTTAAATGTTATCAAAACAGATGGATGGGCAAATTTACCTGAACCACCAAGTAGTCCAGAAAACATTCATTCTTTGCGAGAATCCAAATGATCACCCTTTGTAACAATAAAAACAAAACTCTTTGCCCTGAACTTCAAACCTACCTTTCCTGTTTCGGTGGTCTCCAGAATTCTCTAGATCCTATGAGCCCTCCAAATCCTGTTCCCACATTGCCAGCCATTCCCAGTATTCTCCTCAAGCTGAGATCTTCAATCATGGACCTGGGATACCTGCCTAAGTTAAGTTTCAGGAATCAACAGGAGAGTCCTGGGCTCATGCCTCTTGCCGACTCCACTCCCTTTTATTGACCAGCTTCCAAGAGAGTAGGAGTGGGGATAAAAATCCTCCATGATAAAGGCCACTTTGACTTTCTTAACCTAGCAAAGGCTCTTGGAGCATGCCAGTCAGGGCAGAATAGTTATTTGATAGCACACCCAGAGGCTGCTTTGGGAAGAAGTGAGAAGGCTTTCCTCAGACGATCTGCCTCTCTGCTCCACTCCCCTACCAGCTGTGAGGATAGCCGAGTTCTAAGTCTGGGGATGATTAGAAAAATAAGGTATCAGTGGATTCTCTCAAACCCTCAAGGGCTCTTTGTCAAAATAGGTCCAAGCTCTGCCTGTGCCCCAGCAGTGTCTAAAGTTAAGGCCATGTGGGTGTTTTCCAACATGTGATCTGGTGACAGGGATGTCATAACGAAACATGTGACTGGAATGCAGCTTGGCTAGATAGGCATTTATCAAGCATTTCAATATTCAGAGCACAGTGGCAGGTGTGCTGCTGATGCAAATTGCTTAGAGTGCACAGAAGGACAGCATGATGTGCCCAAGTGAGAATAGGAGTTGACCATTTGCTGTAAGGTTTGAGGGAGAGAGGGAGAGAGGGAGGGAGGGAGGGAGGGAGGGAGGGAGGGAGGGAGGGATTACTCCAAGGCGAAGGCATGCTTAGGGGAGCTTGAGATGGGTTCCAATGTACAGAGCTGTCCATTTTTGGTGGGCTCTGGTGCAATACCAGCTATGTCTGGCAGAGAGAGCCACAGTGACCAGGCATGGCTCCCGCTCAGGACCAGTAGGTGGGAGACTCTAGACCCTTTGTTGCAGCCCACAGCTTGGGTTTTATTAAGCACAGGTGGGGGAGATGCTACGACTTGTTGCTGGCGATCTCAACAAGAAAGTGCCTGGCTTTCCATGGGAAGCTCTGGCTGGACCGATGGGGCAATACAGAGAGAGGCTTTGACACTCAGCAGATTCTTAGCCTGGCTTAAGGCCCTGGAGTGTCTTGGCTCCCACCAATGCCCATCCATGACCTGGCAGGCTGCCTGCCCAGCAGCTCAGAGCAGAAGCAATGCAAGGTGCCAGCCGCCTTGGGTGTGGCTGCCGTCTGCAGGTAAGGGCAGGTGACTCATCACATCACCAGCGAGCTGTGCAGGCCTGGGGTTGGGACTGGGCAGGTGACTGTGAGACAGAAAGGAAGAACACGGGGCCCTGCCGGGCTCTCAGGCACACACCCCAAGCTCCTACCAGATGCAGCTCCCACCATGGCCTTTCCCTGGGCTGTGGCTCCACCTCCTGAATACTAGCAATTCTCACAGCATCCGACATGGCAAGAGCATTGTGAGAGCTGTACTTCCCAGCTCGGATCTGTCCCAGGCACTTTGCTCTCTTCCTTGCCTTTGAAGCATATCACCCCATACCCACCTCACCATTTACCCAACCGAGAGAAGACCAGTATTTCAGAAATGGAAGGAGGCAAGGCCAGACACCAAGGATGTCCATCACAAGCCTACCTCACCAGGCCTCCATATACTAAGTTACCAATTCCTAAAAGGCAAGGGATTCGCTAGATCTCTGAGGGTCTGAACCTCTCGAGTATCCATGGGGAATGGCAGGCCACTCTTGATATAAAAAGAATTAACTCAAAGAGGGGAGGGGGGCAGGGACAAACAGAGATGGGTGTTTGAATGGACCCGGGAAGGGGTATGACCCTGCTCCGGGAAGGAAGGGAATATCTGAGAGACTTGCAGTTAAGAAGCAAGGGCCTGAGCTGGGCATATGGCCCTGGGTAGTATGGAAGACTAGCAACTAGACAAGAGGTGGATGCTGCTGGAGGAAGATGCAGGCCCTTACTATATTTTCTTATTAAGCACCTACAATATTCTATGCACTGTGCAGTGTGTGTGTGTGTGTGTGTGTGTGTGTGTTGTTTATTTATGGCTATTAGAACCCTGTGGGGAAGATTTTACTAACTCGATGCTGCCAATAAAGAAACCGAGGTACAGAAAGGCCAAGCGGTTCAATGAAGGCCACACCGCTAGCAGTGGCAGAATTGTGGCGCACACCTTGTCCTGTCGACTCTAGAATCTTGTTCTTGTCTTCCCAGGGCCCTTCTGGGAGTCTATTCTGAAGTGATTGTTGGTGTCTGGGTGAGGCAGGGACCGACAGAACTCCTGAGGTCCACCAGGGAATCCCAGGGCAAGACTACTAGCGGTGGGCTGAGGCAAGAGAAAAGGCAGCGCCTCGGGAAGCCGGTCTCAGGAGGACAGACAAAATCTGGGTTGGCAGCAGGGCAGGGCGCAGCGCAAGCCTACTGCTGACAGCAACTGTCAGCCAGTGCTGGACCGAATCCCTGCCACTATCCATCTCCTTCCCTCGATGCTGGCAACTGCCCCACCCACCCCACCCAGAGAGACCAGAAGGGCAGCTCTGAGCCCTCAGTGCACACCCAGGCCTCACCCCTTAGCTGGTTAGCCCAGCACGCCCTAGATTCACCCAGGACCTTCTACCCGGCCCCTTGATGCCCGTCTCCTCCCTCTGCCAGCCCTGCCCCCTGAGCTCTTCCAGGACAGAGCTGGGCTATGTCTCTGCCCACAGGGACACAGGCCCTGGCCATATGCTCTAGTCTGCCAACTGGAGTGCATGCCAATGGGATGTGGGCACAGCCTTTGCTGTTCCTAGGCTTCTTCCAGTCCCTCATCTCCTAGACCATAGCTGGGAACTTCTGGGTGCTCCTGTTACTTCTAGGACCAGAGGTCCTGCAGCCTGCTGAAAGGTGGTGTATGGTCTCATCACAAGTCAAGGTTCACAAGTCTGGACCACAGGGGCTCTGTGAGGCACGGGTTTTAGAATCCTGGTGAAATGAGTCCCCAGGTGGGGTTATCTTTCGGTATGCTGGACAAAGTGGGGTTAAATAAATTCTGACTTCCTGGAGTAAATTTACCCTGGGACTTGAGAAAGATGGGCTCCTTGTGTTCACATGGACACCCAGAGATACAGGCTGGGAGGTGAGCGTGCATTGCTGAGATCCCTGCTAGCAGGTGGAGCTCTTAGGGGAAACAGACTTTAGGGTTGAAGGCTTGTGGTACCCTGAGCTTGGCTGACTCAAGAGTCTGGGAAGGGTCTGTATCCAGGCTTGTTTGTGCACAAGATGAAAAGTGATTCCAAACAAATGTTCATCAAGCATGTGGACTCAGGATGCTGCAATGAGCAACAGCATCTTCCCCTCAAGCTGCTCAAGACATCGAGACTCATGGGTCTCATGAAGGAGAGCAAGGGATAAGAACAGGGAGGCACAATGGACTCCAGGAGGGAGATGGAATCTGGCTTGGGGATTGCTCTTCAGGGATAACAGGAACGGATGTGGCAATAAGGAAGAAGTGGGACCGTTTGTCACCGCCTTTATTAACACCTGTAAATGACTTCTCGTTACTCTTAGAAAGTTAAACTAGGTAGAAGTTACAGAGTCCTGTACTGCCCGGTGTGGTGACCGCCAGCAATGTGTGGCTACCGGGTGCTTAAAATGTGGCCGAGTTTAAAATGTCATGTGGTTTTAACTAACGAAAGCAGCCAGTACAGACATCTCCCTTACTGCAGAAAGTTGTTCAGAAGCGTGCTGCCTGCCTGCACACCTCATGCCTCCCTGTCACTGATGTACGCCTTCTCAGGGTTTGACAGACTCTGTGGGGCTCTTCCAGACATGGACAGTCGCCTCAGTGCTCCAGGTCTCAGCCAGCTGGCATTCTCTGTCCCAGTGGCTATAGCTGCCTCTCTGTGTTCCCTATCACTACTCATGCTTCCCACACAGTACCTAATACTATTCTCAGTAGTTTTGCTAGCTCATGTAATCGTTCTTCCTTGTGCATCCTTGTAGCAGATAAGCCCTGTGGGACACAGGCTGAGTGTTTCTTACTGGGTAAGCTCCAGGGGCTGGTGTGACCTCGAGCTCACTTAGGACTCAGTACACTTAAGCGTCTGACTGAGTATGCTCCATGCAGAGGGAACAGCATCCATGTGAAGGCATGGGAGCAGGCATCAACACACAGGGGTGGGAGCAACAGAGGGTAGAAGAAAAATGAAGGAGAAGGAAGGGCACATATTTAGATTGCAGAGAAGGTGATGAGGATGTCTCAGGGAGGTTGAGTCCTGAGTTGGGTAGTCCTTGAGAAGCCTACTGTATGACTGAAACGCCTTGACAACAGAGTCAGCCCCATTGACCACTGTCGTAGAGCATAGGACACATTCAGAGAGGTAAGCTAAATAAGAGGGAGAATTCTGTCAAACATAGGAACCCAGAAAACATGAGTATCCCATCTTTCATATCCCTGGGAATTCTGTATCAGTTTGGGGTACAGGTGGAGACGGTCCACTCATCTAGTAGGACTGAATCCAAGCAAGAAGTAGCAAGAGCCCAAGGGACCTCTGTGCCTCTTCTGGGCCTTTTTCTCTCCTCCATTTGCCTGGCTTTCCTGTCACACAGTAAGTAGCTGCTCAGTAAATAATTGTTGGATAAATGAATCCACACTCCACCAAGGCCACAAGATGTTCTCCTCTCACGGAGACAGGGAGGGAGCTTGAATGCTGAGTGAAATCTGGGTCAACTTAATGCTGTAGGCAAGTGGCAAGCAAAATTAGAGTCCATTCTTACTCATTCCTTTCAACAACATTGAGGATGCAATTTTGCTAGTATTGTTTCATAATTAGGTCAAAATAAATTTCTTCTAGGAAGTTTTCCACAGACCATTCCTTTAGATTCCAAATTCAAAATGACCCATCAAAATTCTCTCCCTGCCTAAATGCGTGTTCAAGTCTCCCGAAAGCATGCCACAGAACTGCACTTGGGCGGCAGTACTCCTCCACTTTCTGCAACTTAGCATGATTCCCTTCTTTTCTGGCTAATTTCTGAGATAGGACAGGAGTGGGACAGGAGGGGAGAGATGGCGGAAACGGGCGAATATCCCCCTTCACCTGGTCCTCTACAGGTGCCTAGACTGTTCCAGATCCCTTCTCATAGCTCTCAGGCTTCACTGCTGCCCTAGCTTCAAAGTTTGACTCTCTGGTAAAGGATAACACCTCTCAGGGAAGTTTGGGGGATGGGGTCAGATAAAGAACACGTGCAGTGTAGACCAATGTAGACCTGGTGCAGTGCAGAGACACTAAGGAACATCACGAGGGAAGTCAGGGTTATAAACCAGCTTGTCTGACCTCCGTGTGCTGAAAATCAATAGTTTTTAAATTGGGAGGGTTTGGAGGCCGCTGTTTAATAAAGAAATGGTAGGGAAGCAGCTGGGCGCTGCTCTGGATCCAGCCCTTGGTGCCTGGCCTCGCTTTTGACAATTACTGACCGGATAACCTTATAGTGCCTCAGTTGCTTCATCTGAAAAGGAGAAGCGATCGTGCTGGCACCAAGTTCATAGGATCATTCTAAGAAGGGCATGGGTCACATAAGGAGGACCCGGAGCTTGATCTGGAGGTAGTGCTTGTAATGGCATATTGAATGCTACCTGTTGCCATTGGTGCTGTAAAAATAATGTCAGTATCCAAATCATACCGCGGTAGCCAGACAAATTGAACTTTACACCTGGGAAAAGTTTTAAAGAAAATCAGTTTGGGCTTCCATGGACTTGATTTTCATAAGACTATTCCATTCGTGTTATTATATTCCATTGTGTGTATTATAGAAGGTAGCAAAATTATCATTATCTAAAGTCTCAATTAAGGTTCATTATGACTAACACATTAGGTCTCAGGTAGTCCGAATGTATGATATGATGGAATTGCCCTTTTATAAGCTGTCCTGTGTACTTGGTGGCACACTTGGGCTCTTATGTAACCAATGTGTGCAGCACTTAATGCCCACTTTATAGGTGTTCTCTGCGAGAGACTGGATAGTGTGAAGGAAGAAGCAATGGACCAGGAGCCGCCAGGCCTGGTTAGAAGAGAAGCTTTGTCACTTACTCACTGGGACACTAGGAGCATGCTGCCTCTCTTCCTAACACTGATGTATGGGCCAGGGCAGGGTGATTTCAGGGCAGTCTATGGCTGGATGCAAAATCTAACAAAATGAGTGATGGCAAAGGATTGAGGTGTTTAATTTTAATATTTCATGATGGCATATTTGGGGCCACATCTCTTAAGTTTTTTTTTTTTTTTAAGAACACAACCCTATACAATATACAGCTGTTTCCAGAGAAAGCTATCATCTGCCTTATACTAATCCGCTGTGCAGGTGGCTCCCATGCATGCCCCCTGGGGAACCGCTGAGTGGCCTATACGTGACACCCGCTTCTTTGGACACACTTCATGTGGTCACATCAGTCTCCTTGGCCATCCCTTGATGCGTAAGTAGCGTCTAGTATCTTACTTTGTGCCTGTCCCTTCCTCTTCAGGTTAAAGGAGTGAACTACAAGGGACTTGTGTGGGCTATGAGCTGCAGCTACACCTCAAAGCGAGAGCAGCGGCATTCACATTCCTGAGACCCTAAACCTAAGCTGGCCGGCATACACTGCTACACACTCCAGCGGTGGATGTCCAGAACCAGAAACCTGAGTCATCAAGAAGAGCATAAAATACTTCAGTATCGCTTGCTTCAGTGCAAAGCTGGGTGTGAAGCCTTTTAGAAAGATTGTCATCAAAGAACTTTCCGGAGGACTCAGCTGCTGGTCCACACCAAGCTCACTGCCGTGGGCTCCCTCCATAGCCCCAGAGGAGGATGCCGCATGCTTGAAACATCCCTATGAACGTTCTAAGGTTGCTCATACACAGAGGAGAACACACAGAGACACATAGTGTGGGGGTTTTAGAAATGAGACAGCTTCCAGTTTTTCAGTCAGGATCTGAATGGGTTTCGAATTAGAGTTCATCTTAACTTTCGTTGCGTGCCTATTGGATGTCGGCATTGTTGTAGGGGTAGTACACAGTACTCCAGAAGACCCACTGTTGACACGATTTCTGCGGTGGGTATAGCCACAAGTGTCAGAAGTGCTGCTTTGCAGGGTTGTCTTACTTTGCCCCTGCCTCAACTTCACTCCCTTCAAGTTAAAGGCTGAAGTGGAGTGGAATGGGTTGCCCTTGTAAAACTGAGCCATCTCTTGGGAGAGAAATTTCTATTATCAACTTGGGAGCCCCCACGGCACAGGGCTGGTCTCTGCCATGGCCTCAGTGCTTGAGGGGCACCTTGCTTTAGGGGGCAGCCAGACGGGGAGCTGAGCAAGAAAAGCTCCCTTTTCCTCGACAGAGGTCCCCCTTGGCCCTGAGCTGAGCACACACTTTCTCCAGGAGCCGGTATGAGCAGGACCTAGGGGCGTTTCCCCTGGACCGTAGAGGAGGGAGAGAGGAAGGACCAGGTTGGGAACTTTGCACACCGGGCACTCCCCACGCCCCAAACACACCCCAGCGCCCTCCCAGCAGAGGCAGTGCCCTGCACTTCGCATCTGAGCGGCAGCCGGCGGAGTGGGTGGTGCAGGGCAGGGGTGGTATATCCTGTCTGACGGAGGGCGGGTCCGCCAGTGCCTGCGGAGGGACGAGCCGGGGCGGAGGCGCCAGGAGCAGCAGCCGGGAGCCTTCACGCGGACCAGCGCTCTATGGCCATAGGGAGCCGCTGAGAAGAGAACACGCGCACGCACCCCGCTGCACTGCACCCCGCGCCTCTTGGCTCCCCCGGCCCGCGCCCACCGTCGCCATGAACCACTCGCCACTCAAGACCGCGCTGGCGTACGAATGCTTCCAGGACCAGGACAACTCCACGCTGGCTTTGCCCTCCGATCAAAAGATGAAGACCGGCACGTCGGGCAGGCAGCGTGTGCAGGAGCAGGTGATGATGACTGTCAAACGACAGAAGTCCAAGTCTTCGCAGTCGTCCACCCTGAGCCACTCCAACCGAGGTAAAGGCGCGCGGCGCCCACGGGATGTGCGTCCGTCCCTTTGCGCTCCTGTCTGCCCTCCTGTCTGCCGGTGGGGACTGAGCGGCAGCCTTCCCCGACGGGGTCTGCAAGGAATGACCACAGCCCAGCTCTCAGGTCATTGCCACAGGGTGGACTCGCCCGCCTCCTGCTAGCCTGCTGCTGGAGCTCGAACGTGCCGTGGGTCAGGCTGGGTAGCTCACTGGGGGACACGGTTGGGAGTGAGTCCACCCTGTGGGTCAGGAGAGCACGCTGCGCTGCGGGTCAAGATGGATAGCTCATGTAGGGGAGCATTGCTGGGAGTACTTTTCAAGAGAGACTTGAATCCAGAGGGCTCTCTTTTCCCAATCCTGCTCTGGGGGTACCAAACCCGATTATCCTGAAATGTTTGTCCTGAAGTCCCAGACCTAGCGCGCTCACGCTACCTTTCCCAGGCTTTGCAGTCACCGGAACCTTTAGCCTCCAGCTTCCACCCAGGAGCAGAGGGACAACATTCCTGGTGGAGGTGGTGTGTGCAGTGGGAAAAAAAGAGTGACTGAGTTACTGTGATCGAGTTTGGATTTAGGAGAGGCACTATGGGATGAGCAAAGAGTCAGGGACACCTCCTCCCACAACTAGTCCCTGGGGCTCCCTGCCACTTTACCTGGACTCTGGAACCAAACTGGAAAGATGCAAATCTATTAGAAGTCTATCATAGGACCAGTGTTTCTATGGTAAGGAAGAGGGTCCAGGTACCTGCCCTCTTTCTCTAATAGCTAATACAGAGCCCCCTTCTCCTGACCCAGCTTAAGTAGCAGTGTGAAACCGGAAGTGAATACGGGCTAGGGTGGCGGGAGCGGAACATTCACAGTCTCAGCTGAGCCCACTTCACCATTTTGGGCTTTCAGTCCTGTCCTCATCCCAGGGTCTGTGAGTGACAAGGTCTTAGATTAGGAGAGGCCAGGAGAAGGGCTGAAGATGGAGAGTATACCTGACAAGCTGTTAATGTAGACATTTTAGAGTAAAATTTTCATACAAAGACTTCTCAGTGAGAAATACGCCAACCTTTGGTTATCAAACATAATCAGCAAAACTATGTGTTTCTTTATTTTTATTAGCTAAACTGAGTAAAATGCTAGTAAGAGGGCACAGTGTGAACCAGTCCAGGTCAAGTAGGGCATGCTTAGTAGAGACTTAGGAGACAGTGAGGGGCAGGGGTGAGCGACAAAGTAGATGGACTCGCCAGTTCTCCAGTGTGCCCACAGGCCCAAACTCTCTGCCCCGGGCATGTGTTCTTTCCTCTCTGTTCCCTGGCGAACTCTTTGTAGCGCTAAGGGAGAGAAAATGGCTGTCAGCTGACTCTGCCACCTCCCACACCAAAAGGCTTTGCTGTTCTGGGTGCCCTTTGCCCTTGTCTGGGCTCCTGGCTCCTGCCCTACAGATGTGCACTCCCGGGCCTCTCTCCCCTTTTATTTAGTGCCTTTGTCATTGCTTACCAGCTTCATTTGAAAGCAGGTTTGGAGTGACAAAGGGCTTCATCCAGCCACAGCCCAGGGCACAGCTTAAGGCCACCCACTCTCCCTTGGCACATGCTTAACCTTGCCCCTTTCCACCCAGCTCCACCAGCTTCAACTCCTGGCCCATAGGGCCAGGAACATGTCAAACTGGGTGCGTGGCCCATCGTCCCTTCTCCCTATCAGGATGAACCCTGTTGTCTCAGAATGCTGCTTCTAGCTTTGATTTTTGTGGGTAACCATCAGATGGTGTCTCTACCAAAGGTCCCCCAAGGGGATTCAGCCAGGCACAGGCTTAGGGCTGACTCTGATGCCTCCTAATGCATACTTGTCCGGTAGCTCGCCTGAGACTGGCCCTGTAGGTGTGTCTCCTCTAACCTCAGCCTCTGGGGAGGTTCCCAAAGGGGGCCAGTTTTCCCAGCTGGAATAGGCGGTTGGGGCACTTGAACCTGGTGTGTCTGGTTTGTCTGGCTTTGTTTTCATCAGATTTCTCCGTCCTCTTCAGCCGAAACGCCCAAGCATTCTGTATTTGCTTCGTGGGTCACTCTGCTCTCTCTTTCTCCTGGTGATTTCCATGCCAGGAGCCCTGCTTTCCATCCTGGCAGAGACCAGTTGGCAGCCATGGAAGTCCTCTTCCCCTGGACACTTGACTTCTCAGATAGTCTACTTCTGGAACAAAGCCATGGTTTCAATGGGTCTTGAGCTCCTGGCCTCATATCCAGGGAGACTCTGGTTAGAAACCAGCTCTAAAGAAGGCTGCCCCGCCCAAAGGGTTACTTGGCAGAATAGCCACTTGCTCCTTGTGCCCCTGGTGAACAATCAGGGACATTTACCCACAGCCCTGGTCAGACCCTTTTCCACCAGGTCCACTGCTGTCACCTTGGGTTTTTTTTTTGAATGGGGGATTGAGCTGTTATGGGCTGGAGAAGGAATCTGGCACTATTTAAAGCCATATCTCTACTTGTTCCCTCTTGATTCATGGGAGATGAGGTTCTTCAGCTTGGTCATGAAGTCCCCAGGAGGGCTGGAGATTATGCAGAGGGAGGTAGCTATCTACCAGTTGGAACTGGCCTTGAAATTGCTTTCCTGTGCTCTCTTCAGGTGTTTTCTTCCTGACTGTGTGGGAAATAAGCAAATTGTGGTGGGATGGGGGAGGGTCGGGATGTCAAACCTGCTCAGCAAGAGGTCTTTGCTAGGGGTTATTGACATCCCTAAGGGTGGGGGAAGCCCCCTGGTTGTTGACAGTGATCTTTGCTATGAGGGTGAAGGACTGTCAATCAGTTATGCCTTCCAGACTTATACAACTCATCTGGAATCTCTTCGTACAGCTTACCCCACATCTCATTTGATTCAAGAGCAACACCAGACATACAGGGCACACACAAAGTTCCATAAAAGAGGCCCCCCTCTACTGCTTCTCCCAAAGAATCCAGCACGGCCAGCATTTGATGTTGCCTACTTAGCTGTCTGTGATTCTAAATTCCCAACTTGGGCCAGAAGTTCTCCCTTCTCGGAAGTGGTATTTCCCACTGAAACACAGAGTCTTTATTCCCTGTGCTCAGAAATTGGAGTTTGACTGGACTTGTGGGGGTGCCTGCTCTGCTTACAAGCTTCCTGCCAGCTCCTCTGAGCTATGAAAGGGCAGCCTTGGGCAGCCCTGCCTTTGGTGACTTGCATGTTTGTATTTGTCTGTATCTCAGCACGATCCTCTGCCCGAGGAAAACTCTGCTCATTCCTCTCTCGAAAGTTATCCTTCCCTGGCCACGGACCGTGCGCCGACATCACGGCAGGGTTGTTTTCTTGGGCGCTAAGTGGAGCTGAGAGATGTGTAAAGGGCATTTGTGTTTAAGCTTGTTCCGGAGGCAAAACATGCTAATTAAACTTCAAATGAACTAATTCTGTTTCTTTACCATTCTTGGCTTGAAGTCGGGGTTTTAGCCAGTATTTCTGTTGACCTGTTACAACACATGCAAAAATGTGGCCTATCTCAGGGTGTTTTGTAGCAAACACTGCTTGTTTCCCTGGATCCCGTCCTCTCCCATCATCGGCAGAGTTTGTAAAAATATCTTGAAAGGTAGACTGAGGGAGAAGTGACCACTCTGCCAGGTAACCTGCTTGGTGGGCTGCCCTCCTCAATTGTAAATACTAATGTGTCATTTAATCTGGGTTTTAAAAACTGAAAAGTGCTTCTGTGAAGGGATATGACTTCTAGAAGGTGTATGATGCTTGACCGTAATAACATGGAAGGATGTCAGATATCCTTATTGATATTCTTTGTAGGTTTGTGTTATATACATGTACATACATTCTTCACATGGATATACATATTGTAGACATACAGTTACTCTATACCCAAAGACACACACAATTACATATATACACATGCTCTGACATACATGAATATACACACATATACCCGCTTATATGCACATGTGACACATGCTCATACACAATACAATATACATGTGCATATGCATACAAACACCACACTCATGAATATACACTTGCTTGCATACATTTAGTTCATGCACGTATGTATATGTGCAGATATTTTACATTACCAATATATTTCCACACATGAATACACACATTTGCCATATACATCTGTCCACAGAGACACACACAATACATCCTGTGCATGCACATGCACTGATACACACATAGCACATAGTCTAGGCATGTACACTCACCACACCTTGCAGCTTGAACTGTGGCAGGAATCCAGCTTGGCTATTACTGTTCTCTACTATGCTGTCTTGGGCAAGTCACTGCCTTTCTCTGGGTCTCTGCAGCTGTTAGGAATTGGGTAAGATCATATCGAAAGTGCTTTGTGCCCTTTGCAGCTCGATTTACGAATCCCTCCCTCTGGAAAGGCTTTGCCCAAACTCTTTGCAGCTGTCCTGCTCCCAAGGCCTCCTACTTGTCCTGTCTCCCTTGCAAATATCCCAGCTAGCATACAAAGGTAAAGTTCTCATCCGCTAATCTCAAACTTGGCTGCTGGCTGGAATGACCTGGGAATTTTTACAAAAACAGGTACCTAGGTCCTGCTGAGATTCTGATTGAGTCAGTAGGGAGGGTGACACAGGAAGTGGTACTCTAAACCCTCAGCTCATTCTACTGTGTAGCAAAGTTTGGAACTGTGATCCCGATCCCCACCCTTCACTCCGTCAAACCAGCATGAGGATTGTAGTACTGGACATGCTTCCCTAATGGAGTGGCTGCTAGTGACGGACTCTACTCCTGACCACAGATGGGGTCCCCTCTGGTCCCTGCCTACTCTCACCCACCATCCTGCCTATGCCGGGTCTGTTTCCACAGAAAGCTCACATGCTCCACCCATGTGTGGGTTCGCTAGTGGCCACACAGATACCATCGGAAAGAGCAGGCTCTGTCAGAGCTGGCCTTAACCATTGCTAGGCAGAGCCTGCAGGAACCCTATGAGGCTGAGGAGAGGGTTCCTAGTGAAGGGAGCGTAATGTACTTTGGCCTTTCTGTTGCGTGCGTAGCCCAGGAAAAGGCCAAGAACCACAGCAGAGTGCTTGATGAGGTTTTATTGAGTTGTTTGTCCTTTTGGGGATGCTGGGAGCTCCAAAGAAGGAGAAGAAGCAGTTGGCAGTGTCTCCTGTGACCAGGCAGATGCTTAGGAAGCAGGCTAGCCCAAGTCCTACTGGGACACTTGACCATCCATTCTCACAGTTCATTCCTCCCTGGCTCTGAGAGGGTGGTGTCCTGCGCTTGCAGATGCATCATTGTCTCATTTAAATTTTTGTGTGTCCCTAGCTGTGGGTACCATAGATGAAGAGAGCTCGGGGGGCGGGGGGAGGTGGCTTTTTAAAGGTGAAAGACTGTAGGCTTCTTTTTTGAGATCTGTCTATTGAGGAACAGGTGAACTTGATTCAGGTATAGAAGAAGCAAGAAGACACATCAGCCTAGAAATAATAGACTTCCAGAGAAACTTCCCTCCGACAAGTCCAGCTTATCAAAGCAGAGCGATTTAGGAGAAGGGAAGCAGAGGAGTTTCAGGTGTCCTCTGCCCCTGAGGGCTGCCTGTTGTTTAGGCGAACTGTGTCCCCAGGTCCTTTTTGATGTAGAAGCTAGACCTGGGGTTGGGGGTTACATGAATCTAGTTCAAGTACAAAGTCCCTTGCTTAGGGAGCTCCCAGTTTTCTGGGAAAAGGGTATACAGAGGTGCATGGGTGCCCGCGCACACACACACACACACACACACACACACACACACTCACACTTGTACAGGCTCCACACTCCAGGAAACATACCAGCCAGAATAGATAGAGCAAGCACAGCCATTGGACCCAGGGCTAATGGGATTGGGATGAAGGTTTGGGATGAAGAGGTGGGTGAGATCTGTAGCTAAGTTTTCGCACAGGATATTGAGTGCAGAGAGGGGGTTGGCTCAAGAAGAGAAAGAGTACTTCAAGTGCAGGGTGTGTGTGACCTGTTTGAGAGCTTGCAAGTGGAGAAGAATGAGCTGCCCCTCCTATGTGAACCTGCCTTCCAAAGATTGCCCACATGACACAGGGCACAGAAGGGAAGATGGTCACGGGACAACTGTCCTCAGTACAGAAGACTGATATGGCTTCACCTAAAATTCTACATGACATGGACTGAGACAAGCAACTCACACTGCTTGTAGAACAGGAAAATTCCTCGATGTTCTAAGGTGTTGGGGTTCTGCGTACAGGCAGATGTGTCCCCATGGTGCCCATGTTGAGAGGGCTGCCAGCTTCACTGAGAAAGCCACCATCATTTTTGCTCGTGGTAAATGCACCTTTGTAGAGAACAGTGGGAAGGCAGACGCCTGTCAGGAAGAAAAATATGATTCTGAGGGGTGAACCGATGTTCAGCCTTTCCCTTCACTCCCAGGGCAGAGAATCCTTCTCAAGGAGGTGGGCTTGAACAACTGTAATTTCATGCAACCCCCTCTCTTAGTCCAATTAGCACTATCCTCCAAGAACCTTTGGGATAGAGGAGGTCCTGACTAATAGAATTCTAAGACTCTAATTCCATTTGGCATTAAATGGAGGTGTTGAGCCCCTAGAGAGCAGAGTACCTTTCCCATGGGACTGGACAGGAAAGAAAAGTGGTACCAAAGTATCCTGCTCAGGTCAACTAGGCCAAACCACAACTAGAGCAGTGCCTAGGACAGAATCCCTGGGAAAGAGGAGCTTTCTATAGTGCCCGGAGTGCCCAGTAGCAGAAAGAGTAGAGGCACGACTAGAAATGAAACAGATGCAAGTAAAGCTAGCCCAGAAAGGCTTCAAGTACATCTAGCCCAGAAAGGCTTCCTAGGAGTGAGTCTGGGAGAAGTAGAGAGACCAGGTGGAGAGCGAGCTATCATGGTTACACTGTCAGGGAGTTCCATGTTCTTGCTGTTGAATGTGATTTACCATCCAGACACTCTGGGGTCAGGAGAGAGGCAGTGGTTTCTGTGTGTGAGCAGCAGTGTCACAGAGAACGCTCACCTCTCCTTCTGACTGCTGCTAGGTGTGATCCCAAATGTGTCACATCTCTGGATTCCTCTCCACCTTCGCAGTCCCTGCAGCAGAGCGTATACCTTCTGCCAGAAAAGCTGTGCTGGCTGGCATCATGGCTGCCCCACTCTCCCGGGGAGCCAAGCAGCTCCCTAATTGCAGATAGGGTTTGGAGAATACCTTCAGAAGTTGCCTGGAAGGAACCAACCGAGGGGGAATTACAGCTCAGAGATGTTTTCGCCTGAGTCACCGTGAGACATGGGGACTAGCTCTGGGAATTATAGAGCCTTGCATTCTCTGCTTCCTTCTGTCCACGTGTCCATGTGTCCACGTCTGCCTCCGTGGCACAGTTCCTACTTCGCCTGGAGAACATATAAGAGGGCAGTCAGGCTGGTGAAGGGCGTGAGAAGGGGAGATGCTTATATGACCTGTGGGCGTCAGGTCATGCTGGTAGATTCCCTCCCGCGGGGGTGGAGGCCCAGGTGGGAGCCCCCAGGAGATGGTTCTTAAAGTAGGAGGCCTCCCTGGGGCTTTGTTGAAGTATCTGTCACCACCCCAGAGTTTCCATCTGGAAGTAGCTGGCTGACCCATACCTGCCCTTTGGGGAGAAATGCCTGCTCAAGAGATGAGAGCCAAGCAGACGCTGGCCTGCCAAACTTTAGAAGAGATGATGGACCTGGGCTGGATCAAGGCGGGTGAGACCTGGATGTCAGCTCCTTGGAGTCCTGATGGTATTTATGCCTGGCTCTGGCCCTTTCTCTGGTAACCGAGTGCACAGGATTCTCCCTTTCATGTTCCCTATGAAAACACAGTCTATCCAGAAGAGCAGCTGCAGTTTGGACAGGGTCAGGAGCCAACTTGCTGTAGCCACAAAGGGCTGGGAGTCAGTTGGAGGTTCTGTGGATCAGGCAGCATCTGAGGACTTCATTTTTAGGGAAAGGCCTGGACCTGGGCCCTATGGGGTAGAATTCTGGGGTTCTATGGCTGGAAAAGCCCCTGAAATGACCCTGGGGCAGGAGGCAGAGGAGGCCAGTGAGTCTTACTTTCTTGCCCTTCTTCCCTTGAAGCTGAACTTTTATCTTAGAGAAGGTTTTCGGGATGCCGCTATAACCACAGAGCTCCAGGAGTGTATGGACCATTTAGGACACAGAGAAACTGCTTCTTACAGAAAAAGAAGCTGAGGCCCAGGGAAAACCTGAGGGCCAGGCCAGGACCAATTTCAGCAGTTAGGCTGCTGGAGCAAAATGTGATTGCCACAGTCAATATCCCTAAGTCCTGTTCACTCTCCAAGATGAGGAAGGGGAATCAAGGAAATGTCCTTTGTTATGGGTCTGAAACTGGACAGAGAAGATGGCCCTAAGCAGGATGCTGGCCTGATTCTGAAATACCTATCTTGTTCTTGTTCCCAAGGCAGACAATTGGTTCCCAGAAAGTGACCTAGAGCTGTGTGGGTGTGGCCAAAGTCTAAGGGCTAATGGATTCAAGGGACATCAAGGTCCAGACCCCTCCCCCTTAGACAGGATTTCTGATGGGGGATTCCAAGTATCACTTTAGACAATGGGGTGCACACCCTTCACATCCGTGTCAGAAAGTTCTGCCTGCTCACCCAGAGGACACATTAGGTGAGAGTAAGCAAGCCTTGCTATGGATATACAGGCCAGAGAACCATGACTGAGCTTTCATAGAATTTTTAATATAAGCCAAAGAAATACAGACACTAGGTAGCACATGACTTGAAGTAAAAGGACAGGATATATATATATATATATATATATATATATACATATACATATACATATACATATATATATATATATATATATCAGAGACTAGAGAAATTATCTTGATCAGAGCTGGTCAGTAAGGGGTTCTTGAAGGAGATGAGGTCTTGAGCCTGGCTTTGAAAGATGGGTTGAATATGATAACTGTAGCCCAGAAGAGAAGACAAGAGTCAGCATAGAGAATGACATGTCACAGCGAGCAGTGTTTCATGACATTAGGATCTCAAACAGGCATACTTGCATGAAGTTTGGGTTGTGTTGTAGGCCTGCCCACTCCCTGCCATTCTGTGAAAGAAAGAAGGAAGATCCATCCCTGCCACGAACCTCAAATCCAGCCTGCTTTTTGTAATTCAAAGCCACTTTGCCGCTAATAACCCTAATGACACTCTGTCCTCCCTCAGAGCCTGTCATTTGTGGATCTCCAAGCACTGTGAAAACATTAATTAATCCTCACTGGGCCTTTGAGGTTGATCTTTGCTCCCCCTTTACCAGCGGGAGGACCTCAGAGAAGGAAGGGGCAGGTTACCTGATCACCTGTGGGGCTGAGCTCAGGGGGGAAGTCGCAGTCCTGACAGGAGCGGACTGAAAGAGTGTGCACTACTGTGTGGCTCTGGACCTGGGATGTCGAGACCCTGCCTTCCTCCCCCGAATGGGAAGCTCATCTTTGTTGAACACGAACTGGGACTGATGATTCCCTGTGCTGGAACTGCCGTTCTGCAAGGCTCTCCAGGCCCGTTCCTGAACTGTAGGTCTCAATATCTTCCAAGGGATCTAAGAGCCGTCTTTGTGGCAGTTTGGTGGCTTATTGCTGGGCCCTGGTTATGGAGGATGTGGAGAGAGATGGTCTTGGCCAGTAGATGACTAGCCATTCTCCACCCTTCCCCAGGAACTCACACTGCTTCTGTCCATGGAGACGGTGATCCTAGACATGGGTGATAGCGTGGGAGCAGGGAGGGTGAAGATGATGGTCATCCTTGCCCTAACTCCCTACTCTGCCCTCCAGGTTCCATGTATGACGGGCTGGCTGACAACTACAACAACTACGGGACCACAAGCAGAAGCAGCTACTTCTCCAAGTTCCAGGCGGGGAACGGCTCATGGGGATATCCGGTAAGGAACTGCTTCCATTAGGAAAGATCTAGAATATCTGCTAGCACAGTCTGGGGTTCCTGATGCAGAAAGCTTTCACCGGTTGCTCAGAAAGAGAAACGCAAACTTCAGTCAGTAAATGAGGGCTGTAGGTCTGACCATGGCTATTAGGTTGGCCATTGCCTCACAGGGAACTCTGCGCAGTCTCCTTTGATGCTGACTGGGGATTTCTGGGTATCTCAAGTGAGAAAATTTGAGGAAAAGCATTTTACAAGTCTGCTTACCAATTTTTCTGATTTTGATCAAGGGAATGTGAAAAGTCTGAATCCTGGAGGTTCTTTGTACACAGAGGTTTTCTTTTAGGGAAATCATAAAGTATTTTCCCTCTTCGTGTGTACTGATGGTCAAAGAAGGATCCAGAAGGTCCCCTGAGACCAGGAGATCATGTCCATTGCAGCAACTTTTGACAAGGCTGCCTTGGCTTGCAATCGAGCTCTGCTTGATTTTACTACTCAGAGATGTTTGGGTTCAAACTCAGGCCCTGTCACTCACTGAGCATGTATCTTTGGGTTTCCACTTCCGGGTCCCAAGTTCATCACAAACAAAGTGGATATAACAAAGTCCTCTTGGGTTATTGTCAAGAATAAATGAACTAATATACATAAAAAGCAGATTACGATTTGTAAGGTTTAAAAAAATTAATGTGGGTGGAGATAATTCTAGATCCTTTAATCCGGTTCTGGCCGTCTTCCTCAACACCCTCCACCCACCTGCCCGTTTGCTGAGCAGAGACCTGCGGGACCGGGCTCTGTATATAGCACTACACAGGTGCTCAGGGTAAACCAGACGAAGCAGTACTTACCCGACCTTTTCCTAAACCGGGGACACTGGTAGCCAAGGCGTCCCAGAGTCCTCAAATTCCATGACCTCTGTGTTTACTTTTGCTAGTTTCACCTCTAACCTGCATTGCTCTCAGAAAGTCTTATGTGCGACTCAGGGATTAAAAAATGTGCCTCCACGCAAAGCCGTGGTTGCGTCCTCTGGGGGTTCCAGGATCAGCAGCATCTTGTTTTGAACAGATGATCACAGATGTCGCTACAAGTTGCTGAAGATCCTGGGGTCCTGTGCAAAGAAGGGGGGGGTTGGGGATGTAATGTTCCTTCATTGTGGCTTGTTTCCCTTCTTCGTCGGTTTTGCTGCGGCTGACTGTGAAGGATGTACCTTCCATGAATGTTGTAAGCTGGAGACGAAAGAACGACTCAGTCTGCTACAAATTCTCATCCTTCTTAGGGGGGCAGGGCATCCATTGTTGCTCTCAGTACAGCGTAAATTTAGTTGATCAAACCACATAAGCTTACAGAACACTCATAGATGTGAAATGGCTTTAACACAAAAGATGATGTCCACATAGATTCAGAAGAGAGGGATTAGCTAAAACCCCCAGAAGGTTAACAACTGGATCTACTGATCCAAGTGGATGATGCTAACATTATACATGTTCGTGATCACGCTAACAATATACGTGTTCCGTGTTCCCAGGCCAGAGCTTAGAGGTTTCTGAGCTGTTTCTACTCTCTTCTATGACTCTTGATAAAACTTGTAACCATTCTGGGCAACAGTTTTCTCCTCCCTAAAATGAGACTGATGGTACCAGTTTTTCTACTTCATTCACATGTTGATATCATGCTACATTAACTATGTTATCAAACGGAGAGTGTAACCATGGAAACGAGTGAGGAGGTGTTTCTAAAATACCTCATGAGGCTTGTGCCTTTCTAGCATCTTCTTCTAGATAATTAATCCTTAGTTACCTCTCTTGCCTTTTAATGCTCACAAACAGCCCACACCTCCTTGTGCCCGCTTTCTGACAACCACTGAAAATCCCTTTCCTACCCCGCGCCCTAAGGCCCATCCCTCTTCACTCCTTTTGCTGGCAATGCTGCAGACATGACTCATGACAGGGTAGCTGCTGAGGCTTGTCCCGTCTCCTCTCAGTTCAGGAGAGGCTATGGGAACAGGGAAGAGCTGCGCACACACGAGGATTTGGCGGAGGGAGGGCAGAGCGGAAAGGAAGTAGAATAATTGATATTGGAGTCAGACATATAATCAGCTGAGCACTGAGGAAAACGAAATGGGGTCCGGATTGAGAGAGAAGGAGAGTGGGAGAAACGGTAGCAACGATCTGCAGTGTGAGGTAACCCCATCCCTGTGGGACTTTCCCGTGGTTGGTACAACTAGTGTGGAATGTTGTGTTTCCCACCCTCTGGTGAAACCAATATGGCAGCCCAAGGCAGGGACTACAGGAGGAGGGTGTGGCTCGTCTGCATGAGCCTCGTCAGCATTTTCCCAGGAGTTTCTATGAGCTGGTTAAGGACCATTTCCTACAGATGTGTTCTGTTCATTCACTCAGTCAGCCAGCTGGCATGTAGCAAAGGCTGGGCACGGCATCACGTGAAGCATACTGTGGATGAAACGGCAAAGATTCCCTTCGCCCTCAGTGAACTTCTAGTCAAGCAAGGAGAAGCGAAGATCAACAGAAATAGAATACAGATAATCTCTGGACTTCTGTTTCTGTCCTGGAGAACCACACCAACACCCTGCTCAAATGTTTCGGGAGCCTTAAGTTTTTTAAAAGGCGCTACTTTGAGTGTGTTTTAGAAGCTCTATGGCTTCTTTCTGAAGATGGCTGGTGTTATAGTAGAAGCAGCAATGCCCACTTCGAGCACTTCATTTCTCAGAGTTGGTTCCAGTCCCAAATATCACACCATTCTCAAGTTCCAAGACTTTCCCACTAGTGAGTAAACATTTTCTTAAAGTAGAGAGGGATTCCACAGGCAATTCTAAAAGAAAACTAAAAGACTGGTCCAAAGGAAACCATTTGCCTCAGCATCCGTCTTCTGACTGTGGGTCCCTCTTCAGAGACAAGAATTTTCTGGAAGACAGCCTTAGAGCCCCAGAGTCCTCCAGGCCTCCAGAAGAGGGGGGGATCTGTGCCACGGGGCAGTGTCCCCACCCCTGACACCTCAGGTGGGCTGTTGCTGTCCCAGGTCTCTGAGTCAGAGCAGTGGACTTTGCATTTTACAGTTGAGGAAACTCAAGCCCAGAGTGGATGAATTACTCACTGAAGGTGTCACGGATGTTTACTAGGATGGCGGCCTAGATCCCTGACCTACGGCCTGCTAGCCTGGGAGCTTTGCTTCCCTTACCCTAGGTGCTTATACTCTTTGTGGCAATCACTGGGTCAGTCTCCACAAACCTCTGCATTTGAGGAACTCACAAGAGATCCCCAAATCCGAATCCTTCAGTGCCTCTTCCCCTGTCTTCTAGCCAAGCCCTCTCTCCTTGAGGGAGTCTAATGCCAAGAGGAGAAGGAAGGGAAAAGGCATATTTTCTCTGCCTAGACTCAAACTCTGGTTACTTGGCAATACTTATTAAATGGGGGGGGGCAAATAGTAAGCCTTGGGGTAAAATACAGCAAACAAATGGTTTGGGACATAATTGTAATGAAAAAAATTTAAATCTGAGATTCAAACACAGCTATGTGTCCTGTGTCCTCAGGTCTGGTACCCTAGGTTGTTCCTGCATTGAAATAAGTCTCCATTAAGAGCTCCTCTACTGGACTCTGATCCCAAGCAGAGCGATGCCAGGCTGCAGCTGTTATGAATTGGGAAAAGGAAGCCTTTGGCCCCTCTCAGTTGTCGGTACAGTGGGTGACTTGACTATCCTCCTGTGGGTCAGGCGGACCAGGGTGAAAAGAATAGAGAACCGAGGCTATTTGGAGAGCACAGATACTCTGTTTTAAAGCTGTGCACAGTCACTATCCTATGGGTCTGTACCGGGTGCAGCTAGAGTTTTTCTTGTTCTGGTGGAAGCTTCACCTCAGCCTCTGACATCTATAGACCCAAAGAGGTTGGGGGTGTTCTGATGGAAGCTTCACGCCAGTCCCTGGCATCCATAGACTCAAAGAATCTGGAATGTTCTATCAAAGCTCCATCCCAAGTCCCCTCCCCAATCTCTCTCCAAACCCTGAAGCATCTCAGAAAGCCGGCCAAATGATGACCTCTTCCCCCAGAGATGCTCCCTCCCACAGGGTACTTAAACTGCCTCCTAGTTTTCTGGTCTTCCTTTCTCATCTCCTCTCAGAGGGGCTGGAAATCCATCCAGGAGCATTGTATCTGTTAAACCTGGAGTTTTCCTAATTCATTTTGATTTGGTCTGATTTGGATTACTGCGTCAGTGGAGAGGCTTATCAGGGTGCCGAAACTTTTCATTTCTATGTTTAAAGCAAGAAACACATCATGAGCATTGAGTTATTTTGAGAGTTTATCGGGTAACATGACCTTTGGATCTGCATTGATCTTGCTCATCCTCCCCAGGATCTGATCTGTAGGGGTGAGAAGTCATGTTGATAACACCAGCCAGGGGTTCTGAAAACAGGGTGAACCATGCTGGCTGCCATATTCAATCACAGACATGCTCAGTTAAATCCAGCTTGGCAGTCCTGAGGTGGAATCTCCAGGAACATAAGGAGAGAGACCCCTGTCTCTGTCCTGGATCTTTCTCCTTGCCGCTTCATGTTTATTCACAGAGTCTTGTGGACTGTGAGAGTTTCCCCTGCAAGAGAACCAAGTCTGTTCACTCTGGGGCCAAAGCAGCTGGTGGGAGCCCCTGGTACAGATGGGAGGACGGTAGCTGTATTAGACTTTTGCAGGAAGTAGCAAATCCAAGCACAGTGCTCTCTGGGTCGGTGGTTCCTCTTCTGTCAGAGTTACACTGTGGATTATGCAAAGGACTGGGTTGTGGACCACACAGTGCAGAGGTTGACAGGGAAGCATGGCAGAGCCCTTTGTCCCGAGAGCAGTAAAAAGAGGCTTCCCTTACTAATCCACAGTTAACGGAGGCTGTGCCCCAAGATAACATGATGGAGGGGAACAAGCTGCAGGCTTGGCTCCGGAACTTCAGCCCACATTCTGGCTCTCCACTTGGTTATTTGTGTGACTTCAGACATGTTCTTAATCTGCCTGAGCCTCCGTCTCTGAATGGGGGAAATCTCTTTCCCAGAGCAGTAAGGGCTACGTATACAACACTTCCAATACAGCAGTTGGAGGCCTGGATTCTACTCTTAATGGGACAGCGACAAGGTGAGGGACCTGAAGAAGCATTCGTTTTCCAACTCAGAATGAAAATCTTTGATTAGCTCTTTGCCAAAGGCTATCATGGGGCTCTATGGAGCTTGAGAACTCACTGGTGAGTCTGAACCGCAGGGCTGAAGCCACACCTGGGTGGGTGGCCCTCTGGTTGGACTCCTTGCAGATCCTCTAGCCCAGAGACTCTGCTTCAACCTTTCAGGTGAGGGAAGGCTTTGTACTTCCTTCCTGCTCTCATGTGAGCTTCTCTTCCCACCAGGAAAATGGAAGTTACTTAACTCTTGCAACACCTAGGAGACATGAGTAACTACACTAACTCAGAGTTCTGACCCCTCATCTCCCCACCTCCTCTTCCCAACCCTGAGTGCCACTCTCCAGGTGTGCGAGCTGGGATCCTCTGGCCGTGCCTGCTGGCCTCTGTCTCTTCTTGCAAAGCCCAGGTGAGTCTTCAGAGTAGACTCTGGCTCTGGCTCCCAAGCAGGCATGGCTCCTGCTCTAGAAAGGAGCGATTGATGTGTTTGCCAACTCAGTGTCCCTTCTGCCAGCCCGTGACTCACTCCCACCCAGCCTTGGGAGATAGGAGGGTCCCACCAAGGCCCCAGGCTATCACCCAACAAGAAGAGACAATGATCCTACTTGCCAAGGGACAGAATGTGCCACAGAGAGAAGGAGGAGGGAAATGAGAGAGTTGACGGGTGGCTCAGGAGGGGATACCCTTCCCGATAGATGTGGCATGTCTCTGCCAACTAATCACTGCTTTGGGGATGCTCCTGGCACTTCCACTGTGGAACTTCACCTGTGACAAACGTCCACGTCTAAGGAGTCCCTGCACGGGCACTCCTTGACAAGCCATAGTCCGTCAGAGTGGTTTTGCTTATACCTGAGAAGTTTCTAGGTTGGGCAGCTTCCTTTTTATGTGTCTCCCTCCATAGCTGACTTAGCTTTCCTGAGTAGCTTGTATACTTGCCAGATGATAACCTCTCAAGGGGAAGAGAAGTGGAGGGTGCTCGCTATGCAGGCCCCATGGTACCACAGAGGGAGGAGGACATGACTGTGGTATATAAATGTGAATGACATCCCTGAGTATGAGCTTCAGATGGGGGACCAGAGAGGCCTGTAGGAGATGCTAAATGTTGAACTGGGTGAACAGAGAGGAGAAGACAGAGAACACAGCCAGGCCCCAAGGCTAGGACTGGGGAGTGAGAGTACGGCTCTGGCCATCCCGAAAGAATGGACCACACCAGGCAGCAGCTTGCAAGCTGCCATTTCTGGAGAGGTCTTACAAGCAACCTGGCTTCCTGCAGCCAATCACTGAGGGCCAGAACTCACACTGCCCCTCAAAATGGATTGAGCATATCCACCTGCCCCTTCCCCATCCTCTCTCTGGTCCCCATGAGAGACTGAGGGATAGGTGGAGAGGGAAGACCGGGTGTAGAGTTAGCCCAGGGCGTGGCCAGCAGCAAATCCCCAGAAAAGAATGTTACTGTCTTCTGGGACAGCAAAGCCAATTCCAACTTGATGGGTCAGCTGTGGTTTCCGTTCAGTTAATGCAGAGCTCAGAGTTGGTGGCCAAACGGGAAGAACCAAGGCTCAGACTGATTCATTTAGGGCTCAATTCCTTCCTTCCTGATAGGGATTAGGGGGTGCATGATAAAGCTCCCCCTTTCTTTTTTTAAGAAGGAAGCTACCAGAATAGGTAGCCGCTCATCCTCATCTCCCCCCTCACATCTTCTAAGTACAGCCTCCAAAACTTTGGAGGGCAGCTGTGAAGAATCAAGAATAATTTTAAATATCTTTAGTTTTCCCCAGAATCGATTAAGAGAGTTTGGTTTGGGGCCCTTTGGGGAGGGGGAGGGAGGCTAACAAAAAGCCATCTTCTTAACCAACAAGTCTTTAAAGTCCTCACACTGTGGTTAAAAACAAAGACCAGATGAAACAACTGCCTAAGAAGGGACATAATTAAAAGCTAAATTCCACAGCGCATACTGACTTCAACCTCCCTAGGCCTCAGTTTCCTGGTCTGTAAAGGGAAGCTGTGGGGCAGGAAGCAGGTGACTGCCAAGCCTTCTCCGCTGGAGTCATAGGGTTTGGGGGATGTCGTCCTAAGGTTCTGGATTCTAACAAGCAGGAACGTGTAAGGCCAGCTTACCCCTTCACATCCTCCATCAACTCAGATAATGTGATGATCCCTGGGATTAGGGCTGTGTTTTCAATTTATGCAGACCGTTCATGTTTTCACTCCCTGACTCCATTCCTTGGGTGTCTGTGAGATGAGTGGGCAGCCAAGTACCTTTGCTCTGATTTGATTTGCCAGGGGACTAAGTGGCAAAAAAGGGCAGGGGCTTGCTCTTTCCTTATAGGCAGGGTTGGCAGAATTGAGTGTGGAGCCCAGTGGCCATGAAGGGGTGTGAAGGATGAGGAGAGACAGGAGGGGCAGGAAAGGATGGGTGGTGTCTCTCCCCTGCCAGCCAGCTCTAAGCCAGAAAGTGGAGACAAGAAGAAGGGCCATGGGAGTGAAATGGTTGAGGGATCTTCTGGTGCCTCTATTGGTGAGAATTTTCCTTTTGTCACTGAGCCCAGAGAGACTTCCCAGGTGGGTGGAAGAGCTATCCCCACCCTTTGCTAGGGTGAGGCTCAGCTTTCTCCCCCAGGGCCCTGGCAAGTCTCTGCGAGGCCTGCCTGCCTACCTGCCTCAAGAGCGCAGACTCAGCTGAAAAACTAAATCAAATCTGGTTGTGAAGGGGCAGGGCGGGGAGGGGTGAGAAGAGACAAAGGCGGGGAAAGAAGCAGCTTGGGGGCCCGCCCCTCCACCCCCACCCTGTGTACCGGGGAGTGGCCTTGAAGGGGAAGAAAGCAGGGTTGAGCCAGGTTGGCCAGGAGGCTATCTATGACTTCAGCAAGAGCTAAAATGGTCGGCTGAAAACCAAAATGCCTACTGGAGCCATCTGTGATTGGAGAAACTGAGGCTGGGGAAAGGAGACTGATTGCACAGACCTGTACACCTAGGCAGCAGGGAAAGGGGACTGAGTCCAGGTCTCCCTATCTGGTGCTCAGAGTTCTTGGCTCCTGGCAGCCTTAAGCTTCGCTTGGCTACTGTGACCTTCCCAAAACTCAGGTTGTGAGCACTCGAGTATCACAGTTTTACAAAACCATCACACCAGCTAGTACTTATGGGTGAATGGATAACTTTTACATTTCAGTGCATTTCCTTTGCAAAGAAGTCACATATCCCTAAGCCAGATGACACAAACAGTATTCTTTGCTATTCGAGGAAGGCTAGCCATGACCTTGATAGCCCGGAAAGAACACTTTAACGCTTGGGAGGTGCTTCTGCTCCGCTGGGAACTTTGAGTTCTTTTGCACTGAAAGAGATGCCGTGAGTCACGAAGAAGCATAAGGACCCGTGCTTAGGTTTGTGGTCATGAGCCTGGAAATGCAAGAGTGTCTATGTGCTTCAGTGACGGTTACTGCCTGTCCTTGGGGTCCCTACGATCACCTCACAGTCACCAATGGCGCATGGCGAAACTATGCAAGGAAGGATTTGGAGTCATAAGATAACCATGTGGGATGGCTTTCCAACACTGACTCCCACCCAGGTCATGTAGATCTCTGCTGGCCACGGAGAAAAGCACCTTGTGAAGCCCCTGCCCCTTAAGGCCACCAGCCCCAGGCCTAGCTGACTACATTTTTGTGAGTGGAGTATGTACAGAGGAAGTCTCTAACTCCAGTGTCTGTGGAATGGAACACCCCACCTTGGAGTTCAGGGACAACCCCCAACTTCTTCCACCTTCGCCTAAAATCCTAACCACCTCTCTGGAGGTCCCACACTGCTGGGGACAGAGTGGGGGTACTCAGGGAGCTGCCAATGACTCATGCTTCCCTCTTAGCCACCCTGGTAGCCCAAGCCACCCAAATCCAAAGAAGGCCAGCAACAGTTGGCTAACTTCAAAGGACTCCAGGGTCCGCCTCCACTACCAACCTTAGCATGGACCCCTGTGTCCACCACACAACTTGACCCAGCATTGCTCCTCGAGAAGATGTGGCTCAAGGGAGCCAGTTACTCCCCGTCATTGCACTTGCGTTCCCACATGGAACACAGCAGCCACAAGGTCTCCACTGTCCTGGTGTCCTTTGGGCCAGAGGGTCTTTTCAGCCCTGGCTTTGGACAGCACACTTGTGTGACACCAATGAGCAGCTAACTTCTTTATTTCTTTCCCTTTCTTCCTCCTCCCCACGGTGCTGAAGGTCGAACCCAAGGCCTTGAACATGGTAGGCAATCCTTCTGTAACTGAATTTGCCCTTCCCCAAGCTTTACTATCTTCTTAAATATATTCAAGATATATATTTATATAAATCTCTCATAACCCATAAAAAGAAAAGAGGCAAGTAGCTCCTAGGTCTGGGATCTCTAAGAATCAGGTTAGCCCATGGGTAGACACCAGATCCACCTAGGATAGAAACACTTTGCTTTTGTTGTTGCTTGCATGTACATTATGCACATATACATGTTCGTCTTCCAAAGAGGTACTTTTCTACCCAAACGTTGAGGTAGGGGGTGGATATGGAATGGTCACATGTCTTCATATGAAGTCCTTGATCATCTAATCAGCAGCAATGGATTCGGATCTTTGGGAGCTCTTTAGGACCAGGGAAGCAGGTTCCCTGGGATCCGTATCTTCCACAAAGTCTTTGACTCTCTTCTAACACTGAAATAACACTCAGCGCTCATGGTTCCCAATGGTTCTGGGGCTACTCGGTCTCCCCTCTGACATTCCAGAACAGGGTGGGGACACTGGCTAGAGAGATCTTCTTGACTTAAAAGTATCCTTCAGGGAAACCAGTTCACATTTCCATGCCCCCCTTCCTCCTTCCTCCCTCCCTGGATTGACCCATCACTGGGACAGCTGAGTTCAAAATTTAGAATCCATGACATTGCATTCTATACATGACATTCTATACAGAATAACTGAGGCTCCAACTTCTCTGAGTTTTTAGGAGAGAGTCAAGCGTGAGGGCTCTACTGCCACCTGCACAGGAGAGGGCCACATGTCGAGCCCCTGCTCGGATTTCCCTTCTGGAAGGAAACATGGGGACTGGAGAGATGGCTTTGCAGTTCAGAGCACTGGCTCCTCTTCCAGAGCACTGAAGTTTGACTTCCAACCCTCATGTCACACAGCTCATAACTCTCTGTGACTCTAGTTCCACGGGACCGGGCACCTGTCCTCGGCAGGTGCTCGCACTAACCTGCACCTACCCACACGCAGACACACACTCCTATACACAGTTAATGATCATTCTCTTTTCATCTTTAGAAAGAAATATGCATATGAAACCTATGTCCTTGTGCCCCTGTTCATTCTGGTGGGGGCAGGAACTAAAACAGCCCTAAGTCTGCAGTGAGGAGGCAGGAGAGGAGCCGGGCGAGCGATAAAGCCCGGCACAGGGTGCAGGGACAGCTGGCACTGTTACTGGAGTGGTGGGCAGTTCTGAGAGCAGCTGGCATAGAGTGCCAGCTCACTTTGACGCCTCCCACTGTATATGAGGAGCACCTGCAGGCTTCTCACCCTTAAGGAAGACTTGGAGCCTGCAACCAAAGAGGCTAGGTAACAGGGGCGTTAGGGCTCTGGGTGTTCTCAGAAAGATGGTCACCTCCTGAAAGCCTCCTGGACTACTAGGTGGGATTCTGTAGCACCCTCACACTTGGGCTTCAGTCATCTTGACACTCTAGGAGATCTGCTTTCAGTCATCTGAAAGTTATTATTATTATTTGGTTTGTCGAGACAGGGTGTCTCTGTGTAGCTTTGGAGTCTGTCCTGGAACTTGCTTTGTAGCCCAGGCTGGCCTCGAACTCACAGAGATCCGCCTGCCTCTGCCTCCCGAATGCTGGGATTAAAGGCGTGTATGCACCACCACCACCCAGTTGCAAATGTTTCTTCATACTGATTGGTAAGGGTTCACGGCTTTTATTCTTCAAAGGTCATGAGAGGCACTATTCCTGACCAGCTTTCTCATAAAGTCTACATATGCTTCCGAGATAGGCATGAAAGCTTTGGTTTTTACTTTTTCAAGTTTTTTAGGTGACAACACACATGCCGTGCTCATCCTTATAATCTTAATACTCAGGAGGCTGAGGCAGGGTAATTATGACTCGGCTATGTGTAAGACTCTATTTCAAACACACACACACATACAAATACAAAAACACACATACATACACAAACATACACACACACACACAAAACAGTTAATAAAACTTATCTGAGTCCTGGAATGGGACTGTATCGGAGTTTGCTCTTGTCCCTCTTCTCAATAAATAAGAACTGGTTGTCAACCAGACACTACCCTTTAGTTCACAGGCATTTCTCATGCTTCTGGGGTGTCCCTGGCAAGACACTGTGGGTTTCAGGGTGTTGATAATGGAATTGTGGGTGTGTCTCCTCCCTGCCTTTGAGGACTCCCACCCCAGCCTCCTTCAAGGCCCAGTGACACCACTCTCTGCCTGGACGGACATCAGGGATTCTGACCAGTGGGGTGTTCTCATAACTGTGTGCCAGGAAATAAGAAACCCAGACTAGGATGGGACTTGTGCTTCTCTAGAGGAAGGTGTGCCCAGAGGAGTCAGGGACCAGCACTCTCCCTGATGAAGTTGCATCTTTGGTGACTCAGGCCTCAGTGGCTTCTTCACTGACTCACACGGCTAAGTAAGCGCACCCTGTGCCTTTAGGAGAACTCTCCATGCCTCGGGTCCTATGTGCCCCTCTTGGGTGCCTTCTTGGTAGAGGGCCCTAGTCCACCAGCACTAGGAAAGAAGGGCAAGTCACCTGTAAACCAGATGTACTTTGCTACTCAGGAGTGAACACACCCTAAAAAGATGCAAGAGGGCCGTTGTCATTATTGTGTGAAGGCCCTCAGTGGGCACAGGCAGGTGGGCAGTAGTACTTACTAGATAAACTACCTCGGGGGCTGTTCTTGTGGGGAGTGGGGGAGCGCTGCCAAGGCCCAAAAGCTCTTTCCAGGTCCAAAAGGGATGAGGACTCTGTGAAATTGTATGTGTGCTTGCTTTCATGAGAAGGGTGTGGGGAGATTGCCTTGCTGAACATGGCCCTGTTGGACACTCCACTGGGTGTGTGACTCTCCAGGCAGAGAAGGGTGTGACCTGTGGCAGAGCCAGTTTGGCCAGCCCCACCTTGTTGGCAGAAGCGTGGTTTCAAAATGGGCTAATAGCTGGGGACGTGGACACTCTTTTCATCTTGGCCTGCCTAGCGCATACACTGCTTCCAAGGAGGCAGGCAGTTTCAGTCTGCTTATCCAGCTCTGAGGCAGAACTTTCTGGGCTCAGCCAGGTATCAGCTATGTCCCAGGGCAGGGTAAAGGAAGTCCTGGACCCCTGGCGGTGAGCTCAGGCTGTGCTTCTGGGATAGGCTGTCTTGCCCTGCTCAGAATCCTTCTACCTTCCACCAGCTCACTTTGTCTGTGGTAGACCCCGGGCAAGGAGGCCATGGAGAACCCAGTAGTGCTCATCAGCAACCACAGAGTCCACTCCCAGAAGAAATTCTCCAGAGCAGAAGTAACTCTCTTTTCCACAAGTGCTTGCTGGGAACCCAGCCCCCTGCTAGGCAGAGCTCTTTGGTTTGAAAAGCTTGGAATAACAACCCTACTGTAGTAACAAGAGAACAGACAAGGCCAGGGGAAACTAGGTGTGCAGCTGAAGGATTCCAGCTGTGAGCATCCAGGGCCAAGAAGGGGCAGAGAAGCCTTCATGGAGATGACAGGTTCGAGCAGAAGCTTGGGAAAAATATGAGGTTCGAAAGTAGTTGGGCAGAACGCAGGGGAAACAGGGGCTAGTGTGTATCTGTTGTTGTGGGACCATGTGAGAGGGTGTGCTAGGGAAGGAAGAGGCCGCTGGGTAGGTGGGCCAGAGGCAAGTTCATGCGCTTACCTGCTAAACGGCAGAGACACAGTGAGTTCTCCAGCAAGGCTGGGGCTAGGGGAAGCTTTGTCTGAGGAAGGAGGAAGTGATGGGGTGAAATGTGAGGATCAGAGCAGCATTCTCAACCTGTGTGTCATGACCCCTTTGGGGGTCGCATGTCAGGTATCCTGTAGATCAGAAACTTACCTTACAATTCATAAGTCAGGGGGTGTCCAGGGATATACCAAGGAAATACAGGACCACGGTCTAAGAGGTGGCAATGCCAAAGAAGGAGGCAGACAGCATGCTCAGGTGGGCATCACCTCCTCCGAATGGTTGCTTACTGTCCTCCCCAATAACGCTGACACATAGGGGTTCCTCGGGCCTTCAGAGCCTAAGGAAAGCATTGGTTTACTTTGATCCAGCCCACTCTAGAATTCATGTTCCTTGCCTACACAGTGAGGAGTGGGCTCCTGAGAGCTTCCTACTTAACTTAAAGAAGAACAGGGATCCAGGGACCATGAGTGTGGGTTGAAATACCACACTTCTTCAGGACAAGTGGGGAGAAGTGAAGAAGGCATTTAGGGGCCTGATGGCCTTAGAGGCAGGGCCACTAAACAACAGGGTGCTTCATTAGCGTAATGAAGACACTTCTTCCTCAGATGCAGGAACAACCATGTAGGAAACAAATGCCTCCAGGCACGCAGCTTGGCTTCACTCTTTTTTAACAGGTGAGTAACTAAAGTTAGGAGAAGAGAGGGCAGAACACAGGCTGGCTAGGGAGGCTTCTGGCCAACACAGTCTTGTCTGGCTAGCCTTGGAATGTGGTCCCAACAGTTGACTCCCAAGAGCCCAGCTAGTGTTCCAACTGGAGAAGCATGTCTCTGTGTCCACACTTTGGGCTTCAATGCAGCCAAACTCAGGCCTAACCTGGTCTGTTGACTACATGGTCTCACAGTCTGTCCCACCTGAGGTTTGAGTTTCTCAAGAAAGTATGGGATAGTCCTCTGACATCGTGTGTGTGTGTGTGTGTGTGTGTGTGTGTGTACCCCTTTGTATTCAAAGAAGAGGAGGCTGCCAGCAGATTCCTATCTGAGTGTGGGGGTGTGACTAGAGAGGCATTGGCAGCAAAACTCTCCCACCTGCTGTGGGCACAGGTGCCCATGAATTCTCTTCTGGCTGCAGCTGTTTGCTTAAGACTTGGAAGCCCGTGTTTGGAAATGGGGGTGGGAGTGGGACTGCTTTCGTTTGGAGCCTGGGGGCAGGGCTACCACATATCCTGTGATACCTGGGCATCCAGACAATGGAGAAGTGTCCTGCCACAGATGCCAAGAGCACCCATGGAAGGACTGCACCATCTTGGCAGAAAGCCTGCTTCACTCAGCATGTACCATCTGAGCAGAATGGGTACCTCTATTTTTCCCAAACATACTTAGACCTGTTCTGTGCTATGGAATGAGCGCGGCGTGGGGCTCTGAATCCTGGGTGTCACCCCCTTATGGAATATCTAGAAACTTCTTTAGAAATGGTGTGAATTATTGAAAACCCTCAGTCAGGGGCCGAAGATGGCTCAATGGTAAAGCGGCTGCTACACAAGCATGAGAACCTGAGTTTGGATCCTAGCACCCACTTCAAGGTCAGGCATGGCAGTTCACATCTGTAACTATAACATCTGTAATCTATTCCCAGTGCCGGGGGAACGGACCACTGAAGTTCATTGGCTCGCTAGACTAACTGAATCCATGAGCTCTGGCTTCAGTAAGAGGCTTTGTCTTAAAACATTCAGATGGGGAGGGAAGCAGAGGGGACTGGGGAATCAGCTCAGTCGGTAGATTTATTGCCATGCCAGTATGAGGACCTGCTTTTGGATCCCCAGTACCCATGTAGAAAGATTGGCCTGATGGCATATGCTTGTAATCTCAGCATTAGGGAGGGAGAGGCAGAAGGATCATGGGAGTAAAGGCAACCAGCGTGAGAGTCAGATGGACGCAGACGTCCAAGTACTCATGTCATGTCCAGTTCTAATTCATGAACATTAGCCTAATGATTCTAATGACGCTCTATGTCATGAACAATTAGGATCTCGGACATACAGCTGGAGAAACTCAGACACACAGTTTAAGTCTCTTGCCTCAGGTTAACCCAAGGAGGCAGCTGACATAGCCAAGACTGTCTGACTCCAGCCTGCGCTCCTGGCTGCCACATCTTCTTCTCAGGCCTGAGTCCTAACCTGCACCCGCTTGAGGAAACTCTTTGGAGTCCCGAGATGCCACTGCCAATGCAGCCTTAGCAGGCTGCAGCTACAGCAGGGGCATGGGCTACCTGTGCAGGAGGCCTAGAGACAGAATGCGTTATCTGAGCCTTGGAGAGTTTATCTGCTGCTTGTCAAACGTGACCACAAAAGGCAACGGAGACGGGACAGCCACCTCTAGCTGTCATACTCTTACAATCCAGCACTGTGACTTTAAAAGCTGGGGTGGGGCTCCCAGGAATGGATGACATTACTGGGGTGTGGCTGATGTGGGGGGAGCTGGTACTGCAATCTCACAGGGGCGTCCTCACCCATTCCCTGGGGGCAGCCCACCTCGCCGAGACTTGCCAGGGCCGCCTGCTGCTCCCTTTCCCAGCACAGGTTGCTGAGACCAGAACGTCTCTCAGGCTTAATCAGCAGGATGGCGTCTTTGCTGGGTTTGGGCCAGGAGGGCATCTGCACTCCTCATCAGGTGTCTGAGATGACGTCCAGGTGTGTCACTTACTGAGAACAAGGGAGCTCCTTGTTGCCTTTCCCTCTTAAGCCCAGCCTGCCCTGGGGAGTGTTTGGTTCGGCTTTCCCTCCAAAGCGCCATCTGCTGCCCTCCTTCCCCAGGAGAAGGCAGAATGTGGCCACTGCCTGAGGCAGTGGAGGCCTCTTTACATTTTGTGTCTAATTGTCTGGTTCACCTCCAAACGGCAAGAGAACTCCCAGCTCCTCTCACCTCTGCCTTGCCATTGTTTGTGTCACATGGAGCTCACTGTGTGTGTGGCAGGGTGGTTTGACCCAGTTGGGGGCAGAAAATTGTGCCTGCTTGGCATGGCGAAGGGAGAGTACCTGCTACCACCAAGGTTAACAGCCTGTGGCTTCTGGGTTTTGGATACCACTTCCAGCTGGTAGGTTTACACCAATTCTTTCAGGGAACTGGAACAACGGGTCCTCCTTAGTCTGTGTGGTCAGATCCAGTGTAGAGGGGAATTGCTGGTCGCCAAACAGCCTCCCCTGCAGACACACAGTTTGCAACCATTTCTCTTCTCTCACTTTCTCTACCCCATCCCTTGCTTAGGGTTGGGTGGGCAGTCTCTGGGCTGGACTTGGCCCTCGCTCATCCCAGCAAAGGTGAGTCCCAAGTCAGCACCTGTATAGAGAGGTTTTATCAGGCTCAGTGTTGATCCTGTAGTCTGAGAACAAGTTCCAGCAGGCCAAACCTGCCAGCTTTTGGGTCTGGGAAAGTCTTCTGTGGAGAGTTCAGTACCACAGCTGATTCTCACTAAGTCTCTGGCTTTGCAGGCTCCTCCCAGAGAAGTAAATTCCCACTTGGCTTACAAGACCCTTAGGAACACCTTGTTCGTGGTGCGTGTTCCCCTTTGGATGCGCTTCTGTCCTGCTTCTTTCCCAGCCCACCTGACAGCACAGCCCAGAGGTCTCCCTGTGCCCCAGCCTGTGGCCCTGAGCTATCTCTGTGTTGCACAGCGGCTCCCTAGCAGCTGACATTTCCAAACGTGCGCAAATGCTGAGGCAGGGCTGGCTGTGTCAGAAGCCACTGCTGTTGGGGATGACCCAAAGGTCCCCAGTGACAACTGAAAGACCCCCTCCTCCCTGGCTTGCAGACCCCATCCTAGCCTTTCTGCACGTGGCCGGATCAGTGGTATAGAACATCTTCCTTTCACACTTTTCCACAATAAGAGGTAAATTTGGGCACTGGAGAGACGGCTCAGCAGTTAAAGCACTGGTGTCTCTTCTAGAGGACCTGGGTTCAATCCTCAGCCACCACATGGTGGCTCTCAACCATCTGTAACCAGAGTTCCAAGGAATCTGACACCCTCTTCTGGTACCTTCTCGGGCACTAGACATTCATGTGATATGTAGACATACATTCAGACAGAATACTCATGTACACAAAATAAACTATCCTTTTAATTTTAAAAAAAGAAGTACATTTTTCATTGCAATTCAGAATCTACTCACTGTAGCGCAAAACAGGTTATGTCTTTACTGTGTTACACTCCGTATTGTGTGTGTATTTTTCAATACATTTCTTTATTCAATACTTTTAATAAGGGTGGACATAGCTGCTAATATGATCTCATATTCCACAGTGGATCACAACCTGCCCTTGGAAAAATAATATAGTAAGCAAACAATGCTCACGGTTCCTTTCGGTCCTTCTCTGCAAGTATTTCCAGATCCTCTGAACACTGTAACCAGGGCAGGAAAGGCTGCCTTTGTGGACAGCTAGATCCAGGATCCCAGTTAAGCGATTGACTAAACAGCTCACGCCTTTCCTGTCTAGATCTACAATGGGACCCTCAAGCGGGAGTCTGACAACAGGCGCTTCAGCTCCTATAGCCAGATGGAGAACTGGAGCCGGAACTATCCCCGCGGAAGCTGTGCCACCACAGGCGCTGGCAGCGACATCTGCTTCATGCAAAAAATCAAGGCGAGCCGCAGTGAGCCCGACCTCTACTGTGACCCGAGGGGCACGCTGCGCAAGGGCACGCTGGGCAGCAAGGGCCACAAGACCACCCAGAACCGCTACAGCTTTTACAGCACCTGCAGCGGTCAGAAGGCCGTCAAGAAGTGTCCCGTGCGACCGCCCTCCTGCACCTCCAAGCAGGACCCAGTGTATGTGCCGCCTATCTCCTGCAACAAGGACCTGTCCTTTGGCCACTCAAGGGCCAGTTCCAAGTGAGTGCTGCGGGGCTGTGGTGGAGCCGGTGGGAGGCAGTCTGCTAGCCGGGCCCACTCTGCCAGGGACTCCCAGGGAAGTAAGGAGAGGCTCCGCCTGTGTTCTGACTTCAGTGTTGCCACCTTGAGAAATCTCTGATGGGCCACTGACTAGGGAGTCCTCAGAGTGAAAAGGCCCCAGAACCCAGCCATTGCATACACAGGTCTTAAGGATCCCCAGCTGTGAACAGAGGAAGGGCAAAGGAGAGATTAACAGGCTGATGGCAGCCACACCATGTCTCTGTTATCAGCGACATCAGCAGCACCCGGGAATACTTGTTCTCAGGGATGGAGAGGTGGCTTAGCAGTCAAGAGCACTGGCTGCTCTTCCAGAGGACCCAAGTTTGATTCCCAGCACCCACATGTGGCTTACAACCATCTGTGACTCCAGTTCCAGAAGAGACAACACCCTTTTCTGCCCTCCAGTTAGGCATTCATGCAGGCAGAATACCCAGTTACATATAAAATAACATCTAAAAAATATTCATTCCTGGACCTCACACAGTCCTACACAATCCTACAGACACCTGGAAATCCTTGCAATTTGTGTTCCAACAAGCCTTCTAGGTAATAGACTCTCTCTGTCTCTCTCTCTCTCTGTCTCTGTCTCTCTCTCTCTCTCTCTCTCTCTCTCTCTCTCTCACACACACACACACACACACACACTGAAGCAGACCTGATGAGCTGTCCTATAGAGACATAAGCAGAGGGCACTTTGGGGCTACAGTAACACTGAACCTGCCTTTAAGGCTTAGAACACCATGAACCTTCATGAACCTTATCTCCTCATGACAGCTACTCATTTGGCAAATATTTAGGGAGCACCTACTCCATGCCAGCTCTGCGGTGATCCCAGGAGGCACAGCCATGGTGACACAGTCTTAGTGACCAAGGAGCTTTGCCTTCTTCCTGTTCAGCCCCTTTCCAGGCAGACCGTAGGGAAGACTAAACAAAGCTGACAGATGGCAGCGCTTGTCCAAGGTCACACAGCTGGTTCTGTGCGCTGTGCTCTTTCCTCCCAGTCCCACACTGTTCTGAATGAAATTGGGATCCGTTTCAAGTGGACCTCTCCTGTTTGAAATATGTAAGGGGTATTTAGGATAACTTGTGAGAGGACTCAGAAATGCTTCTCTTCTGGAGACTAATCATGGCACCATATGACCCCAGCTGGAGGTCTAGGGTTGAGTGACAAGCCGTGTAGAAGGGACAGTTGACTGATAAAGGGGAGGTGAGGCCTTCTCAATGGAGGGCGGGTGTGTAACTAGCCCAGAGCTGGAGAACTCTGCCCTTCGGATGATGGATTTCAGAAATGAAGTTGGATTGCCTTAGCTATAACTGTGGCTATTTATTGAGCACCAACTATGGTGAGAAATATCAGTGCTATACAAATGAAGAGAGGGTTCCCACTGAAGATGCTGAGGACATCTGTGGGGCTGGGTACCACAGCGGGTCTGTCTCTGCCCTCTGGGACCTTATTTCTCTGTTCAGAAGCAAGACACACTTGGATGGAAAGACTGCCTGTGGCTGCATACCATGGGAGCTGTAGGAGTTTCCAGACGAGGATTCCCTTCCTTGGAAAGGCTTCTTGGAAGGGAGACTCCAGCAGGCCTAGGCTAGGCTTTCGTGCCTGGAACCGCGGATGTCTTGCTACAACCAACGGACTCTTGCCAGAGGCGAGGGAACATGCCAGAGGTTGCAGTGGAGCCAAACATTCAGTTGAAACAGTGAACTAATAGCCATTTGCTGTGGTTCAATCTAAGGCATGCCCTTCAGTGTCTAAGCAGTTTGAAATTGAACCTGCTGTATGGAGAAGCTGTGGGTAGCTTCTGAGCTGGAGAACCATCTAGTGGACAGGATTTCAGGACCTAGCTAAAGGCTGTAATATGTTGGGTAGAGCTGTTCTCTAGACACTAGCCCCACAAAAGTGACCTTAACCCAGACGAGTATGGTGATGGTAAGAATTTGTGTGTGTGTGTGTGTGTGTGTGTGTGTGCGCGCGTGCTTGTGTAAGAAGCTAACTGGACTTGGGAGGACAGGGGGCAGAAGGAGAGAGGGAAAAGACAAGCCATTCACTTTCACTTTCCCGGGATGAGGCACAAACACATTGGCAGAGGGGAACCCAGAGCACAGCCTTTTTCCTTCCTCATAGGAAGCTGTTCACAAGACGTTCTCCAAGAGAGCCTGCTGCCTTGTTCTGTTTCCTGGAGGCGGAAGAGGCTGTGGCGGTTGGGTGTATAAGAAAGAATATAGAGCCTGCTTGGCAGGGCTCCAAGCTCACTCTGTAATGCACTACACCCAATTCTTCCAGAATCTGCAGCGAAGACATTGAGTGCAGTGGGCTGACCATCCCCAAGGCTGTGCAATACCTGAGCTCCCAGGATGAGAAGTACCAGGCCATCGGGGCCTATTATATCCAGCATACCTGCTTCCAGGACGAATCTGCCAAGCAACAGGTAACTTGCCATACACCTGAGTGTGTCAGCCTGACCCCGGATTTGCAGATGAGTGGAAGCAGTTGTAGTTGGTTCCTTTCCAAGGCACCCAGATACCAGGAGGAGGAGTATTCCCTGCAGGATCAGAGCTGCATCCTAACCTGAGTGGTCCTTAGACAGTTGCCTTTCCCCCACTGGTCATTGCTATGTGAACCTTTCCTAGGGAGATATAGATGAACAGTTATTCACCCAAGACAATGTACCAACAACAGACCAGAGTAGTGATCCCACCAAGACACAACCTGGCATGTCAAGGAATTTATTGGGTTTATTTAGAAAGCATGGGTAATGAGGCACTTGCAAGAACATAAGTCACCCCAAAGCAAGTCTCATCCAAGCACAGATGTTTAGATGGAGTGCCCCCTACTCTTCATCTAATCTTTTTTTTTTTTTTTTTTTTTTTTTTTTTTTTTTTTTTTTTTTGGTTTTTCGAGATAGGGTTTCTCTGTGGCTTTGGAGCCTGTCCTGGAACTAGCTCTTGTAGACCAGGCTGGTCTCGAACTCACAGAGATCCGCCTACCTCTGCCTCCCAAGTGCTGGGATTAAAGGCGTGCGCCACCACCGCCCGGCTTCATCTAATCTTTTATATTCTACATACTCAATCACCTCCAAGACCTGAGACCACAGGACCTTATACAGCTTGGGTAGAATTACATATTTCTGGGAGGGAAACGTGAGAAGAGTGGCTTGAATCTCAGGTGAAGATCTAATGATTCTCTCCATCCTCTCCTGGTAACAGGCCCAATCTTTTTACTCTGTGTGTGTGTGTGTGTGTGCTTGTGTGTGCATGTGTGTGTGCATGCCCATGAATGTGTATCTATGCAGTGATCAGAGGACAACTCAGGATTCAGTCTCTCCTACTGGGTGAGTCTTGGAGATTGAGCTCAGATCATCAGGATTAGCGGCATGCACTCAGCTCTCAGCAAACACCATCTTGACGGTCTCTGAGAAGCCATTGCAGCTGCTGTGATGAAGATAATAATGGCTGCTACACTAGGAGGCTTGTGTTCTACAACAGCCATGGAAGAGGCCCGTGGCTCGATGACAGCCATGAGTTTCACAGAAATCCCCTTCCTCAGATTCCACTTAAGTATAAGACTCTCTCCCTCCCAACTCTTTCCCTCAGTGAAAACAGGGTTCATTAATGCCTCCCACGCTTGGCTGTTGGCCGGCTAGGAAAATACCTGTATGACACAGTATACAGCTCTATGTGCCACAAATGGCTTCCTAGAAGTCCAGGGTAGATTTCATCAAAATTTCGACCATAGGAGACCTTCGTGGCACCTTCAGCATGTCTGCTTTGCCTTGGGATTCTGAAGTATGGTGGTACAGCTTCTCAGCTGGTCTTTAGCATGCTCCAGAAGAGGAAACACAAGGCTCCAGACAGAGGAGAGACCTTGCTAAGGGCCCTGAGTAGGATATGAGGAGCTAGCTCTGAATTCGGGTCTTTGGCTTTCTTGTCTGGGTCAGTTGCCATTAACTCATTATTGCTTATGTGTTGTGGTGGACTTGTGTGCTTCTGAACTGTTTTTTTTTGTCCTGAGAAACAGCTACTTTGAGTAGAGAATAACTGTCTCAGCCTCCTTTCCTTTGAACAAGCAATGTGGGCAACTTTCTTGGCAGGTCTTTCAGCTGGGGGGCATCAGCAAGTTGGTAGACCTCCTCCGCAGCCCCAATCAGAACGTCCAGCAGGCTGCTGCTGGGGCCCTGCGCAACCTGGTGTTCAGGAGCGCCAACAACAAGCTGGAGACCAGAAGGCAGAATGGGATCCGTGAGGCTGTCAACCTCCTGAGGAGAAGCGGGAGCACGGAGATCCAGAAACAGCTGACTGGTAGGCTGTTGCAGTAGGAAGCCAGGGAGGGGACTGGGCAAGGTGGCAGGGTGTGTCTCTGACCAGTCCCTTTTAGGCTAGGCCAAGGCACAGCTGTGTAGGTTTCACTGAGCTACAGTTCAGGAGCTCAATGGCACTGGCTCCAGCTGGAACAGTGGCATCCAGATGATGGCCTGAGATGCTGTACACTCTTCAGAGGGCATCTTCGAGACTGGGGTACAAGGGAAGGAACCGTATGTAGTAGGCACAGAAACGTGTGGGATGGGAGGGGAGCATAGCCTAGGGCAAGGATTAGTGGATCTGGAAGGACGCCCTTACCCTGAATTCACGACACACATGGAACATTTAAGATGAGGAACAGGACAGCAAAGTCACCGTGAAGACCTTGAGTTGGACTGGAAAGACAAGAGCGTTCAGATTAACAATTGATAAGAGCTTCTAGGCCAACCTCCATGGCTGATACTTCCCATATATTGTTTCAGGTGGAAAACAAAGACTGTAAAAACAGTTCTAAGTTCCAAAACATATGGTTAAAACCACTGATCAACCAGCTGTATTTTAGGAATCTTTCCTGCTCTGAGATTGTCTCAGACCCCAAAGAACATGCAGTTTACAGGGACACTGAGAATAGGATCAGAGAGAGTTAGACAATGGTCTGATGGGCCACGCCTACCTGGAAGGGAGCCATTGGCTAGAGCCCATGCTAGGGGCGGCACCTTTAGTCCCTAGGTTTTCGGAGCCTGCCATGTTGTGCTTATCATGTCTGTGTCCAGGACTACTCTGGAACCTGTCCTCCACTGACGAGCTGAAGGAGGAGCTGGTGGCCGATGCCCTCCCTGTTCTGACTGACCGAGTCATCATTCCGTTCTCCGGCTGGTGTGATGGCAACAGCAACATGTCCCGGGACGTGGTGGACCCCGAGGTCTTCTTCAACGCCACGGGCTGCTTGAGGTACGAGAAGACGGCACATAGGTCTTTCTGCTCAGGCCCTTCCACAGTCAGCCTCCGTTTCAGCCAACATTCAGCCAGAGTAGAGAACATAGCGCTCATCTTGGCCCTGTTTTTTGTGGCCTGGCTCCAGGACAAAGGGCCAGGTATTTCCAATGTCTCTGAGTCTGGCTATGCCATGCAACCTCCTGGGAGGATCTAGAGGACATCATTGGAAATCTAAGAGTAAAAAAACCCTGCATTTGAATATCCAAACTCATTCAACTAAATCATCCCCTTCACCTTCAAGGGGGCGGGGGGGGGTATTTCTTGTACTATCTTGAAGAGCATTCTTTTATACAAAAGTCTGCTGACTGGCTGCTTTATGAGTCACCTCCTGCCCAAATGCTGAAACCATTTGCCATGTTCATTGGCATGGAGATGGTACTGCCTTGCCCAAAGTTGTTTGAGTTCCACAGCAGGGTGTGGCAAAGCCCTGGTGGGATCTGGATGTGCTACCGGTGAGTGCTGGCATGGAATGAGTTCCCTTCTAGGATCTCATTTTGCTATAATGGAGCTTGACCCTCAGAACCTCACAAAGAACTGCCAGAATAGAGGTGAAGTTGATATATGCTTCTGTGTCTCAGCTTGCTCTTCTCCCAGCCAGCCAGCCTCCAGCCACAGCTTCCAAAGGGCAAAGAGTCTGGGTAGATGAAAAGCCAGCGCAATTAAGGACTTTATGGGGCTACATGGCTCCTGGATGTGACAATATACACACACACACACATCCTATGCATGCACCATACACACTGCCTAGGGCAGGAGGACCCACAGGGCTTGGGAATGAGCACAACCTTTGGAAGAGGTAGTTACATCTGAATCCCAGGTTAGCCTCCCACCTGCACTCCTGCTAGTTGTGGTCCAGCATCCCCTCAGCTTTGCTTTGCTCCGGCAAAGACAGAATGCTGAAGTTTCCAATGCCTGTCCGTCAAGTGACCACTAGAGGGTAGGAGCGGGGCTGTCACATGTAGTGGAGCCAAGGAGAGCCTTGTGTCAAGGGACTAAATGACAGAAACAATGAAAACTGAGTTCAGAGGAGACCCCCCGTCAGCCAGGAGCAGGCAGATATGGCTAAATCATTTCTTTTCCTTCTCTCCTTTTCCCTCATTTCTCTCTCTCCCTTTCTCTTCCGTCTTCTTCCTGCCACAACTTCCAAATTATGCCCTGTGTCTGCTGTTCTTCCCCATGTGTCCCCGTGGCACTTTGCCCCTCCTGCCCTGCCTCCTCATCACCCCTCCTGCATCCTCCTCCTCCTCCCTGGTCCTCTCCTGCAGGAACCTGAGCTCTGCTGATGCTGGCCGCCAGACCATGCGGAACTACTCTGGGCTCATTGACTCCCTCATGGCCTATGTCCAGAACTGTGTGGCTGCCAGCCGCTGTGATGACAAGGTGAGGGTGCAGGCCCCTGGTGACACCACTATCTCCAGCCCCAACGTCTCTGCCCATAACTGCAAAGCCCAGGAACACACACTTGCCAGGAACTCTCCTGGTCCTGACATTTCTCTCTCTGAGAACCCACGAGTCAGGGTTATACTTTCCGGATGCTTCTGTAATCTCTCTCAGTGACAGGAGCAGAGGCAGGAGCAGTGGAGGGGACATCTAGGGCTTGCAGGTGTTCCCTGCTTGAGCTCGGGGGCCACACTGTTAATGTGGTGCTGAGCCCATGAATGTGTTCCCAGGAACCCTGTGTCCTTTCCAAGATGTAACCCCTTCCAGTAACTCCAGAAAAGCCACTGGCAATCCCCTCTCCTGCCTTCTCTAGACTTCTGGATGCAGCAGCATGCACAAATTGAAAGAACGGGTCTTGGAGAAAAGATAAACTGGGGGTTAAGGTCCCCCACAATAGCCGGACGGTGACTCAGGGCACTGAGGTCTAGTGAGGTCTAGTCCCCACACCCAGGTCACCGGGAAGGTCAATGAAGGGAAAGTGCTATCTCTTGCTTCATTCGCTGGAAGGGGTAACAAGGCCTCTGAGAACAACCTTGTCATTAAGCTACAGGACAAAATGCCTTTATCCCCTTTCTCCTGTTCTGTGTATCTCTCCTATGCCTGGACAACCCTAACCAATAGAAGTCAGATTCACCCTGACCCCAACAGGGACCAAGCCCTGTCTAGAGGGTAAAACTGCCACTCTAAGCCCTTAGCCTGGAGGCTCACCAAAAGACAATGCACCTGTGCACTGGGACCTCTGTGAAATCCCGAGTCCCAGGTCTCATTGTTGCTATACAGGTAGCATCTTTGGTGTTGGGGACTGAGAGGTGACCACGGGAAGAGGGGACAGGAAAGACAGTGGTGACTAGATGCTTTCAAAATCAGAAGGATCTGGGACTGCTTCTGAAGGAAGTTGCTTTAGGACGGAGATGCTTTTTGCCTTCTGGCCCACATGTGGTCTGTAGCCACAGAAATGGTCACCCTGCCTGCTGTGTGTACTATTTGCAAGGTCCCACGGTTGGTATTCTTCCTGTGCCATCATCCCCCAGTAACCACAGACATTGGTCCAAATCCCCATTCACATCCAAAACCACAGTCTCAAGCCCTCCTATAAAATGAGTGGTATCTAAATGTAACCTATACACACTCCTTTGTACACTTTAAATCATCCATATATTATCTATGAGCCCTAATAAAATATAAATGTCAAATGAATAGTTATTAAAATACCAAAAAAGAAATCTGGACTCAGGAATCCCTTATATTTTTCAAAATAATTTCAATTTGTGTTTGGCTCGTACTGTGGGTGTAGAACTGGGGACCTAGTGCATAATCTCCCCCACTGGACAAGTGAGGTGAGAACAGCCCATTTTACATCTGAGGAAACTGAGGCCCACAAAGATGAGTTATCGTACACAGGAAGTAACAGAGGGGGAATCGTGGCTAGTCCCCAGGGTGTGCCTGAGAGATCCTTCCGGACTGACATTGGAGCAGCTCACTATGAATACTCGGGGTGGATGGCAGCCCCAGCAGTCTGTCAGGACTGGACAGGACTCAGGCGCTCTCTGCTTGCCCCTAGTCTGTGGAGAACTGCATGTGTATCCTGCATAACCTCTCCTACCGCCTGGACGCCGAGGTGCCCACCCGCTACCGCCAACTGGAGTACAACGCTCGCAACACCTACACCGAGAAGTCCTCCACCGGCTGCTTCAGCAACAGGGGAGACAAGATGATGGTGAGCCGTGACCACTGCAGAGCCAGGGCCCATCCCCCAGCACCTACCAGGTCTACCTCCCCCATTCTGCAGGCCTCCATTCCTCTTCTTATGTAATGGGGAAATCATCCTTGTCTTCCCCTGACTGCTGAGCACTTAGGAAACAATGGAACTCTTTCCATCTTAGGCAAGGGTTCCCACTATCTCCTAAATCTCTTAAGAAAGATGTTTAGATGACAGTCAGGACATAGAAGCTGGGCTCCAGACCAGCCTGGAGATCCCAAAGTAACTAAAATTCTCAGCACCTTGCTGCCAAACCTAGTGTGGACTTACACACTTGGAGGCTCAGGAATGAAGCTAGGGAGCACACTTCCTGTGATGCTGCCCAGAGACCATCTAGAGAACCCCTCATTTTTGGAGGGTTCTGGAATGCTCAGAAGAAAGGGTGCAGGGAGCAGTCTTCTCCCATCCTTCCCCACAGAACCCACAACCTGAAACTGGGGGAGAGGCTCCCTGCTGGGGTACGTTACCTCACCAGACCCCTCACTAACCTGTTGTCCGTCTTCAGAACAATAACTACGACTGCCCCCTTCCCGAGGAGGAGAGCAACCCCAAGGGCAGCAGCTGGCTGTACCACTCAGATGCCATCCGCACCTACCTGAACCTCATGGGCAAGAGCAAGAAGGATGCAACCCTGGAGGCCTGTGCTGGGGCCCTGCAGAACCTGACGGCCAGCAAGGGGCTGGTGAGGACGCTCACTCTCCTATTATTCCCTGTTCTTTCCACCAGTCTGTCCTTTCCCTGCCTGAGTCTCTCAGACACATCTGGCTCCATGTAAGCTTTGAGCTGCAGATGTGAGCATGTTGGGCCTTGGGCTGGTTACCAGAGCAGTGATGGGGCAGACACACCTCTGCCCTCCGAGAACTCCTGGGAAATGCCACACTATAATCTCTTGTCCTGTGGCGCTGACTACTTGGGCTCCATATACAGTGGGGGTTAGGGATGAGGAGTGTGTTTAGCAAGAGAAATCCCTGTCTGATGAACTGGCAGACAGAGTTTGAGACATGGGCAGATCTGGAGAAAGCTGTGACAAAATCAGCTTTGGGGTTTAAGGTCAAGGTGGTGTAGGGTAAAGCCATTGGATATTGGTGGAAGGCCAGCTTTTGTTCTCCAGATGCACTTGGGACAAAAGAGACTTGGGGAACAGTAGACATAGGCATCCTGAGGGTCAAGATAACTTCTCTGGTTCTTAGAGGAGGAAGCTGGGCTTCTCAATGACACCAAACTGACCTGGATTAGGTTCACACCAGGATGTTGGTTTGCAACCCAGATAAGCTGGATTACTTGCAAGGGATCCCAGTTCTATCTCCATGGTGACCCAGACCCCTACTGAGACAGCTTGGTGTCGGGCAAGCCCTCAGTTAGTGTGGACTGGATTTTGTAGAGGTTGGGGAGTTTGAAAGGAGGTGGGCTTTCCATAATTGTCACATGCCCTTGGTGGTGTGGTCTCATGCAAACAGATACATGAAAGAACAAGGTGTCTGAGACAGAGGAGTGAGACAGTGAGTAAGGATGGGCACTGCCAGTCTAGACACCAATCCTGGGTCACCACGAGTGAGAGAAATGACACTTCCCTGCCTACTCACCGGAGCTTCAGATTGACTAGGCACGGGGACCAGTCAGGGGAAGGTGGAGCCTGGCTGTTCCATAGTCACTCATAGGAGCAATTTTGTCTCCTCCCAACTTTAAGACGAAAGAGAAAATGCTCAGGTTTTCTTGTTTGGGGTTATCTGCCTCTCTCCTAACCGTGGTGCCCAGAGGCCACAGGCTAGCTCCTCCCTGGGTCTTCTCTCGTAGATGTCCAGTGGTATGAGCCAGTTGATTGGGCTAAAGGAAAAGGGCTTGCCACAAATCGCCCGGCTCCTGCAATCTGGCAATTCAGATGTGGTGCGGTCCGGGGCCTCTCTGCTGAGCAACATGTCCCGCCACCCTGTGCTGCACAGAATGATGGGTAAGATGCTGTCCCCTCGTCCTTCCTCATAGGACACACAGGCCTGTGTTTTCTAGAGCCTTCTAGAAGGTCATTCTCAAACTGTTCCATAGTATGTGTATTCTGAGGAGAGTTTGGCCCAAGAGAGGTGTGGGAGGAGGAGGGAATTGTCACTTGATCGACGAGTCGCCAGAAATCCTTGGGTCCTACGGGTTTTTGAGGAGCCACCTTGCTTGCCGTCTGGAAGAGGGCAATGGCTACTGAGGCCCCCAAAAGAATCTCTCCACTATTCCATGGCAATCCTGACCCCATTTCTCAACTCCCTTATCTCTAGGAAACCAGGTGTTTCCAGAGGTAACCAGACTCCTCACCAGCCACACTGGCAATACCAGCAACTCTGAAGACATCTTGTCCTCGGCTTGCTACACCGTGAGGAACCTGATGACCTCACAGCCGCAGATGGCCAAGCAGTACTTCTCCAGCAGCATGATCAACAATGTCTTCAACCTGTGTCGCAACAGGTGGGCAGAGAAGGGGCGCACTTCCCCTCCCCACCCTGTAGCACCCAGGGAGGCAGCGGACGGAATGAGGAAGAAGTTCTAGAAGCTGAGTGCCGAGGGGATGTGGCTCAGACTCCAGGCCCTAGGAATGCATAGAGGGAATAGAGCAGCACACTTCTTAGCTGGGGGACGTGTGGGATGCCAGGCTGTCCAGGGTTCAGGAGACATAGAATAGTAGGACTGATTTTATGAGAACTTTTTTCTACTTCCTAGGGCTCTCTTCATTCGGGGCTAGGGAACTAACCACTAGGGTGCCTCCAGATGGGCCGGGGCATGAGCTCAGGCTCACTACCCCCATTAGGGTTCTTCTTTCATGCACTCGGGGTACCCCGACATCTCTGGACCCTAAAGAGGGAGTGGGCAAGGAAAGGGGTGTTCCTATGTCATAGGTATTCTCACCTCACAAACCCACTTCCCACCTGCACAGTGCCTCACCCAAGGCTGCAGAGGCTGCCCGGCTACTCCTGTCTGACATGTGGGCCAGCAAGGAGCTGCAAGGTGTCCTCAGGCAGGTAAGAGCATCTACCAGGGGCCCTCCTGCCTAGGCCCCTCCCACATCTGCTCTGTACTGGGAAGGGAGGGAAAGATTCGTGCACTCCCTAAAGGTGAGGCTGATTCAGGGGGTGAGTCAGAGCAGATGTGGGTAGCCATCAGTGTGAGCAGGGGCCTCTGACCAGAAGATCTGCCGTGCAGCTGGGGGGTGGAGGAGATGGGAGAGAAACCCTGCGTAAGAACACTTAGAGCAGTGGTTCTCAAATTGTGGGTTGTGACCCCTTTGGGGGGTCAAACGACCCTTTCACAGGGGTCACCTAAGGTCATCCTGCATAGCAGATATTTACATTATGATTCACAGCAGCAGCAAAATTATGGTTATGAAGTAGCAATGAAAATAAATTTATTGTTGGGGGTCACCACACCATGAGGAAATGTCTCAAAGGGTTGCAGCATGAGGAAAGTTGAGAACTGCTGGCTTAGATCAAGGCAGCAAGAAGGTTGGACAAAGGACACACCAGCCATTTGGGAACATAGCATGTCCTAGAGAGGTTCAGGGTTCAGCAACAGGACCCCTTTAGTTTCAGCTCAAGGGTTTGCACTTGTGCCTTTGGCACTGGAGAGCTACTAGGCCTGTCCTCACTGTCTGAGACCTAGCAATGCCAGCTGCGGTGGCACACAGCTGTAATCCTCGCTCTTGGGAGGTAATAAGGGATTCAAAGCCATCATTGGTGCCTTAGGGTTTCTACTGCTGTGATGAAATACCATGTCCAAAAAACAAGTTGGAGGGGAATCTCACACAGGGCAGGAACCTGGAGGCACAGCTGATGCAGAGGCCATGGAGGGATGCTGCTTACTGGCTTGTTTCCCATGACTTGCTCAGCCTGCTTTCTTTTAAAACCCAGAACCACCAGCCCAGGAATGGCCACACCCATAATGGACTGGGCCCTCCCCGATTGATGACTAATTTAAAAAAATGCCTTACAGCTGGATCTTATGCAGGCATTTTCTCAATTAATATTCCCTCCCTTCAGGTAACTCCAGCTTGTATCAAGTTGGCGTACAACTAGCCAGGACCCTTGGCTATGTAGAGAGCGCTATGTCAGACCCTTTCTCAAATTAAGAACTCTCTTTCCTTGCTTGATTTCTGTAAACTCAATTAGAAAACTCAAATGTGCAAGAGGAATTCCAAATGCAGTTCACTAACACACTGATGTTCGTGGCGTTACGAACATCACAATCAAGCCCCTTGTAGCCCAGGCCTGTGAACATCGTGGTCAGAGCACACTGGCGTGTTTCAGAGTCTAGATAAACCCAGAAAAGTGGCTCCTGACCAGGCATCAAGTCCCAGACTTCTGTCCCACGATGGATCATGTGTTTGTTTCTCCTCTTGCAGCAAGGTTTCGATAGGAACATGTTGGGAACCATAGCTGGGGCCAACAGCCTCAGAAACTTCACCTCCCGGTTCTAAGAAGAGACTATCCAAGCAAGTTCACCTTGCAGGTGAGAATCAGACTGCCCAACCACATTAGGGACGTGCAATGTTTTATTAACACTGGAAGGGCCAGAGGTCTGTGTGGGACTACTGAGTATAATGGTGCAGGTCACCCAGTGCACAGCCCGGGTGGAGCCACTCACAGGCGGGTTATGTAATAGTGAAGTCACACGGTGTCATTTTGGGTTAGGTCAGCTATAGCTTACTTTCCATCCTTTTTATAAATTTTTCTATTATTTTTTTTCTGTGTATGAGTATCTTGCCCACCAGTATGTCTGTGCACCATATGTGTGCCAGGTATCCAAGGCATACATCCTCTGGAACTAGAGTTACGAACAGCTGTGAACCACAGGGGTGCTGGGAATCAAACCCTAGGCTTGTGAAAAAGCACTGTGCCATCCCTCAAGCCCCTCCATCCTTCTTAAAGCCCGTTCTCATTCTGCACACGCTTGGTGTGAACAAGCTTTGTTTCCAGTTGATGGTTCTAGAGACTGGAAACTCAAATCCAATACTCTGTCAAGGATTTGCAAGCTGAACATTCTCTGGAATCAACTGGAATTCTTGCTACTCACGTTCTGGCCTTCCATCTTGTCAATTCTGACTTGATAGCCTGTAAGTAGCCCCTAAGTGGGGTGCAGAAAATGTAATTTTAGATAGGTATCTGAAGGGATTTCTCATACAGATAAATCAAGAGCCACAGCTAAGCATTGAAGCAGACACCTTTTGGAAGATGTGAGGGAGAAGCTGTGTATTACATGGGTCCGACAATCTGGTGTGACAATGTCTCACTACATGTAACCCTGCACATTGTGTAACCCTGCACGTCGTGGTTTTGGGGGATTTAATCTAGGGTCTCACATATTCCAGGCAAATACTCTACCACTGGCTTCTAGCTGCAACTCTTATGTTTTATATTTTACATATTTTATCTTGAGATAGAGTCTTCCTAACTCTCCCAGGCTAGCCTTGGACTTGCTCTGTAGCCAAGACTGACCTTAAACATGTGATCCTGCTGTCTTAACCAAAAACTTGGTACTGGAGGCATACACTACCAAGGCCCACCTTTCAGTATACCATAACTTGATAGTTTCTCTTTCTAGGAAGACACAACCCAGCTCGGAAGACCTCAGGCCTTAAGGATGGGTTACCTGCTTCATCCGGTGCAGTATTTGGAGACGTTCAGATGCAACCAAGAGCAACCTGAAAACTGTGGATGATGGAAATAATTTCTGATTCTTTTTTTTTCCTTAGGGGAACTGGGAGGCAAGAGGGTTTGGGAGGTTGGGTGGGGGGACTTTATTGAGTTAAAGGGGCTTATATCTGATGTCAATACTTTCTTCTTCTCTGAGAAACAGTATATATATAATGTGTATAATGTAAGTATGTACGTGCATGTGTGTGTGTGCATGTGTATGTGTATGCGTGTGAATGCCTAACAACATAACCAACAACTGCAACAGGCTAGGTATGCTGATTCTTTGCAGTTCACAGACAGCACAAAGGACTCTCCATGTCTCCCCCATAGACAGGAGCCATGAGTGTTTTTGGCTACCTGGAAATACAGTGTGTCCAGACAGGGGCACTTGCCAGTCAAGCCACAGAGAGTTCAGCAGCCTTTCTCTGCCACTGCCCAGATAGCAGGAGAAGGGACAGTAGCCAAGGCTGAGGCTAATGTTCCCTCTTAAGAGGCAGAAGGGAGCTTCAGAAGATGCAGGATGGTGTCACGTGCTTAGCTAGCGACTAGGAACAGAGAGACAGGCTCACCATTCTTTGGGATTCTGTACCCACATGAAAACTTTAGCCAGCAGAGCCCCTGATTTCAGAAAAGCTATAGGCAGCTATTTTGGGAGAAAGAAAGCAAGAAAGTGCCTGAAGTCAAAGAGTTCTGGAATGGCTGCTTGTTCCCATCTCCCCGAGGGATGGGCCGGAGCAGGTGAGGAGCAGGTACCTGCCCGCTCAGGCTTCTCACAGAGCAAGGGAGGAGAAAGGGAAATTATCTGCCATGTGCCTCAGACCCAGTCTGCTGAGGGTCAGGTGAGAGAGTGCTTGGGGGTCCCAGAGGCTGAAGGGAGGGGATTTGCTCGGATGGACCAGGAAAAGGCAATGTCCTATTTTGCATCAGTCAGCTCACATCCCAGCCATCACTGGTCCTTCTTTCTCCCTAAACCTTAGTCATCCTGTCTGCACACTGGCCCTGTAAAACAAAGAGGACCGTCGGGGTGAAGGCAGCCCCAGGACCCCAGACTTTACACTGCAGTAGCAAAAGAACACCCGAGAACCCCATAAGTGGGCCTGTCTGTGTCAAGGTCCCTAGGACAGATGGCGGGATGGGGCAGAGCTGAGCCCCAGTTCCTCTCATGTCTAGGCTAGCACCTCTCAGCTGGTGTGGTTAACACTGGGTAGACAAGAATGATCAGGGTCACACTTCTCTCAGGGAGGACATAGAGTGCACCTTGGCCTACCCCTTTTCTTACCCCAGCAGTAAGACTGTAAAAATCCCTCGTGACTCAGAATGGCCTAGTAAAAGATCTGTCCATTAAAGATGGAGGTCAGATACGCGAGGACCCTGAGAGGCATCCTAAACCATCTCACCCAGTGTGCTCTGGCACCCTGAGTCTGCTGTACCCTTCCCAGTTTGACTTGAGTTGGAATCTGCCTCTTGTCTCGCCTCTCCTCCAATACCAATGTGGGGATGCTGCCCCACACCACTGTCCTTGAATCTCCCTTGCCAGTCATTGGGATCCAAAACAATTCATTTCTTAGAGCATGCGGTCGGCACACTGCCCCATGCCAGGAAGTGTTCTCTGGAAGCACTTGGAGTGCAATGGTATATGAAACCTTCCAGGCCCCAGTCCCAGTAAGAAAGGAAGCCCAGGTCCTGGGCTTTAGGGACCATCCCCTTTCTAAGTAAGTTGGAGAGAAGCATGCAGAACATTCAAGTCAGCAGGAGGAACTGTTACAGACCCCGAACAACATCTTCACTTCCTGCAGCCCAGGGCCTTACTTTTCCTTTCCCTAGGAGGAAGACTTGGGAGGCCCACCCTTTGCTTTGGGGATGAAGCAGGTGCCCAGACACCCAGGGGCCAGGCCTGATAATGGCAACTTCCTCCATGATCTAAAGCTGGTCAGGTGAACTGGGCCCAACTCATGCCTGTCACTCAGGAAGGGTAAAATTAAGGGGACTTATGGATATATTCCTAGAAGAAGCAGGGAATAAGGGCTGGCTGGACTTTATGTATCCCAGACCTATCTAAGTGTTTATATCAACCTGGCCTCCTATTCCCATGCCTAAAACAAGTTACAGTTGAGGATCAAAGAGAAAGGTCTTCCTTGACTTTTGGATCTCCTGTGAGAAATTCAACTGTTGGCCACCAGCAGCCTGCCCAGTGGGAGATGGACCAGCCACCCAGATCCTACGCCTCTCCCAAGGACCCAAGAGGCCAAGGATGGCCTGTGTGTGTCTACTCAGTCCTGACTGGAACTCTGGGCTTGCAGGGTCTGGGAGTCTCCCTCCAGTCCTTACTCTCCTTGCTCTATCTTATATGAGAATCTTGTGTTTGCCAGGCCCAGTTTCCTTGTATGATAGACCATGTATTTGCTTTGTTGAAATATAGGAAATCAATAAATTGATAGTGTTTCTTTGAACACGTTTCAAGCTTTGTATTATTTGAGTGACTATTAAGGGATGAAGGGCCTTATCTCCAATGCCTCCTCTTATTGACTACACATCAAGCTATGAAAATGTCACCCAAGGGCATTCATAGATACCTGCTCCCCTGTAATCTGTGTGAGAACCAGGATGTTGGGATTGCAGTCCTAATTTACAGATAGGTGAGGCTTAGGAGGGAAAAAAATCCGACTGATGCTACCCCGGTTACAAGTGGGAAAGTCATTCTGAGCACAACCCCGTCCATCCAGGCAGAGGTCTGTAGGGAAGAAAACTTCAAAGGGGGAGAAGTAGGGGTCCATGTTTCCAGAATGTCTACACTGCATAGGTTCCATGTCACCTGCTGGAGAGTCATAACACAAAGGATATGGAGGACCCCAGGCATGGTATGGGCTGAGGGTCATCATCACCTGTAAGAACCAGGGATGCCTGAGTTGAGAAGGGGAGATGCTAAGGAAATCCATGGAGGGAGCTCTTCCCATCCCGGAGGAATGATGGCTAACAAGGCCTCCATTATAGCATCCTGGGATATCATGGTGTTTGGTAATGGACAGGGGAAAAGCACTGAGCAGCACTCAGGAAAAACTGTGGCTCCGTGACCTACATGAGATGTGCTAGACTAGGGCTTTGGTAAATGCTTTGGGACCTACACACTTGTACTGACTGCAAAAAGCGGGTCAAATCTACAGAGAAAAAAAAATACAAAATCAGTGTTGTCTTCATGCTTTCATTAAAATACAACTTGGTGATCAAAATCCCACTGTTTAAAACATACACAACTCTGACCCTCTTCAAACTGCACAGCACCCAGACCAAAAAGTGGTAAAGGACCAGTCCATAAGCCTTCCTCATGCCCCTCCTGTTTCTGTCCACCCCTGAGGAGAACCTGGCACTACCCTGACTTCTAACACTATATTTTAATTTTGTCATTTTGAGCTTTATAGAAAGGTTTTGTTGTTGTTGTTGGTTTTTTTGTTTTGTTTTGGTTTTTTTTTTTTTTTCTCTAGCTTTAGCTCAACAACATGTGGGCAAGATTCATCCATTCCTGTTGTGTGCCTGGTTGTTGCTGTCCCATTGCAACTATGCTGCAACGCAAAATGCCACGTGGCATTACTGTCTTTCTGTCTGGGCAATTTATTGATCCATTGTCCCACTTTCCCAGAAAGATATATCATATCATATACATATGATAATTGGGAAATCGTAACAGTGTGAACATTCAGTATTGTACCTGATGTGGGCACAGGAGTGCCAAATGACTACAGCTGTGAAGTCCTGATTCAGCTCTCTTTGAGGGCCTTGGCTCTAGGATCGGATGGACAAAAACAAAGGGACACCAAGCACATAGATGTTTGAAAGGTGAGAGGGAAGAGATTTGGAGGCCGAGTCTCAGAGCCCATGTCCACACGTGTCCTCATGCCTGACCTCGAAGTCACTTCCTCTTGTTCCCTTTTGCTACTTACCTGGTGTCAGGCTGGGCACCCCCAGGAATCAGGGAACTAAAGCATCAGTCAAAAAAAAAAAAAAAAAAAAAAAAAAAAAAAAAAAAACCTACCCCCCCATACACACAAAGAAAAAAAAAACCAGTGCATTCTGCTGCCAGCGCAGCTGGAGAAAGGAAGAACAGATGTTGAGCAACCGTCTTCTTCTTTGAAGAGCTTCACAATGACCCTTTCACTTTCAGACCCCTGAGGCATTGTTTTCTGGTTGGATCTGTACTTCTCTTTAGTAACCCAGGCAGAGTACAGGACATCGAATTCCAATCAATAGAGGACGGGAAACCAAGAGAAGGTAACCAGCTCAGAGTCACATGGGGAGTTTACAGAAATCCCAAGCCTGGCCCGGACCCAGGCCTCCTGAGTCCTGAGTATCAGAACATGATAGGGAAGACTGCGGAGGAGGCAGTCAGACTGCGCACTATCAGATCCCCAGTGAATCAGGGTTCACAGAGCCCTGAGACAGCGTAGGATTGCACATCCTATGAGGGCTGGTTGCTGTGCAGACATGCAGGAGAATGAGAGTTCTGATTCACAGACGGTCTGTCCGATGCCAGGAACTGCTGTGTGCATCATCCAGTCTAGAGCTGGCAGGTTTGGTTGGTTAGAACACAGAGCTAATGAGCCAAGGGCTTCAAGGCAAGAAATGTCTCCATGACCCCAGCACATATTCCCCAACCTCGCTAGTCATCCTGCAGACATCAGCTGGGACAGCATGTGTGTATGTCACCGAGAGATAGGCTGGCCATCTTGAGGAAGCCCGTGAAAGCTGAGAAGCCTGCTATGGGGGATCAGTAGAGAACCCTACACCTTAAGCTTCTAATATGCTAGTGTCTCCTTTACTCAACCAGTAAGAAATTTCACAGTGCTGGGGCATTGGGGCATGAAGCTTGGTCGGTAGAGTCTTTGCCTAGCATGCACAAAGCTCTGGGTTCAATCCTCAGCACTGCATAAAACTGGGTGTGATGATATATACCTGCAATCCCAGCACTGGAAAAACTGAGGCAGGAGGATTGTGAGTTCAAAGCAGCCTGGTCTACAGGACTACAAAGTAAGACTCTGTCTCAAGAGAAAAAAAAAAAAAGAAAGAAAGAGAAAAAAAGCTGATGAATTAGCAAACAAGTTTTAAGATTTGCTTCTGCTGGGCATGGTAGCTAGCACACATCTGTAATCTCAGCATTCCCACTACTTGGAAGATTGAGACTGAGGATCTTTATTTAAATAAAGGTTATCCTTGACTATGGAGTGAGTTGGAGGCTAGCCTCAGCTACAATAAGCCCATGTATGTAGCTCTGGATCCTCTGAAACTCAAAAAACCATGTTTTCGCCGGGCGATGGTGGCGCACGCCTTTAATCCCAGCACTTGGGAGGCAGAGGCAGGCGGATCTCTGTGAGTTCGAGACCAGCCTGGTATACAGAGCTAGTTCCAGGACAGGCTCCAAAGCCACAGAGAAACCCTGTCTCGAAAAACCAAAAAAAAAAAAAAAAAACAAAAACAAAAAACCATGTTTTCTTGGAGGACAGTTAAACTGCAGGCGACAGATAGAGACTTGACCACCTCACTTGTGACCATAAGCAGGGTGAACACTGACATGGACAGACTGTTAGTATTCAAGCAGCTGTGCTGGCCTGACCTTGGGGTATATGACCTCACCTGTCACCACTAAGAGCACCTCCTGTGCACATTCACTATGTTCCCCTTTAAAAGGGTCCTGCCCACCTCCCATCGCTCCCTCTTTATATCTGTCTCTGTCTCTCTCTTCTCTTCTCCCACTCCTTCCCCAGATTGTCACCAGTCTCCCCTCTCCCCAAACCCCTTTTCCCATTTACTTTCCCCCAATAAAAACCCCTCCACCTGAGCTCTGTCGCATGGTGTCTTTCTCTCGCGAGCTGCTTTCTCTGAATGACAACACAGACACTACAAAGCTGGTCCAACTGTGCCCACGTCACTCATTTGTGGTTCAGAGAGGCAGAAAGCCTGAGTTCATGGGAATTCCTATGATCCATGTGGCTTGTGTGTATGTAGAATCTGGAAATATTGTTTGAGAAGAAGGAGAGAGGGAGAGAGAATGGGGAGGGAAAGAGGGAAGGAGAGGGGAGAGAAAGGGTTTTTTACACGCTGGCTGTTCCTCTTGTGTCCTGGGAACACATGACTGTCACCTGCCAGGCGAGCCCCAAAGACTCTCCCAACTCTGTCTGTGACCTGGATATGGATCAGCTCCAAAGGAAAGACCTGGAAACCGAAGGTGAGCCTAGCATGCCACCTCCTCGGCTGGCAGCTGTGATAACAGCCCCACCCACCACATCCTGCCAAGGGTGTCCAGCTATCTTCTTTGTTGGGGTTGGTTCAGTTCCAGGAACAATCAGAGCCAAGCAGAGACCAGTTCTCTCTCTCTCTCTCTCTCTCTCTCTCTCTTTCTCTCTCTCTCTCTCTCTCTCTCTCTCTCTCTGTGTGTGTGTGTGTGTGTGTGTGTGTGTGTGTGTGTGTGTGTGTGTGTGTGTGTTGAGAAGTGAGAGCTAGACTCAGGGTAGACCAGAGACAGGCTATCTGGGAAGGGTTTTCTCAATTTTAAAAGGGGCTGTGGAGAATTATCTTCTATTTTTGCCTAGAAAAGGTATTTGGAGGACATGAACCTTTTCCCCGGACACTGCTTGAATTGAAGAAAGACGAGAAGTACATGCTTGGGACACAGGTACTCATCCTTGTCTCAAACCCAGGCACTAAAGTCCAGGCTTGGTATGAACTAATATGACAAACAGGAGTCTTCTTGTAACCCTTACATGTGTGTCCAAGAACAAACTGGTCCCAAGTGCCCCATGTTCTAAAAGAGGCTTTAGGATATCTGGGTCAGACATTTCTAAACAAAAGCCCGAGGGCTTTTAAGGCAGAGCCGATGAGAGGAGCAAGGGAGCCCGTGGAGTAGAAGAGCGGCCCACACTGGACACCTGGCCGATGCCGTTTAGAGGGAGCATTGCAACTGGACCCCAAGGTAAGGCGGGAAAGCGAGGCACAGGGCAGCCAAGGGCGCCCAGAGATGTAGGGCTACCCCATCAGTGTAAAGTGAGCTGAGGAGTATGTAGGACGATGGAAGCAGGCCCTTGGGCTATGGTTCCTTAATTTTTTACCCCCTCCTCCCTCTTAGGTAAAATACAGATACAGTGAAACGCACAAGCATTAAACATATCATCCCACACAGCTTTCAGACTCACACACCTGTACAACCCAAAGTCCCACGTCACCACCTCAGAAAATGCCTTTGCCTATGCCTTTCCCCCATGCCTTCCCCCGCCCCCAGAAGCAGCACTGTCCCATAGTCCTCATGCTTCCTCTCTCTCTTCCTCCATCCTTTCCCACACCCTCCTTCCCCCACCTCCTTGGACAACCTGACTAGATGTATGTAGCTGTCTTATGTGCACTCACACACGCATGCACACACGTGCGCACATACATGCACATACAGACACACACATGCACATATACACACACCGCATACAGACATACCGCATACAGAAACACACACCATGTTCAAACACACCACATAAAGACACACACCACGTACAGACACGTATACCACATACAGACACACACATGCATATATACACACCACATACAGACACACAAACCATGTACAGACACACCACAAACAAACACACTGCATACAAACACACATACCACATACACACACACCCCATATACAGACACACATCACAAACAGACAAACCACATATAGACACACACACCACATACAGACACACTGCATACAGACACACACGTAAAGACACACCACATACATACACACACATGCCAAAGGATAGGAGGGAAGCGCCTTTATTTTACTTTCATCCTTACTGAGGAGTAAGCGATGTGTGATTTGAGGTCCGTTTGTCGAAGGCAGATAGAGCTTGTTAGGATTCCTCACAGTGATAGAAGGATGAATGGGTAGGCTACGGATTTGGTCACTGGATCTAGGATTATGGAAACTTGTATTATTCCGTACCCTCCTAGCTTTAGTAGGATTGCTGCTAGGATTATGGACCCTGCAATGGGGGCTCTACGTGGGCTTTTGGAAGTCATAGGTGAACACCATATAATGGTATTTTAATCATGAGGGCTATTGTGCATGCTAACCATAAAATATTATTAGGTCAGGCTTTGTTAATGGATGATGAGTTTAGTGATGTTAGGGTGAAGTTTAGGGTCCTGTTGAATTGTGGATATGGATAAGAGCAGTTAATAGGGGAATTGAGCCTGCTAGTGAAAGTAGTTTCAAGGACGTTTCTCCAGATCCAGGATCCCGATGGACAGTATCTCTCTTCTTCCATCACTTTAAAGATGCGGTTTCTCTGTCTTCTCGCTGCTGTTATTTCTGATAAACAATTGGCAGTCATTTGTTCCTCTTCTCTAAATGTGTTCTATCATTTTTTCCCATTTTCCATACATTATTGCTTTAGTTTATAACAATAGCACACTCGTGCCGGTCTTGCTTGGGCTTTGCTGAGCTTCTAGGACTTCTGTGCTGTGTCTAAAATAATAAACTTGTATTTATTATGTTCATCAGATGAGTTCAAACATGTTGGTCTGTGCTCAGGTTCACGACTCTTCTATCATTTCAAATGTGAGCTTGAACTTTTCAGTTCATTTTATGGATTTTTTCAGCTTTAGAGTTTCTATTTGGTTCTATTTAACTTTTTTCTTTTTTTTATTAGATTTTTAAAATATACCAATTCAAGTTTCCATTCCCTCCCCTCCTCCCATTTCTTCCACACACCCTCCCACCCCACCCCCATCCAACCCTCAGAGAGGGTAAGGCACATTGCTTTGAGAAAGGTCCAAAGCCCTCCCCACTATATCTAGGCTGAAGGTATCCATCCAAAAAGAAGTTTCCCAAAAAGCCAGTACAAGCAGTAGGGATAAATCCTCGTGCCACTGCCAGTGGCCCCTCAGTCTGCCCCGGCCATGCAACTGTCAACCATATTCAGAGGGACTAATTTGGTCCTATGCTTGTTCCTTCCCAGTCCTGCTGGAGTTGGTCAGCTCCCATTAGCTCAGGTAAACTGTTTCAGTGGGTGAACCCATCATGGTCTTGACCTTTGTGCTCATATTCTCACTCCTCCCACTCTTCAAATTGACTTGGGAGCTCAGCCCAGTGCTCTGCTGTGGGCCTCTGCCTCTGTCTCCATCAGTTGCTGGTTGAGGGTTCTATGGTGATACTTAAGATATTCATCAGCCTGGCTACAGGGCAAGTCAAGATCGGGTCCACTCTCCTCTATAGCTTAGGGTCTTAGCTGGGGGTCATTCTCGTGGATTCCTGAGAATTTCTCTAGAGCCAGGTTTCTGCTAACCCTATAATGGCTCCTTCAATCAAGATATCTCTTTCCTTGCTCTCATCTCTGTCCTTCCTCCATCTCGACTATCCCATTCCCTCAAGTTCTTCTCAATCCTCCCCTTCTCCCCTCCTCTTCCCCTTCCACCCTCCCTTTTCCCCTTACCCCCATGCTCTCAATTTTGTCAGGTGATCTTGTTTGTTTTCCAATTTCCAGGTGAATCTATATATGTTTTTCTTTGTGTTCTCCTTATTACTTAGTTTCTCTAGGATCATGAACTATAAGCTCAAAGTCCTTTGTTTATAGCTAGTATCCACTTATGAGTGAGTACATATCATATTCATCTTTTTGGGTCTGGGTTACCTCACTCAGGATAGTGTTTTCTAATTCCATCCATCTGCATGCAAAATTCAAGATGTCAGTCATTGGTTTTTTTTTTTTCACCACTGAGTAGTACTCTAATGCATAAATGTGCCACATTTTCTTTATTCATTCCTTGGTTGAGGAGTATCTAGGTTGTTTCCAGGTTCTGGCTATTACAAATAATGCTGCTATGAACGTAGTTGAACAAATAAATGCCTTTGTAGTATGATTGAGCATCTTTTGGGTATATGCCCGAGAGTGGTATTGCTGGATCCTAAGGTAGGTTAATTCCCAATTTTCTGAGAAACTGCCATACTGATTTCCAAAGTAGTTGTACAAATTTGCATTCCCATCAGCAATGGATGAGTGTTCCCCTTACTCCACATCCTCTCCAGCATAAGCTATCATTGGTGATTTTGATCTTAGCCATCTGACAGGTGTAAGATGGTATCTCAGAGTTGTTTTAATCTGCATTTCCTGGCTGGCTAAGGATGTTGAACATTTCCTTAAGTATCTTTTGGCCATTTGAGATTCTTCTGATGAAAATTCTCTGTTTAGTTCTGTACCCCATTTTTAATTGGGTTATTTAGAATTTTAATGTCTAAACAATAAGGCCCTAAGAGAGACATAATTAGATCTAATCTACATGGGAAGTAGAAAAAGACAAGATCTCCTGAGTGAATTGGGAGCATGGGGACCTTGGGAGAGGGTTGAAGGGGAGGGGAGAGGCAGGGAGAGGAGCAGAGAAAAATGTAGAGCTCATTAAATGATCCCATTTGTTTCCATTTATTTCAATTATGGATTATGTTCTTGCATTTATTTATTTATATTTATTTGGTTTTTTGTTTTTGTCTGTCTATCTGTTTTGTTTTATTTTGTTTTTTGATACAGGGTCTCTCTATGTAGACCTGGCTGTTCTGGAACTTGCTGTGTAGACGAAGCTGGCTTTGAGATCACAGAAATCTGCCTGCCTCTGCCTCCCAAGTACTAAATTAAAGGCCACCATGCCCAGCTATATTCTCTTGTTTCTAATTTGTACCCTGAATGCAATGAATGCTATTTGTGTATTTTCTGGTTTCTCCTCTTCACCATCTGAAGGATGCTGACATTTTGTCAGGTAATTAACCACTGAACTCAAACTTCATCCTCCATCTCCACTGTGATGAGCAGCAGCTAACCCAATGGTCAGGTCTTTGGGGTCTGTTTGAGCTACCCAGGTGCTCTTCCACTAGTACATAGCCGAAGAGACAATCAGAGATTTGGGTGTGGTTTATTTATCTTTTGAAAATGTTTATTACATCTTTATTTTAGTGTGCTTAGTATACATATCTGTGTGTTGCCCACATACAACACATGCCACAACACACACGTAGAGATAAGAAAGCAACTTGCAGGAGTCAGTTCTCTCCTTCCACTAAGTGGGTTCTGGGGATTGAACTCGGATCTTTAGGCTTAGTGGCAAGTACCTTTACCTGCTGAGCCATCTTGCCAGCCCTTAGTTATAGCTAATATTTGAAATTTGAAGCATTTGCTCTGAGACGGTATCGCATTTGCTATATTCCCATTTTTTAAAAGATTTATTTATTAATTATGTATACAGTGTTCTGCCTGCAGGCCAGAAGAGGGAGCCAGGTCTCACATGGTTGTGAGTCACTAGGTGGTTGCTGGGAATCAAACTCGGGACCTCTGGAAGAACAGCCAGAAGTCTTAACCGTTGAGGCATCTCTACAGTCCAATTTTTTAAGCTTTTTTAAAACTTTTTAAAAACTTTCTGGCTACCTCAAACAGTCTCCTGGTTCTTTTTTTTTTTCTTTTTTTTTTTTTTTTTAGATTTATCTATTTATTATGTATACAGTATTCTGCCTTCATGGATGCCTACAGGCCAGAAGAGGGCACCAGATCTCACTATAGATGGTTGTGAGCCACCATGTGGTTGCTGGGAATTGAACTCAGGACCTCTGGAAGAGCAGTCAGTGTTCTTAACTTCTGAGCCATCTCTCCAGCCCCAGTCTCCTGGTTCTTAAAGCCAGCGAGATGAGAAGCTTCAATTTGACTCTTAGTCTCTATGGAGCCAGCTGCAGCCTGTACTTGGATGAACATAGAAAACTCACTGAGTGCAGTTTCTTCTCCCCAGCCTGCCTTTGGTCACTCTCTGGTCTCTTCGGGTGCTTGTTACTTTTTACTTACGTCTGGAGGGCGTGGCTCTTATCTACTGCAAAAGTGTTCCGTAAGGGCTACTTACCACGACTGGAAATGGAACTCTCTGGCCACCATTTGGCTGGCATGGAAGACCTCTGGGTTTAGTAGGTCTGCTTATGGTTGAGTGGTGGGACAAACATTTGACTGGAGTGCATTCAAGCAGAAGGAAGCAAGGAACTCAGTTTCCGGGAAAGTTCTTGGTGAAGGCAAAGAAAGAAAATAGGGGGCTGGTTCCACCCACAGCTGGCTGCAACTTCAGTTGCAGGGGACCCAGATACCTTCTCCTGGCATCCAAAGGCACCGTGCATGCACTTGGGGAACAGATACACTATACATGCAAGCAAAACATCCATATGCACATAATAAAATATTTTTTTCAAAGTTTTAAGTAACAAGAAATGGGTGCTTAGGGGAAGTGGATGTGGCATGGAGACAGCCTTTCTATGTGATGTTCTGGTGGCAAGGAGCCGTGTTGGTCCAAGAGGAAAGAACTGGTGAAGCAAGAGGCCTTTGTGTGGATGAGAGAGGTCAGGATCTGCTGTCCAAACAACTGCTGTGGCTAGCCAGTCTTCTGCAGCCACAGACACAAGGCTAAGTTAATGTGATGGGAGCTTGCTGGCCTTCTTTCTGGGCTCTTTCCATGCTCTTGGTGAGACAAGAAGTCTGTCTGGGATCCAGAGTGCAGATAACAGAGACACGTTAGGTATTTGGAAGAAGGGAGGAGGCATGAAAGAGGTGGCAGCTACTATGGTTGTTTTTTACTCTTTGGGAGCCCACCACCAGCTCCCAGATAAATACGTGGAGACTTACTCTTACTTAGGAATGCCTGGCTTTAGCTTGGCTTGTTTCTTGTTAGCTTTTCTCACTTAAATTATACCATTTCTCCTTAAATATATTTTGTCTGTAGGTTTTTTACCCTTCTTTATTCTATATATCTTTTTTTCCTTCCATCTCCATGGCTGGCCATGTAGCTGGGTGGTTTGGTGGCTGGGTGGCTGGCCCCTGGTATCCTCCGTTCCTCCTTTTCTCACTTCTCACTCCTGGCTCCTCACTCTTGTCTCTAGAGTTCTCCTCCTATTTATTCTCTCTGCCCATCCCAGCCCTGCCTATTTCTCTCTCTTGCCTACCTATGGGCTGTTCATATCTTTATTAGCCCAATCGGGTGTTTTAGACAGACAAAGTAACACAGCTTTACAGAGTTAAACAAATGCAGTATAAAAGAATGCAACACATCCTTGCATCACTAAACAAATATTCCACAGCATAAATGAATGCAACACATCTTAAACTCATATTCAACAACAAGCTACTCACATGGTCAAGAACTTAGGCTCACATAAGTATGCATTTTTTTCTCTAGCCATTTTGCTACCACCCAGGTGAAGGCGTGGAGCAAGGACTGAGGAATACCCATTCCAACAATGCCGTGCCTCCAGTATTGACACTTGCTATGAGATTTGGGGGGCCAACTACATTCAAACCGCCACACAAGGCTAGGGTATTTGAGGTAGCAGCTATAAAGAAACAGTTAAATGATGCACTGCTTTAAGTTGAAAATACAGAGAAGTTGCTGTCAACAGTCACAGCAAGGCTGTGAATAGCTTTGATAAGGAAGGACCGACCAAGCCCTTGGAGAGAGGCGATCAAGGGCGAAGAAGCTGGGACTATAGAAGGATCATACAATATAAATAAAAGAATCATTAGTCCTTGGAACAGGACAAATATTGAGAAAGCGATGGCACATCTAAACTCTTCAGGGAAATGAGGGGAGTGTCCTGGGATGTCCATCGGTGACTGCAGCAGACGGGACAGTAATGGTGTAGTGTGTGACGGAAGATGTTTGTTAGCTATGGCAATAAATGCTCCAGAACTGCAGCACACCTCCACTCTGAGCCCAGTCCACAGCCACTTCCAGGCAGATCACATTCACCGGGGTTGAGGTGAGCTTCCTTCCTTCCAACACTGACAGCCTGAGAACCGGGCACTGAGACTAGAGTGAGAAGGCTTTACATAGTCACCCTTAGAGTCATCAAGTCTAACCCTGGGGACCACCAGCTCTGCTGGTGGCTAATCTACCCATCAGCAAGGCAGATGGGGCAGAGGGGCTCTCTGGAAGCTGGTACCAGGGACACTATAACCACACCACCCTGGCAGCCCCCACCGGCTTGGGACTGGTTTCTACAAAGGCAGGTTGAAATGGCAGGGGTGGGGCTGGGTGGATATGGAGGTGTGAAGAGGCTGGGGAGACTGTCTGGATCTTATCAGATGGATGCGACCACTTCTGTTGCTGCTCCCTGTTCATAGGAAGCAGGGATGCCATGAGGAGGGCTCTCACATGACACGCACGTGTGTTGGCTCGGAACTCCGTAAAGTTCAACACCAGCCTGAACTACAGGTGGTTTTAGTCTGTTCGCTTTTAAGAAATAAAGATTAGCTGGAATCGCTACCCACCCATCCTCCCACATGAGAGATTCTGCCCTCATCCTTATTACTTCCTTTCCCATTCAGTAAGTCCTGATGACTGAATTCTCTTCTCGAGTCTGGACCTTTCCTTGCTCTATGCTGCCACCTCCTGGCTGGTTTCGGTGGCCATGCCAGTCCAGTGCCACCCCAGCCATTGAAGTGTGCCTCCTCCGGACTGATGTGTAAATCACTCTGACCACACCCTCTACCTTTTGGGAAACATCTGCCAACTCTGAGCTTTCTGTTCCTGGTTCTCTCAGGCCAACATATATCCTCTGCCTTGACCCTGCTTGTCTTCACACTCTCCCTGGCCTTCCCCTTACGACATCTCCCCAAGAGTTGCATGGCTCCAGCCCACTGTCCTTGTGTTGCTTCTGTGAACTCATGCGGCCTCACTTGGTGTGTTCTCTGTCCGCAAAAACTCTGTTCATCCCACAAGCTGCTCCTTCCATGAGCTCTTCACATTTATGCTACTTCAAGACCCTCATTGGGCCGTGACTTGTGCCTGTGGAGTGATGACCTACTCATTTTAGCCCAGAGCCCAGAGTTTATCCCAGAGTGTGTGCTCTGCATTCTGTGAGCCGTAGATGGTTGCGAGTGTAGATTCAGCCTTTCCCATGAGCTGATCTTAAAGGCCTTCCTGACTCCCCACATTTCGACCATAAAGATCTGATCCGTTTCTGCTGTCTGTCTTAGCCAGGTGCCAGCTCTGAGGTCTTCAGGGTTGTGCTGATTTCCAGTCACGTCTGGCTCCTGTGGTATCCACCGGCCTGCCTTGTCTCTATCCACATGGAGAGGAGTTCTCACTTCTTTCCCTAAGGCAGTCTCCTGTGTCTTTGAGTTTTCTCATATCCAGCCTACTCAGTTTCTTCAGCCCTCTCTTAAGGGGTGGCTTACTGTCCCTCTTACTGCCATGGTCACCTTCTCTGGACACATCTCAAGTTGTCCTCGTTTCTCTTAACACTGGAGCACTGAATAGAGGATGGAGCAGAAGATGTGATCCTAGGGTATCAGGTACAGTGTGGGGCTGGAGTCTCTCGGGTTTGGAGCATCCATTTCTAGTGTGTTCTGCCTGCCATACAGGGAAGGAACCACCAAATGGAGGGTGGTTTCCAGGACTCCATTCCTTAGAAATTCATGTGAAGGTCTCTCTCCCTCCCTCCCTCCCTCTCTCCCTCCCTCCTTCCCTCCCTCCCTCCCTTTCTTCTTCCCTCCCTCTCATCCTTCCTGTGGAACTAAGGATAGAACCCAGGACTCCTGCATGCTGGGCACACACTACCACTGAGCAACGTCTCCAGCCCCTGACTACCTCTGACTACATGTGCTCCCCACAATCAAGCTTCTTCAGCCTGCACTGGCAGCCTCCTCAGGACGCTACTGAAAAGGAAAAAAACAATAGGTGTGGAGTGTGTTATATTTAGAAATGGGACTCCCCAGAGTTCATGGATTCTACTTTTGGGATACATTTATTCTCAGGTTATTCTGAATACAACAGGAAAGAGGCCCAGATGCCACACAAATGTTATCTCAATGTCACCATCAGGAGATAGCCAAATGATACCCAACCTAGTAGGTTGATACCTACCTTCTCAATAGTTTCCTTTCTACAAAAATAGGGGGGCGTACTGGGTCCCTCAATGCTGCCGCATTAAGTCCTTGCCTTATGATCTCAATGTCAGTGCTGGGTCTCCTGTCCCCACAGATCCCAGGATTCCCAGAATCTCTGCAAACCCCGGACCTTGACCCCCGCTCACTGGTCAGAGAGAGACACCCTCACCATTGCATTCCTGCAATTTCCCACAACCTCTCTGGCCCAGGCTCCTCAGCCAGGCTGTTAGTGGCGGGAGGTGGCGGGCACAGAAGCCATGAGTCAGGCTGTCAGAACCAACCCTGCCAGTTCCCCTCCCATCCAACCACAAAGTCAGCAAAAGCCCATCCAGGGGCTGGCTAGAAATCGCTGCCACTAGTACTCTACAGGTGGGCAAGGCAAATGGAAGTTCCCCAGTGAGTTGTCCTCCTCTGGATGGGCCACACCTTCCTTCCCGATGGCCATCAGTCCATAGGAACAGTCTTGTCTCCTGCAGCAGGGACTCCAGCTCCAAACAGTCGAGATTCAAAACAAAAGTAGAGCCATCCAGAGCGAGAGGTGGAGATCCGTGTGACGACATCCCCCTCCCCCTCCAGCCCAGCCCCTGCCAATACCGCCGAGCCTTCTGGGAAATGAGGGCAAGGGTCTATCAGGGACCAAAGCACCTCTGAGAAGAACCTTACTTAGCTTTTGGTGTGTGGGTGTGGGAGCAAAGGGATTAAAAGCATCCTGACGTCATTTGCACAGGCTCACAGTGACAAAGGCCTAAATTCTGGAGGCTCTGAACACATGAGTTAAGTAGTTTTCTTTGCTCATGATTTTCAGAGGCTTTGATGTGCTGGGGTGTTTCGGGGCAGAGAGAGTAGGAAGAGAGACAACACAAAACCTTCCCATGAGCTTCTGCAGAACACCTTTTAACAGAATGCCGCCAAGGAGCCATCTGGGCTGCAGCCTCGGGTTGTTTAAGTTCACATGTAGAGAGAGGTTTCATATTCCTAAGTCAAGTCACGGCAAATCAGTACACAAGGGGAGATCTGTCTCTGCTAAGCCTGTGCCTGGAATGAGACCTTGTTCGAGGACCCTTGGCATGTCTAGCCCTCTGCCAGCCACATGTGTGGGCTGGCAAAGGAACAGGATTCGGGTGTCAGACAGGCACACAGCCTACTCTGTTGTTTCTGGAATTGGACACCCTCTCCCCTCTATCACCAGTCACCCGTCAGTCTGTACCAGTGATCACGCGGTCCCAGACTCTGTGCGTTTTCAGGGATTGAAATGCTCACCAAACTGTCAGTCGGAGGATCACCCTCTGGACAGCAAGCTCCTAGACAATCTCTGAGGGGCAGGCTCCGGAGTGACTCGGATGGGAAAGGCAGGAGGAAGCAGAGTTAGGGCCATAGAGTGAGGTGAATAGAAGGACAGCATGAGAACAAGGCAGGTTCAGGTCACCGCGGCATCAAGAAAGCCAAGGCGCTATGGAGGCCTGGACTTCACAGTTAGGACTAGAATGGGAGGCACAAGTGGTGTCTGGGATCCAGGAACTGACTTTCACAGGCCCTCATTGTGACCGACAGTGATGGAACAGGGACTGGAGACCACAGCCAGGGTCAGGACTGAGCCTTCAGGTGACAGGTATGATTAGGCTCTGCGTTCCTCTCTTCAGGGGAAATCTGTGCCTTCCTCATAGGAGACTGGATGTCACCAACACCTAACTTTTACCTCCTGTAGCTGGTTGGCTCTCCGCAGCATGGAGGCAAGGCAGAACAGGCTGATTCATTCCACCAGACCATCTTCCCATGACCTGTAAGTCCCAGGTTTGGCAAGAGGAGGGAGCGGGTGGGAGGAGGGGCCTAGCTACAGACCTATGGCTCATCAGGATGGGAGGAAATGGGGACCTAGACTGTGGGAAGCTACAGGAAGTGGGTAGGAGGGTAGAAGGACAGAGGAGGCCAGGGGACACCCTCCGTCCCACAGCATCCCAAAGATCACAGTGATATTCACCTGCTTCCACCACGTGCTGTTTTGAGCACTGATATTTACGCAAGCTCCTTTAATCCCCACAAGAACCTGGTGAGGTCATTGCTAATATCATTCCCATTGTGTAGAGGAAGAAACCCAGACACAGTAACGCTGCCAAAGCCACTCCAAATACGGGGGGCGGGGGTGGCATTGAACCCAGGAAGCCCAGTGCCACAGCCTGTGCCTTTAGTGACTTCCCAGAAGAAGCTGATTCTGGGCAGCATGTGACTTCTCCTCTCTCTGCCCCCCTCCCCTTGACCAAGAGAACAGAATCCAGAACAGGCTGCTGGTGACCAGGCTCAGAATACCCCGACTTCAGGAATGACAGTCAGCCCTCATGAAACCTCTTTAGGCAATCTCTCCTCCATGAAAGCCTCTTTGCTAACTTCCCTTCTGGCTGAAGTAGCCCTGGCTTCGTCCTAGATGGACCTCTTCAGATATCCAGCTGCTCTCACCTGGGGGCCCCCAGCTTTCACGGCTGCAAGACTCTGTCTTTTCTAGAACACCATGTGTGCACAACCTGTTCAACAGGAGGCCTGGACTCTGGGAGAAAGTCATTCATCATTCTTCACACCCAGCAAGTAGTCCTCCAGCGTCACCAGGTACCATCGTGTGTATAAATGAACAAAGACCAATCCCGGCTCTGATGTGCTTGCAGTCAAGTGGAAAGACGCCATGAAGACAAGATGAGCCGGGGCAAAGTACGTCATGAAGCAGGCCAAAAGAAAACTCTAAAGGGAGCATGAAAGAGAAGGGGACAGACAGACAGACAGAAGAGCACCTGCAGAGCCAGCTTTGGCAGCCAGGAGTGGCCTCTGTGAGCCTGAGAAGACCTGAAGAAGGTGAAGTTGGCCACACAAAGTTTCATCTGTCTTCTCAGTGGTGCTCACCCCTCGGAGGCTTGCCCTGTTGGACTGAGGGGGTCCCCTGAGGCTTGCCCTGCTGGACTGTGGGGTCCCCTGAGGGCTTGCCCTGCTGGACTGTGGAATCTCCTGGGGCTTGCCATGATGGACTGTGGGGTCCTTTGAGGGCTTGTCCTGCTGGACTATGGGGTTTCCTGAGGGCTTGCCCTGCTGGACTGTGGGGTCTCCTGGGGCTTGCCCTGCTGGACTGTGGGGTCCCCTGGGGCTTGCCCTGCTGGGCTGTGAGGTCTGTTACAGCTTCCAAGCCTTAACAGTCACTCTTGCTTCCTACACTTGAGTTGTTAAGACTCCCTGATCCAGCAGAAGCTTGATCCCCAGTTCGGTGTACCTCTTCCTCCTCTGACTAATACAGGCTAGACTGTGGGGTGAGCAAAGAGAGGCTGGCACTGCCCTGTCTGCTGCCAGGAAAAGAGAGGGCTGAGTCCTTGGTCTCCTGGTTGCCTTACTGCTACCCTGGGGTAGATGCTACAGGTTCCTCTGATTTTGTGCTATAGTCAGAGGGAGTCAGGGGTAGGTAGGTGGAGGGGGCACACGAGGCCTGTTAGAGGCCAATAGTAAGTGTCGGTCTCATATAGCAGCTTCAGGGACTAGAAAGTCTTCCACCAACTCTCCAGACCCCAGGCTTGGGCCAATGACCCATCATCTTCAAGAAAAGTACCATGTCATACTGCCCGGCCTCTCGCAACTTTCCACAGTCAACCCTTCCAAACTGTCTCCTCCTGCCCCAGGGGCAAGGGTAGTTGCTTGGAGTCTCTAGAGGTAGAAGAGACTCAGCCAGTTGTCCCAGGGCCCTGATCCCACCATGGCCTCTAGAGGATGTCAGGAGAGTTTTGACTGCTGGACCATGAGAGGCCGGACCATCCTATTCCTTACTAACAGACATCAATCCAACTCCACAGGGACCCAGAGCCTATCCCAGTCCCAGACTCAAGCCATGCACTGAGATTGTAATTTGCTGGTCCAGACCCTGAGCAATAGCCACACTCCAGAACTATTTGGCAGGAAATTGGAGCTGCTGGGAACCCTAATAGTGGCCTAGGATATCATTATTAGAGGAGAAGTCTCTGTTTCTACCCACCATACACAAAAAGTTGGTGTCAAATGCAGAATGGCTAGATCCCTAAGTACAACTGCCTATCCAGATGATTTTTGTCATGAAAGAAAGGATGAACGGAAGGAAGAAAGGAAGGAAGGAAGGAAGGAAGGAAGGAAGGAAGGAAGGAAGGAAGGAAGGAAGGAAGGAAGGAAGGGAATGAAGCAAGGAAAGAAAGAAAGAAAGAAAGAAAGAAAGAAAGAAAGAAAGAAAGAAAGAAAGAAAGAAAGAAAGAAAGAAAGAGAGGAAAAGAAAACTTGGTTGCATGTTTTCAAGTTCTTTCTCTCAAGCAAAGACTTGAGGCTCACTGGCCAACCACCCTACCTACTTGGTGAGTTCTAGGTCAGTGAGAGACTGTGCTTCAGAAAGGAAGGTAGACAACACCAGGGGAACAGTTCCCGAGCTGGGTTCTTATACCCCCCTCATGGACATGCATACATGTACACATACACCCCCACACTCATGAAACAAGATGAAATAAAAATAAAAACACAGAGCTCAAAGACGGTCCCGGCTGCCCAGTATAAGGGCAGTGGTGTAGGGAATGGCATGGGGGAGGGAGGGAGAAGAGAGGAGGAGAGGAACGAGGAGGGGAGGGGAGGGGTCCTCAAAGGCAGTACATCTCCTCTTCCCTGATTCTGTGGCTTTGCCTTCGCTCTCTCCTGCTCCAGTCTCCTCTCACTCCACTGCCTGCCCACATCACCAACTTGACCCATCAACAATAGCGTCTTGTCTAGTCTTCCTGTGTCCCTGCTGTCCCTCTTCCAACCAAAGAGATTTTTTAAAGCACAAATCAAGCCAAACTAGTTGTACACATCTGAAATCCCAGTACTCCAGAGGCTGGAGCAGGAGGATTGCAGGGAGCTGGAGGCCACCATGAACTACATAGTGAAACTAACTTAATGTTGTCTATCTATCTCTCCCTCTCTTTCTTTCATTATCTCCCCCCCCCCGTGTGTGTGTGTGTGTGTGTGTGTGTGTGTGTGTGTGTGTTGTAATGTAGGAGCTAGATAGTGGCACAGATTTATACTATAATCTCAGTACTTGGGTGATGAAGAAAAGAGTATCTCAAGTTCAAGGCTATCTGTCCTCAGGTACATAGAGAGTTATAGCCTGAGCTATAGGCCTTTTCTTATAAATAATAGGTGATAAGTAGGTAGATAGATAGATAGATAGATAGATAGATAGATAGATAGATAGATAGATAGATTAGATCAGATGGAGATCGAGGCAGGAAGACAGACATGTAAACCAGTGTGTGTCACTCTTGCTAACAACTCTCAATAACTTCCCATATTGTCCTTTCCCATGACCTGCAGGGACTGACTTGATCCTGGCTGTCCCTGGTCTCTTCCCCCACCTCCACTCCCATCCTTTCCACCCCCTCTCAGTACCTTGATCACATCACAACCCCTGCCATTCTCTCTGCTACCAACACGCTCTCCACTCCCTTCCTATGGCTAGGTGCTGCCAGCCCAGAGAACTGAACCCAGGGAAGGCTTCCGAGAGGAAGCTCATTCATCAGACCTCTAGCTAAATCTTGTCCCACATCAAACCTTTAGCTAAATCATGTCCCACACTGAGCACTTTCCCTTTCTCTCAGTTTTTCTTCATAATTTGAAACAGGCAAACACGGTTTAACGGTATATATGAATTACTTATGTCATATCTTTCTAGCTTTCACTAGTGTAGTGTCTGCTTAGTATCTCTCTCCCCTGGCCTGTGAAGCTCAGGCTTGGTCTGGCACCATGGTAACCTCATAACCAGATAGTAGCTGGCATGTGCTCAATAAATAAGTGTTAAAATTATAGATTGCTGAATCAATGGATCGATAACCTCTCCTAAAGAAACACCTACACTTAAACAGATTCGATGCTTACACTGATATGTATATTAGGTACACATCTCTATTTTTAAAGATTTATTTATTTTTTTCTTTTCTGTGTATGTTTTGCCTGCATGTATGTATATGCATCAGGTGCGTGCCTAGTGCCCAGGGAAGTCAAAAGAAGGAATTGGAGGCCTTGGAACTGGAGCTATGATTGATTGTGGGCCGCTGTGTGGGTGCTGGGAATCTAACCCAAGTCCTCTGAAAGAGCAGCAAGTGCTCTTAACCACTGAGCCACCTCTCCAGCCCTGCCACCCCCAACACCACCACCAGGCTGCTTTCAATTTTGTTGTTTGTTTGTTTTGAGACAGGATCTCTCTATGTAGCACTAGCTGTCCTGGAAATTTACTATGTAGACTAAGATGGCCTCAGTCTCAGAGATCTGCCTGCCTCTGCCTTCTGAGTGCTAACACTAAAGGAGTGTGCCACCATGCCTGGCCACATGACTTTTGAAGAGAAAACTTGTTCTAGAGCAGGAATGCCTTTGGACACAGGGAAATGCTGTTGTCGTCTACAATGCAGTGGGTCACATTTATCACTTTCCTGGGACCCATGCAGTCTCTGCACTGCAATGCGGACGTGCTTGTTATAAAAAGCTAGCACTTTGATTTATTACAGGACTCAGCAACCGCCAAAAATAATGTCTGCCATGTATTCCAATCGTGTTAATACCTGATGTCCACAAATCAAGTATTATATAGGTCACCTACTATGGGAATGACTTACTCAATCTGTTTGGTAGGATGCTGGGATCTATGAATGCATGAGCTAGGGTTCTAGGCATCAAGAAAGGCCCAGTTTACATGAGAAGGAAGAAGAGGAATTCAATGGCCACAACTAAGAGAGAAAAGAGCCTTAATTCACAAGCCGTGGCCTGATTGACAAGCATTGGCAACACCTGACTAGCCAGAGAGTGATCAAATTTTTGCAACTCATAGATTTGTACATAATTTAACACAATTTTCATATGACAAGGACTGGTATGCACAGATTTTGCTTTGCAGAATCAGAAATGATGTGAATATTTGTTGGCTCGAGTGCTAATTTCTTGAAAACATACTTCTTTTGTCTCCATCAGATAGGTGACTTCATTCAATAGAAGGCGTGTTGTGCAAATAATCTAAAATCATAATAAAAATGATCCTATATGCAATCATAACAAAAGTAATCCCTGCCCTGTGTGACCTACGATGAGTCACCTAACTTCCCTGGGCCTCAATTTCCTTGTGTATAAAAATGGATTTACTTATGCAGGACCTAATTTTGGGTGCTATTGTAATTAGAGTTTACACAGCGCAGTGCCCAGCACACTACAGCCACTGAGTCCACGGGTACTGACATTGTTTATTAGTATTAGTCATAGCTCAGAAACTATACCTTGGGTCTCAGCAGAATGAATAGACCACTCACTCCCTCATTCCCCGTGAGAACCCAAGTCAGCGAGACACACCAGGGTAACTGGTCCCCTAGGTCAAGGAAAACATTGTTCGTTCATCCCCCCAAACCTTCACCCCAATTGCTGGCCTCTTCTGGGAGTTGGTAGGGCATGGGAAGAAGACGAAGCAAGACAGCTCATCCTCAACAGGCCTCCAGACCTGTCACTCCGTTCTGCTAGCCCAGCACCAACTCAGCAGGTCTCAGCCTGGGAACAGCCCCACCCTATGCCTGCCCACTGCTTTTCCTCAAGAGCACCCCAGCCAGGCCCAGGCTCTGTATTGCCCAGGCCTGACTTTCCAGAAGAAACGACTCTGAGATTGGCATGAGCTTAAGGTGGGGCTCCTGTGGCCCTGGCCAGCGCTGAGTGCAGAGCCACAGGGTGGGGTAGGGTCAGGGCGGGGTGGGATGGGAGGACAGCAATGCACACCCACTCCCCAGGGCCTGGGTGCTTTGCACAAGTGTGGAAACATTTTTCTCCTGAGTCTTCAATTGAGAGCAATTTAAATTCCTGTAGCTGTTGGGGTGGAGGCTGAGAACCTGGGGTGTGGTGGGTGGAGCTAGGGAGGGAGGATTGAGTGGGGCACCCAGAGCTGACTTCAGGGAATCACCTTGGAGGGGTAAATCCTCAGTACAATTCATCTGAGTCCTTTCCAGGGGAAACAAGAAGCACTCAGGACATGGCCAGAGAAACAGGGACTGGCCACAGCCCAGAGAAATGGGGCTGCGTGAACTTGGGAGGGAGAAGCAGCGAGGCTAGGTGGAACAGATAAAAAATGGGGTGGAGGGAGCTGTGTGTTGACTCAGTGTGCTTGCTCCAAGTCTGAAGACCCGAGGTGAACCCCTAAACCCACATGGTAGAAGGAGAGAATTGACTCCTGTAAGCTGTTCTCTGATATGCACACACCACACACACATGCGCATGTGCACACACATGCACACGCACACATGTGCACACACACTATATATTTTTTTAATTTTTTGAAAGCATGCTGTCCTCCTTGCTATCAGATGGCAGCTGCAACAGGGCCTAGGCTGTGACTTCCATAATCCCCAAACCCTTCACCCATCCAGGAGATAGGAATGGGCTGTGGGCTCCATCCCAGCCACCCGAGAGGAGGGAGGTTACCTGTGCATTCTATAGTTCCTGGTATGTCCCCTGCTGCAGGCTGGCCTCCCTCTGTTGGATCCCACACCTCCCATCAGGTCCAGGGTGGGGAAAGCAGGAAAGGGACAATGGGAGCTGAGTCCCTGGATTCAAGCTTTGTGCCCTGACCCCAGGTTTACCCACAGAGTTCACAGGAGACTCCAACTCTGCAACATTTTAGGGAGTATTGGAGGGCCTCCCAATCTGCAAGGCCCAAGTGCAGAGAAGGAGGGAATAGCAGTGTTCCCTCTCATGCCCCATCTCCTTCATGGTAGGATTGCTAGACAGCCTGAACTTTCAGAGAGAGAGAAAGAGGTCACACTCAGATAGGCAAGTGCCAACAATTGTCCTGTGGATACCTAGACTCCAGCTTCTGGAGTCCCCAACTCCAAGGGAGGCCATTCAGAGGACTTGACTCTGGGCCCCAACCTGAGCCCTGTCCCCCACCAGAATGAACCCAAGAAAGTTAAGTTTTTGTCTCTACCTTTCCAGAAACTGTGCTGCACAGTCAGAGGTGGAGGCCTGCCTGAAAGCAAGCCCAGCACAGGACAGTCCAGACCGTTTACTTGGAGGACAGTCTCAGTGGCAGTGCCTGCCCATTGCAGCTTGCAGCAGTCTGGCCAGGAAGAAAATGCCTAGGCCGGACAAACAGTGGTAAGTTGTCTTCCCCAAACCTTGAGCCCCTGAGAGAAACCGATCACATATGAGAGCCAGAATAGCAACAGTAGTGGCTAACACTGACCATGCAATTCATCTACAGCTAATACCACCCTAATCGCTACACACACTACTTCAGCCAACCCTCATATTCACCCCACCTTTAGATAGGGAACTCAGGAACAGAAGCAGCAAGAAATTGCTCAAAGTTCCCAGAGTTGGGCCTTTGCAGAACCAGAATTTGGTAAGTTTTAGGCTCGGAGAGTGGGTCTCAGCTTCAAGAGTTGGTCTCAAGGAAAGTGGACCCCTGGAGACCCCTGTTCTTAGTTGTTCCACCTCTCAAGTGGGCATCATAGAAAGGAGCGTTGCCCAGGACACAGAGTTGAGAGCAAACATAAGGGCACGAGAGCAAATCTGTTGGCAAGATAGAGCAAGGATGTCTACTTCTTCAATCCAGGGCCATGCGGAGTGTGTGAGTGGACACAGGGCCCTGAGAGCTCCTTAAGGCCAAGGGTCAGGAACCCAGAGTAGTGCAAGATTAAAGTTGAGGTGGGTAGAGAGGTTGTTCTTGGGGGTGTACAAGAAAGATGGGCATGCAGGAGTCATGGTGCAAAGTGTGCATTGGTCCTACCCCACCTCCCTGACACCCTCACCAACTCTTAGGTAGTCATGGGGCCCAGCCCATCTTGATCATCCTTGCACCTTCCGTGTTAGACCCAGTTCCATGGCAAACACGAGAGCATTGTGTGGGATGGAGACTTGGGCTCAGGAATCTACCTGGGTGTTTCTGTGCGCATGTCCATGGCCCCTCTGTTCCCTAGGAATACCAGGGATAATGTGAAGGACCACCTGGCCTCAGCACATCCCTTGTCTATAGAACTTAGGAGGGCTCCCTGCCCTGGCTCATCCCTTAGGTATGACCCTACACTCCGGCATTCTCTTTTTGTCTCCTCCATGAATGAGAGAGGGCAGGGCCACCTTCTTGGGCTCCACTTATTGAATGCTGCATGACCTAAGAAGACCAGGGACTTCAGCCAGGCTCAGGGATGGATGTTGTTAAGATCTCACTTGGATATAGAATCTAGAAGGATGGAGATGATAGGAAGAGAGAGCAGAATGGCAAGGCAGGGGATGGCAGGTACATTCTTGGGTTCCACCAGTTAATAATAATGTACGGTGTGTTATGTGTTTTCTGAGAAAAAGATCTTACCTACTAGACACCTAAAACAAGGCAGTACCAAGCCCTGCCTGCATATGTGATGGTTTCCTACACACACTTAAGTTTGTGTAAAAATGTATAAAACCATTTATAATCTAGGCACAGCAAAAGGCTAACAAAGCAAGCCACAAAAAAATAGACCCATAGTACTAATATGCAATAATAAGAAAGTTATTTGAACATTCCCCCTTCTCTTTTGCCCTGCCCCTACCTGTCTTGCTACCGTTTTGAGCTACTTGTGTTCGTAGTTCTTGGTGACTGAGGGTAACTGAAGGTAACTGTGGACTGGGGTCAGGGCCTCAGGAACTACTAGAGCCAAAAGCTCATGACAAATATCCTCACTACAACGAAATGGTGAACATTTGAGTTTAAAAAGAATAAATATCTTCCCAACACTCCTGATGACTTTAGGAGGAAAGATGGTTGGGGGAGTTCGGAGCAGAACAGGCTGCCTCCTGCTTCTAAGACTTGTAGACTCTCCCAGACACACCTCTCTCCTAACTTCCCCTCCTTCCCACTAGGACTCAGCAGGTACACTTCCCTCTGGAAGCCGAAGCTGCCTGCTTGCTATGGCCCTATTGCACCTTCCATGCCCTTCACAGCCACTCTGACTGGCACAGTGTCCAGCATATAGTCAGAACTCAGGACATAGTTACTGAGGGATGGATGTGATAGGGTTCGAATGTAAAATACAGCCTTCACACACACACACACACACGCACGCACGCACGCACGCACGCACATGCACGCGCGCACACACACACACACACACTGCCCTGTCCCACATGTATACTGGCTCATGTGTTACAACACTTCATTCTCCAATGGCAACACTGCTTGGGAGGTTGTACAACCTTTTGGATGTGGGGCCTCACCGTCAGGCATGAGGCCCTGGAGGTGGGACTTGAGGACTATATAGGCCCATTCCACCTTCTGTCCAAGCTGCCTGTGCTTCCTGATCCACAAAGATATGAGCAAGTTGCCTTATGCTCTTTCCTGTGGTTTTCCCACCACAATGGACTGTGCCCTCCGTTGTTTAAACTGTGAATCAAAACGAACCTTTCCTTTCTTAAGCTGCTTCTGTCTGGTATTTTTATCACAGGAACAAGAATAGTAACTAATAGAAATGCATGAGTAAGTGAACCCACGACCACAGGCCGAGCCCCTAGGACTGTATTCTTTTCATGTCCGTATCACTAATGTCTGTTGCAGGCACATAGCTCAGGACAAATAGGGAGTATGGTATCCAGAAAGCAGGATAAGTGATGTCTAAAAAAACAGATTGATCTAACAGTGTACGGTAGAAGACATAAGTTGAGCCCAGATGCTCAGCGCCATGAGAGGTAAATTCACTATGCCTGGGAGATCATGGGGCAAGTTCTGAGACAGGACCCCCGAGGTGTTACTGATGGCAAAGGGAGAACAGAAGAAAAGATTCAAGCAGAGGGAGGCCCAAAGAGGGCCTGGTGGTACAGGGGAACCTGCCCCCTTGGGGGTGGGGAGGTTGCCCGAGAGAGCTGTTGAGTGGGTGGCCTCCTATCTCTTGTGGATTTCCTGTCCATCTGCTCAGAAACTGTGCTACCATGCTGTCCTCTTAGCTCTGGGATCTTTAAGCCCTAGAAGATATGCAGATCACGGGAAAGGGGAAACCGAGGCACTCAGACTAACCTAAGCCTCTTGGCAGCTCTGGCCTGAACAGCTGCCCAATGAAACCATCCTTCCTTCCTTCCTCAAGGGCTCCCTGCCCCTCAGACAGTGGGCTCTTAGTGCCCAGGCCAGGAGGAGAAAGAAAACAGGAACCATCCAAAGAGGCTCCATTGTTCTCCAGCAAATGACTCACATGGGGAATGCCTCTCCCCGTGTGACAGCCCTCTTCCCCAGTATGCTGTTCCTGGTGACTCAGAGGCTAAAATCACAAACCCTGTCCACTGCTCGTGCCTCCCTCCTGGGCTCTGAGGATGTATGAGGGTTACTCAGGCATCAGTTTCTCCCCTGGAGGTGAGTAAAAGCTGTAGGTGGGTCAAAGAAGACCAGACGGGCATAAGTTCCTCCAAGCTGGGCAAATATGAGGGTCTTGATTCCCCGTGACACTTGAGCGAAATGACAGAAACACCATTCTGCGTGTGCAGTGTGCTGGCCTTTTATTCCTGGAGTGGTATGGGCATAGGGGTCAGGAAGAGGACTGGCTTCTAGCTAGCCCAGCTCTCACTCTCAAGACAGGAGTCTGCATTGGGTGCCCTGGAGGACCCGAGCTGGGATGCTCAGGGCAGGAACACAGGCAAGGGTCAGAGCTTTGGCAAGAGCAGTGCTGTCTCTACTTCCAGCGCCCGGTGACTTTGGCCTTCCCACGAGTTTTGGAGCTGCAAGAAAAGCAGAACCCATCAGATGGTGGGGGGGGGGGCAGCAGTTTCCAATGGGGCAGAGGAGGGGCTCAGGGAAGCTAGGGTTGAGATGAACATCCTGGAGCAGGGATAGAACGTAACAACCGCCTTGCTCTCCCCCTTCTCCCCCTACCACATCCCACCCTGCTCAGGCAAGCAGTGGTTAAAGCCGAAAGAAGGAAGCTGTGAACTGAGGGAGAAGGGGAAGGGCTGGCGTCCCAACCCTCACAGCAGGATGAGAAAGAGGGAGGCAGGACGTGCGATGAAAGAAGGACCTTGGACACTTACACTTTCTGGTTGTCATTGATCCTGTTTCGCAGAACATTGATCTGGAAGAAAAGCCGGGAAGATAAAGGATAAAGTTGGGGCTCATTCAGTGAGGTCTGGGAGAGGGGAGGGGTTCAGTGTAGAAGCAAGGGTGCAAAAGGGGGAGGAGGAAAAAACAGAACACTGTTGGGGACCGGTGGGTGAGTTGAGTGGACTGATGGGGGACAGGAAAAGGGCCTTGAGGGTCAGCAGTGGTGGGGACCAGGTCACATCAGAGCATGGCAGAAGGACCGGCACAGTGAGCAGCTCACTTCATATTTCTGCTGCTTGAACTTCTCCTGCAGGTCGAACTTCTCCGCCTCCAGGTTGTGAATGCTCTGCCATAGCTCTTTGGCCTTCTCTCTGCAGGAGCCGCAGGGAGAGTGGAGTGAGGAGCCGTAAACCCTACTGTGGGTTTGGCCTTCACCCTGGCCCCGATTCAGCCTACACGGTCCCGCAGCCCGTCTTTGTACATTTAGGTCGGCAGAGGGCGCCTCCAGCCTATGCCATGGGCCTGGCCGTTCTGAAACTCTGCGTCCCAGCTACTGTGCCCAGGGCCCAGGGACAGAGACCAGGAGTTCTGAGAGTCGTTGGGGTCGTGAAGAAGCACGCCAGGTGCTGTAGAGCATCTAGCTCAATCATCCTTCCCACGAGCTGACTCAGTTCTCTTTCCCTGCCAGCAAAGCTCACACAAGGAGGCCGGCCTGCGGAGGCCCTGCGCCGGCCCTAGTAATGAGCCTTGAGAAATGCGTGAGGGAGTAACTCCCCCTGGCGGTTTACATCGAGAAGTACCTTCCACCCCACCCTAGAGAAGAGTGCCAGGGTTCACCCAGCCAGCTGGCCCACCTCAGCTGGTCTTCATTCAGGTGGTCAATGGCCAACACCTTCCTCCTCTCAGCCAGGATCTTCTTCTTCTTCTCTCGCTCAGTCTGCCTCTTCCCACTCTTGCGCTCTGTCTGAGGCGGTGGTGAGCAGGGACACTTGTCTAAAGATGACTCCTCCCTGTCCCCTAACCCTCCCAACACCCTGGGAAGTAGGACCAGGTCTTGAGAACATCAGGTTCCTATCCTCTTGCTCTAGCAACATGACGTGCCGTCCCCTTCTAAATTCCCCTGAGAAACTGAGGTGGGGGCAAGGAGGGGCCTAAGTGCCCTACCAGGCTCTTCCAGACTCCCTCCTCCCACAACTCCTCCTCCAACAAGGTGTGCTCCCCTCCCAGGGAGCACTCTACAGCTAAAGGGTGGAGGAAGAGGACTCGAGGTTTTGTACCCACCTGAGCTTGCTAAACCAGGAAACCATGAGAGAAAGACCCAGAGAGAAAGACCAAGACCGCCACAGAGACATGGAGAGAAGCAGGGTGGGAGACAGGAAGACAGGAAGGACAAAGTGATTCGGAGGCTCAGCAGGGGCTGCCTGCTGTGCCAAGCACAGTTCTGGGGCTTAGGGAAGTAAAATTTTGATAACATTTGCCTGGTGTGGTCACTGTGAGGACAGAGACACGGCGGCAGAGCTGAAAACTTAGGATATCTAAAATAAAATATTCTGATGCCTCCATGCATAAAGAAAACCAGGCCTGGTTGGGCATGGTGGCCCTTGCCTTTAATCCCAGCACTTGGGAGGAAGAGGCAAGTAGATCTCTGTGAGTTCGAGGCCAGCCTGGTCAATATAGTGAGTTCCAGGACAGCCAGGACTACACAGTGAAACACTGTCTAAAAAACAAAATAAAACAAAAGATGCAGAAAGAAAGCAAATGAAGCCCCAGTCCTGAGAAGGGGGACATCTAGTATGAATGAGTGTCCACGAGCAAATCACCCCATATCTGTGCAGCATACTCTTTCCATGTCAGCTTGTCACCTCTCTGAAGTTGTGGGACAGGCAATACCAGGCCATGTGAGCAAACAGGACCAGATGTTAGCATAGGCCATGCTGTTATATGGGGCAGAATCGGGTCTTTAACCAGAGCTCTGACTCCAGGACCCAAGATTCTCTGGGTGGCACCCAGTCACCTTGGGGAGCCAACATGAGGAGGCATATCAGCATTCTAACCTTTGCCACAGCAGACCCATCCTAGTGACGTCATGGTCAGGCTGACAGCTAGCTCGGGGCTAAGCATGGGGAGACCTTAGACTTCAGCCACAGCAGCTGGGAATTTCTTCATGGATCCCATCAAAGGCAGTCTTGAGGATACACTGAGATCTCCTGGTGCCCAACGCTGCTTCCCACCTACCTTCTGGATGTACCCTCCAAAATGCATCATGTTAGACAGAGCTTTCTTCTTCCGGGCCTCATCCTCGGCCTTCCTCCTGTTCTCCTCCTCCTCTCGCCGGGCCCGCTCTTCCTGGTTTCAGGGAGAGCAAATGAATACATTAATGGCGAGGGTGGGATACCAGACTCTGGGATGAAGCTGGTGTTCTTTACAAATGAGACCAGCTTTCTTCCCGTTGGACAAGGAGCTTTCTGATGGCACAAGATGGCATACTGGAGTTTACTGAACGGGTGGATGAATTGTGTGAATGAGTTAACGAAGCACTGACTCACATCTGTAAAGTCTCACCATCCCCCAGGCTGAGAGGCCCTCTGTCCCCACCTGGTCTGTCCTAGGGAAGGGATAGGGGCTAGAGGGTCTTAAAACCATGAGCACAAGACCCCAGCACGTCTGTCCTGTTCATCAGTGTGATGTCAATACTGAGCCAAGGACCTGAGCTTCTATGATAAAGGCAACCTCTAGAACTGATGTCTATGACTAGAGAGGACACTTGGACTTCAAGGGCTCAGTAACTGGGCTGGGGTCACTCACAGCCAGGCGGTTCTGCCGTTCCTTCTCCCGCTCATTACGAATGCGCTGCTGTTCGGCCCTCTCTGCCCGTCGCTTTTCCTAGAGAGAGAGGTAGAAACGCCTGTGTGTGTCGGTGAGGGGTGTTATCCCCATACAGGAATAGAGAGGTGGCCCTCTTCCACGTGTTTCTATTCTCGGCCTGCTCCAGGGATGCAGATGGAAGTGACCCATCACAGGTGGAGACTCCAGGAGAGTGTCCTAGCTAGGTAAGGAAAGCCTCTTGGAAGCCCGTTGGAGACTGTCTCAACTCTGTGGGAAACGCCAAGTGGCTTCTCTGTCTCCCTCAAGGACAATATCCATATTCTGGCTCCAGAGCCAGACCTGGCAGCCTCTCTGTGCTCAAAGATAAGGGGATGCTGTGCACAGCTGAGGAAAGCAGGTTGGGTAGAGAAAAACAAGGAATTAAATAATATCCCCTCTCTGAGTGGAATTCTGGGTGTCACCCAGGATTCTGCAGGCTGATCCCGCGTGTCCTGTGTTAGGGTGGCAGCTATGCCCGACGGGTAGGAAAGAGGAACAGGGAGAACACAGACATTCGACTGTCATCCCACAGCCAGCGGTGTCCGGTTAGGCCCAGCTAGAGCCAGAACTTCTCAGGCTCCTGATGACAAGGAGTAGCCACACTGATAGGCAGGTGGCAGGGACCCAGCGGGAGCAGCATCCAACAGGTTGGCAGCTTGAGGCAGGCTGAGGCAGCCGGGAAGGAGGGTAGGGTGGACTGTGGAAGTCGGACACCTACGATCCTGTCTTTGAGAGAGATTAGCTCCTCCTCCTCCTTCTTTCTGTTCTCGAAGTGAGCCTCGATCAGCGTCTGCAGCTCATTCAGGTCCTTCTCCATGCGCTTCCTGTGGATGTCCTGTGGGGAGAGTCTATCTAAGCCTGCCGCCACGGTGCGGGCTCAATGCAGAAGTTACCATCAGGGCCTGGGGCCCCAACCTCAGCCATCCCTGCGCCACCCGGCCAACGGGCTGCCCCAGCCCCAGCCCACAAGATCAGGAGCTCTATGATTCTCATTCCAGCCCGTCACCCCCAGGCTGAGCTGCTCTACCAGCAATCACCACTCACATCAAAGTCCACCCTCTCTCCGTCGGGGATCTTGGGTGGTACCAAGTTCGGCATGAAGAGCCTGCTGCAGAGAGGCATGGAGAGTCGGGGGTCACCAAAACAACTAGGGGGTGGGGAACTATGTGATCCTGGAGCCTCCATGATGACGTCAGCACCGACGTCTACCGCACTTGCTTGACCTTTCACAGAGGTAATTTCATTTTGTCCTCTCACTAGATCCCAGAAGGGGGCAGCACTGACCTCTATTAGGAAAATGGAGGCTTAAAACTACACAGTGGGGAAGCAGAAGAGCTGAGTTTAGGTGTCCCTAGGTGAATCTCTGATCCTTGATTTCTTCATATGCTCTTAGGCCTTCGGGGACTAAAAGGAGCTGCTCGGGAATGCTCAAAACAGCCAGCACGGAGAATGAACAGAGCTAAGACCCACACAGGCCACTGAAGGCCATGAGTGTGCTGCAGCGCCATCTGCTGGCAGGATAAGCATTGCCAAGAAGGAAACGCTCCGTGTCCCAATGGCCCCACACTGACAATCAAGAGACGTGATTCCCACTATGGGATGGACCTGCCCCATTCTGCCCATTCTCAGCTCCCCAAAACTGTCATGCCTAGGTTGGCATGGTTTCACTGCTTGGTTCCCCAAAGTTTGCATCCCTTTTCCCCTAGATCCCACACAGCCGAGAGGTTCATCCTGTGTGACAAGCAATGTGTCTGTCCAAGACCATGGCGAGCCCTTCCCTAGTCTGTAGACGAATGAAACTCTAACCATGTTAGTGTGCCTATAACTGGTAATAAAGTGTAGTTTATAGTTCATCTCGCATTCTTCCCCTCTGAGGTAGTCTATGCCTACTGCCGTCCTGCTCAGGCTCGCTATACCACACACACTCCTGTCTCTTCGTCAGTCTCCCTAAATGGCCTCTGCCCCCAGGCTCTACCACAGACAGGTGCATCACACTCACCTGGGTTTGGGTTTGGACTCCTCAGCTGGACCATCTGAAGGAGAGAGAAGGAGGTGTGGGTTCAGCAAACCTGACTATGCCCAGCTCCACCCTGAGCTGCACATCTTTGGGTCTCTGTTTCCCCACCTGCACAGGGCGTCTCTCCCAGCCCTGGTAAATCTGGACTTCCATAATCACCAACAGGCATGAAGGGAGCCTGGAGGGGAGGTCACAGAGGACGGTGGCTGTGTCTACAGGCACACTAGACCTCGAGCCATGGGGCTTTCTCTCCTCTGTTCTGGGCTAGGAAGATTGTTTCTCAGACTCCACAGTCATGCAGGGGCCTGTGGGAAGGTTCCTAGGGGCTCCAAGCCTAGATCACTTCCCAGGTCTGCCTTAATGTTTTGGGTCCTAGACTTCCTGGTGGCCACAGAGCCAGGGAGCTAGTGGGAATGATTCCAAGACTGACTGAGATGGCTGTCCCCGCAACCCTCCACCCCAGTATATGAGTGACTACGGTCAACTGACAGAGGCTGCAGCCTGTCCAGGACACTGATGATGACATCACCACGTCAAGGACATTGATGATGACATCACCACTATGAACCACCTATGTCCTACAAACACCAGACCTCACTGGCATTGCCTGGGTACCAGGAACCTGGGGTGTGAATGTGACTTCTGAGTCCACTACCCTGCATGGACCAGGGAGCTAGATGTTGATTTCCTCTCCTATTGGTCACGAAGGCTATATCTCCAAGGTAACGAGGACAAAGGTTCAGAGCCTCCTAGGCCCTGCAGGTGCCACCCAGTTCTGCCTTCCAACTCTTTCCTTTGTAACTTCTGGTGGGATCCCCGGGCACAGTCTTCCACAAGGATACCATGGCAAGTTCCCTCATCATACCCAACTCCTGTGCTGGCATCCAGCAGCACTCACCTTCAGCGTCTTTGGCTTCTTCATCCAGGTCAACCTCTAAACAAAACACAAGCAATCAACAGAGGACCTGTTCTGAGCTCATTTCCCTTGAGATCACTGCCCATGGCCAGGCAGGTTAGCCTCCTCATTTAGTGCAGGCTCAACCATGAAAGGCACTGGATTGATGATCACCGACCAGAAAATGGACTGCTGCATCCCCAGCCCAGCCGGAAGTCCCAGGCACATGAGCTAGAAAGCACCTGCATGACTGATGTCTTAAAATACCATCCCAAGCCCCTTGTCCCCTCACCTGGCGTACCTTCTGCTTTGGTCTCCTCTGTCTCCGCCTCACCCTCAGGCTCAGGCTCAGCCTCAGCCCCGCCATCCTCCTCCTCCACTGCCTCCTCTTGTTCTGGAAAGGTAAACCAGACACCATGAACAACCAGGCCCCTCTCTCAGAGCCAGACAGCACCCCCAGAACAGAGCCTGGGAGGGGTGGAAGAGAGCCAGTAATATCCAGATTCACATGATTTGGGAGCTATGGCCTCAAATGACAGAAGGAATGTGGCTTGATTTTTGGTTAAACCAGAAGTCAGCAAACTAGAGCTCACAGCTACAGCCAGCCCAGGACTACTTCTGTAAGCAAGGGTTCGCAGGCACATAATCTCACTCATCTACACGCCCGTCTATGCCTAAGCCCACAAGTGAGGAAGGGCAGCAGGGGACTGCGGGGCTTTGCAGGAAAAGTGAAACCCAACAGAGGGGTGCCATCTGGCTGGTAAGTGTCCCAAATTTGCCACCCTGGAAGTTTGGGAATCAGAGTGGGGTCCTCTCCGGTGTGGACACCTATTTGCCACCAGGAGGCTGCTGGAAAAGTCAGCTATTTGATGTGGGAACGTGTGAGGGGTGGGTGCTATGGGGAACACCAGTGATAGAAGACAGAAAGACTCACTGCTGGGGACCAGCTGGGCTGAGGGCCTGTCCAGCCTCTTTCTGCCCAGTTTAGAACCTGCTTCCCCTGTAACCACCCTGGTGATATGATTCCCTCATCTTCCCTAACTTTTCACCCTGGAGACTCCACTCAGTGCCTGGCACTGTAGGACAGGTCCTGACCAAACTGGGGTCCCAGGGAAAGTCTGTTGCGAGCCCAGTGACTCCTCAAGTCCATAGATCCTTCCTCCACATCTAACAGAAACCGAAGCCATGAGGTTGTGCGGGTGGACGAAACACCCAATACTTAAAGAGTTGTGCTACCCAGAGGGTTGCCAGGAATTTCTATTTTCGTCATTTGCTTGGCAGGATGTGGACCCCGCCTCTCCCAACACTCAGAAGGGACAGACAGATTAGGGAGGCAGGATGCCGTCCAGACCATGACTCGGCTTGGCGGAAGTGTTTGTAACATTCGGTGATGGATAGACTGACAAGTGGTGGCCCTTGACAGAGGGAGAAGAAAACACCTCATGAAAGACAGAACCATCAGAGGAAAGGGGGCACCTCTGTGCCCTCTGCCCATCTTCTCTGGCCTCCTTTCCTAGGATTGGATTCTCACTGACATCTGGGGTGCTTCTTTCAACCCTGCAGGAGGTTTGCCAATAGCATGAGAATAGCGGAAGGTGGCCAGTTATGGGGTCCACCTTGAAGCCACCACGCTAGCACCTCTTCCATACACCTAGGCTTCATCTCTCTGTGCCATGTGCCCTTTGCCCAATGATCGGTCACACAGAAGCTCAATGAATAGGTCACACTTGGAGTCTCCCTGGACATCACTGTGAGAAAGCCTTTTCTGTCTCCTTTGCCCTCCTGCTATCCCTGGGAGCAGGCCCAGCCTCACCCCACAGCTCAGCAGCACACAGCTGAAGGCTTACATCATGTCTTCTCTACTCTATTTGTAGTCTCCTCCGCTGCTCTTCAATGACTTTGTCCTCAGAGCCCTGACCTCTTGACCACTGTGCCTTAGGCAAAACAGGGAAGGCCCCTACATGTAACACCACCGTGCATACTGGAGCAGTTGGGGTCCATTCTTGCTGTAAGACTCCCTCTGTGACCACACATGGAGCCAGTGGGAAGATAGCAAAGGCCAAATCCTTCCCAGCATCCACCCCAGAGAAAAATCAAGAAGGAAAAGAAAGAATGGACAAGGGGCCCTATGGTCCTGGCCCCTCTGAAGTCATGGACTTCCCAGCCCAAGCCCAGAGCCCCAGAAGAACAGGAGAGCAGGGACAGGAACAGGACAGAGAAGTCTGTACCGTCTTCGTCTTCACTCCAGTCTTCCTCTTCTGGGTGCAGGAGGTGGCAGCGGCAAAGGGAGCAAGCAGAACAGGTTAGTGTGCAGCAGAAAGCCTGGTGGCAGCGCAGGCGGCAGCCGGCTCAGAGTTAGGCCCGAACTCTGATTCCCAAGCCAACATTCAAACAACAGGGCAGGCTCACTCCTCAGTGACATCCCCAAGCCTCAAGTAAACGGACATCATGATAGCCAGTTCCCAACCACTACCGAGAGCAGAATGCCTAACGGGAGCCCAGTACCTGAAAGCATTCAGCCCCAGCCTGCTTCTAGGCTACCGGCCCTGGCTTCTCTCTCAGAAGATAGTGGACCCCAGTATCAGGAAAAAAATTCACTTCTCCTCCAACTTCTCTTATATTCTTGCCTTAAATGAGTTTTGGGACTACCCCACAAAACGCCTACAGATTCCCAGAATCACATCTCGGACTGCCATACTGGGAGCCAGACCAAGGAAACTGGCCTGGCCTGTTGGAAGGCCCGGTCACGCAATCTGAGGAGACTGCCTGTTTCCCCACTGTTTTCAACGCAAATCTCCACTTAAGGAAAAGTTTAGGAAGCCAGCGGTGGTGGCACATACTTTTAATCCCAGCAGGTGGATCTCTGTGAAGTTTAAGGCCAGCCTGGTCCACAGAGCTAGTTCTAGAACAGTCAAAGCTACACAGAGAAGCGCTATCTCAAAAATCAAAAAAAGATAAGGGGTGGGGGTAGGGAGGAAGACCTTAACAGCAGCCGGAAGATACTTTCCCTAGAACAAAGGCCCTCAGCACTGTCTGCCCTGTAGGTTTCAGCCACTCGTCCAGACCTTTCCTTTCTGAGCCATGGGGACAAGGGATGTAGATGCAGATATGGCAAGAGCTCGTTCCACTGAGAACTTTGACTCCCAGACAGAACCTGCTCTGTGTAATAGCCAGACTGAAGGTCCCAAATCTTGCTGAAGTCTGTTTCCCAAGGCCTATTAGCCAGAACCTGCTGTCAACAGGAGATTCCTCCAAGGCTAAGGAATCTCCCAGCAGATGGTGTCCCTCCTATGGAGGAAGTTGGAAGCAGCTGGGCTCTTGATTCAAAATATGGTTTTTGAAGTTGAACATGGTGACTCACGGCTCATGCCTGTAATCCCAGTACTGAAGCTGAGAAAGGAGGATTGCCACAGCTTGGGACCAGTCTGAACTCCGAAAACAAAAACAAACAAAAAGCCTTGGTTTGGAGATTTGGCTCAGTAATAGAATGCTAGCTGAGAGATTTTTCTAATGGTCCCTAAAAATCAGAAATGGCATTTCCGGCTCCTGGCTCCTATTTGGCTACACGACCCAGAACAGACTTAAAGGAGCAAGAGGCTCCTCATTTTTCCCAGAAATCCTGGGGCTCAGGGGAGGTGCAGCTCCCAAGATCATCAGAGACCCTTTCCACACATGGCATGCGTTATCCAAACTACTGCGATCCAGGCTTCAGCCTGCCTGTGCGGTGGAAATCAGGACCCATGAGGTCATTCTGGGCCTTCCAGGAGGAAGGATGGAGAGAGCGCTTCCAGACATAGCAGAGTCCAAGCCAAGGAGGGTGACATGTCACCGTATCCAAGAGGAGGGAACAGCAAGATGGACCTTTGCCAGGTTGTAATAAAGCTTCATGCCCATAGAGAATGTCCCAGGTAATGAAGCAAATTCAGATTCACATGAAAAACACAATCGCTGGGATGGGTTTTGGTTTGTCTGTGGCATTATGGTTGTGTCTGTTTATTTAGTGGTTTAGTTTGTCTAACTTTTAGTTTAACTTTTCATGTATGTGGACGTTTCGCCTGCATGTATGTCTGTGCACTACTTGTATGTATGGTGCCCACAGAGGTCAGAAGAGGGTGTCAGATACCCTGAAACTGGAGTTGCATACGGTTGTGGACCACCATGAGGGTAGCAGGTATTGAATCTGGGTCCCCTGGGAGAGCAGCCAGTGCTCTTAAAAGCTGAGCCATCTCTCCAGCCCACATGTCTCGAGATATGTGTGGAATTAGTAATGTATGTATCTGGGAATGGTTTGGGGGTGCCTCTTCAGACCGGCCAGGACCAACTGGAGTAGAGACAACTATTGGCCACTTGTTTTTGATTGCAGAGGCTAGGTGATGAGACCATGGGGTTCATTATTCTTTTCTTGTTGTCTATATACATGCCAGAGTTTTCATGGTAAGAAAAATATGCTGTATACACACCACACACATAAATACATTTATATATATATATATATATATATATATATATATATATATATATATATATATATATGAAAGTGATTACTCGGGCCATCTCTGCTCAGTTAGGAGTTCAGGGCAGAGAAAGACAAACTGTTTCCCCAGAAACACTGGCCTCCCAAAACTCCTCTCTTACTCCCCATGTGCCTGAGGTACATACCTTCTACAGCTTCTGTTCAGAAGAGACCAGGGTGAAAGAGAAGAGAAAAGAGATGGGTCAGTTTCCAGCCGGACTGTCCTCCATCAGTGTGGGCGTCCCCATGATTCACTTACCTTCCTGTTCCCTGAGAATAAAAGAAGACACTGTCAAAACTGGTGTACACACTACTCACACACACATGCGCGTGCACACACATACACACGCACGAACACATACACGCATGTGCGCACACACACATAATGACCTTTTCATGAAGCCAGCCAGCCCCCTTTCCCACTTCTTTCTTCTGCAAATGGCATTCCATCCTCTGGCTCCCTCTGCAAAGGCCGCCAGCAGCCTGACCCACCCTTCTTAGCCTGCACTATCTGCCACTGTCCCCAGCAAACATCTAAGTCAACAAGCATCTCCAGCGTTCTTCCCCCTTCCGCCTCTCACCTCACCTCTGAGATTCTCCCAGACAGTGCCCTTTTCAGAAAGCCCTTTCTCCCAAGTCTCTCTACAAATGCGGCCAGGGGAGGCCACCCTTCTCCACACAGCTGCCTCTCTGCCCATCCCTGTGCCCACTCTCGCTCTCCCCCGAGCTCCCGTGCGACCGTGGCCACATCTGCACCATACATCCCTTTATCAAGTCCTCCTACGGTTTGTATCTCAGCAGCCCAAAGGGAAAGGCAGGTCCGTGTTAGTCAAGGTGACCTCCCTGGTGACAGATCTACTCAGAACACTGTCAGAGTGCCTGACTGTACCTCACCTTTGGCGTCCCCAGGGCAGGCCTGTTGACAAAGCACTGTGAGGGACTAGGGATAATGCTGGGCCTGGGACAGGAGGGGGAGACCACCATTTCTGTGGCCTCAGGAGAGCTGTTGAACTGTTAGCAGTGAGTGTCAACAGCCCCAGCTTCTCAGCTTCCCTCCTGGTCCTCAAAGTGAGTCCTGTTTTCCTAAAGTCCCCAGTCTGAGGTTGCCTGGGATCCGCTAATCAGAGCTACAGAAATGGGAAGGAAGGGAAGGAATCCCAACTCCAAGTTCTGGAAACAGGCGCAGCCATTCCACCAGGATGCGAGGGTAGGAGGGGACCCCATGCAAGGCAGGATGCTCCCGATACTTACTCCTCCACCACCTCCTCCGCGTCAGACATGGCTCTCCCTTCAGAAAGAGAAAAACATCATTGCAAGTAGGAAGAGAAAGGTGGCTGCCCTTGCAGGAGCCCTCTGCACCTAGCTAGAGAGGACTCAAAAAAACCTGGGGATGATGAATTCACTGTGTGACCCACAGGGCAAAGTCAATTTCTCCCTCTGCAAGACGGCAACCACGACACCTGAACCTCAGCAGGGCAGCTGACTGGTGTTCACCCATTCCCTGCCCATGAGCATGCCACCCTGGATTTCTTAGGATCCTATCTGCAATTCTCAAAGAAATGTTAGCTGTGTTTCTCCATGTCTCAGGTGAGCACGGTCCTAGTGACCAGCACTCTCTTCCTGTTCTCACTGTACATCCTGACATCCCCTGGGACGCTGGTGACATCATCTCTAACCTTGTGCAGCAGGAATAGCACATTTTCCCGTGAGTGCTTGAGGAAGGCAGCTGTGACGGTCACATGCTGTATGGTTCCACTTACTACTTGTTGACGTGGCAAGATTGTAAATGTGGAGACTAAGTCACCAAGGCTCATGTGGAGGGCAGGAGAGAAGTGGAAATGGTAACAAAAACATACAGAGGGACCCTTGATGGCCTTTTTTAAAATGACATATTTATTGATGCGTGTGCCCACAGTGTCACAGTGCATGTGTGGAGGTCAGAGAACAGTTGGGCTTCTTCTTCCCCATCCGGGTCCCAGGGATCGAACTCGGGTTGTCAGGCTTGATGGCAAGTGACTTTACCACCGAGCCATCTTCCAGGTCCCTTGTGGGTCTTGACTAGAGGGATGAATGCATGGACATACCCAGGTTAGGACCGTGTAGGACGCACCCCAAACAAAAGCACAGTGAAGCTGGGGCGGCCTGAGTGTGAGCCTGGATGGACCAGGTCTGTGTTTACACGTGAGTCATGATATTATGATATTACATTCTATAGTTTTGTAAATGTGTTGTCTGGGGATTGTGAACAAGGGGACACTCTGCAGAAACCTTTTCTGTTTCCTTTTTTTTTTTTTTTTTTTTTTACTTATTTTATTTCTTATTGACTGTGTCTGTGTGTGCGTAGGCATATGAGTGCAGGTGCCCATGGTGTTCAGAAGAGGAATTCGGATCCCTTGAAGCTTGAGTTACAGGTGATGGTGAGCCACCTGGCATGGATGCCGGAACCCACCTGGACCCTCAAACATGTGCTCTTAACTGCTGGGCCATCTCTCCAGCCCTTTGGCAGTATTTCTTAGATGTAGGTATAATCCACCTAATCTCAATAAAGATCCCAGCTTTACAGTGCCCTGGGAGACTGGCTGAGCTATTCCTGTAACGGTGGCAGGGACAGCCCTGGGTTCAGGCTCTCTTCTGTTAGTTTGCTGAGATGTTGGTGTGTTTGTAACACAGTTGAACCTCAGTTCTCTCTGAATGACGGAGGGAGTACAGACATCCCAGCTAAGGGACCCTATGAGGATTTTAATGAGTAGATGCCCAGGCATGACCAGGTGTGATTATGAGCACTCATAATCATAAGATGCCACAGGGAGAGGTGGAAGAGCAAGGCTTCAGTATGAGAGTCATCTGGCGACCTTGAGTGTGACCTTCGAAAGGTCATTTCATTTTCCTACACCATAATTCCCTTTGGGAAATTTCTCCTCCCCTGCAATGTATGCAATAGAATGAACAGATTAGAGACAGTGTGAAGTGTCTGGGCTGAGAACAAACTCAACCCGTATTATAACCCAGCTCCTGGAGGCACCTCAGTGCCTAACCCAGAGACACCGTCATGTTGCCTGAAATGTGGGCAATGCTCCCTGTTGTTTGCAACATAACCTTCCTGACACTGGAGTTAGAAGAGAGAAGGACCACACAATGTGTTGGCCTCAGGAGTGACAGGAACATGTTGATTGGCAGGACCACCCCACATGGTGCTTCCTGCCCACCATGAAGCCACCCCCTGCAGTCTGACCCATGTTGCCAGTGTAAAGGGTGCGACAGTCCCTACCCCAGCCTTCCCTCTATATCCCAATGCAGGGAAGAGGACTGAGACCCAACCCAAGCTCACATCTATGGGCAGCCATGAAAGGCGAGGTGCTGCTGAATTGAGCTGATGGTCATGCCAAAGCCACCCTTGAGACTGGAAGCCAGCACTGGCCAGATGTTCTGAGCAGAGACTGTCTCAGACTCAGAATTCACTGCAACTTGGGATTGGTCCAGGCCTGCTTGGTTGGGGACAAGCGCAGCAAGCCCCCCGACTCTGCTCCCTCTGCTGGAGTAGGACAGACAGTTGTGGGGTGGGGCCTGGCTCAAGTGGAACTCTGGATCTCAGCCCTGTGCAGCATGTCACCCCACCCCGCCATATGATAGTGGGAAAGGGATGTCAAACGTGTAAGGTGTCTCAACAAGCGGGGTGGTGTTCTACTGAGAGGAGGCTTGAACCCCAGACACCCTCCACCTGCATCTCAGGATGAGATCCTGAGCCCAGAAGTCTGGTAGTAAACCCACCTTGTCCAAACCTCAGGGGAGTAGTCAGAACTTGTGAGGAGCCTGGGGGTGTCGGGGTGATGGGGAGAGTTCTTGGGGGGAGGTGTGTGGCTACCCCAAAGGCTTATCATTGCCAACTTCTCTCCTGCCCTCCCACCAGCTTAGAGCCACTGGGCATCTTGCAGAGATCAGAGAAAATAGCAGCAACTTGGACTCCCTACCTTGCCCCCAGGAACACCATCTAGCTCCCAAAACAGACTTCAGAGTCTGGGGAATGTTTCCAGCCAAGGGGCACACCTAAGCCAGGTAGACTAGGGAAAAGGGGAGGGGGGTGGAGACTGAGCCTGAGGGCTACAGAATGAGAGGAGATGGAGAAGTTGGATGGATGGACATGAGCATGTCCCAAGAACCTTACCCTCCTCCGGCTTCTTACCATCTGTCAGGGGTCACCTTTCACGGGTAATAAAGCAAAACAACAGAAGACAAAAGAGGACTCTCTTTGGGGATCAAAAGATCTGAGTTTTAAACCCAGCTTTTACTGTGCATCCTTATGCAAGTCCCTAAATGTCTCTGAACCTTTCATTAATCTACCTATGAAATAGATCAGCTTCAGATTTTAGCCTTGTGGTTTCTGAGGAGCGTAGGCTCTGTCCTTTGGCCCTTGTCCAAAGCATTGAACTGGGGATCTTCCTAAAGCTACAGCTGTTAGCCCGGGACACTAGCTGAAGAATCAGCAGAGGGTGAAAGGGCGGGGCATAGGCAACTTGATCCCCTCAGATTTTTCTGCCCAGAGGAGGAGGACCTGTCCTGTGAGAAGAGGGTCAGAGGAGGAATCCTGGAGGTCAGGAGGCTCCCTGTGGAATGTGCTGGACATTTCTTAGCCTCCAAGCAATTACCTCCTAAACAATCCATCACTGCACCCAGAAGTCAGAAAACCTGCCTACAACGCAAAGGCACAGAACCCTAAGGGCAGGTTGGGATGGGACAAGGGTCACACTGGAAGGGGCACAGTGAGTCCCAGGAATACCCTTCTAATGTTGACAAACTTAGCTCCCCTCTTCTGGGAAAGGGATCAGGACTCATCACACACACCCCATGCTAGGCACCCTTGGCTTCCTCCAGAAGTGGACTCACACCCAGTCCCTGAAGCCCAGTGGACATAGAGCATCCGCTTGGAGAAACCCCATCAGGCCCACATGCCCCTGGACGTTTGACCTTTCTCAGTGCTTCCAGGGCAGCATCTTTGTTCCTGGGCATGAGAGCTGAGTCACCAGGATTCATTGGCAAATATAGCCATGGTCTTACCCTGCTCTCTGGGCCTCTAGAAAAAAAAGATTCAGGTGGCCCTTAACCTAGAATCAAGGAGACAGACTGAGCAATCTGGGGATCACTGATGGTTAGGGTTCTGTTGTATTTAGTGACCCAACAATGATCTAGGCCGCTCTACTTATAAAAAAAATAAGATAGGGGAGGAAACGCAATCTGCTCAAGATTTCCAAACCACATGCTATCTTTCGTGGCCGATGAGGACCTCCCATTCACTTCCCATCAAGAATGCAGGCTCTCCCACTCCACAAAACTCTGGTTGGAGTCTATCCTGGAAATAGCGCCATGGGTTCCCATCAATCCCCTGACCACTCAGGATGGACATAAGCACAGACCAGGGGAAAGTGCCAGAACCGAATCCACCTGCCTCTGCCCTCTCCCCTCTCCCAGGGGCTCCCCCTGGTCTTACCTCTGAACAGGGACTGCACACGGGTCCTGAGGTGTCTGCTTAGTGTCGGCAGGGACTGGCCGAGGGCAGGGCATGGAGAGGGCTTTAAGCAGGCATGTGGGCTGGGGCCTTGAGAGCCAAGCCCTGCGGTGGGAGGAATGTGCAGCAGGAGATGGGGGGGACGACACAATGGGGGGTGTTGGCTGCTATTTTGGCAGGTGCCAGCCACAGGGCTAAAGGAACAAGTACCCCACGCCATATAAGCTCATGTGGTCCTGCAGCTGCCCACATAAGCTATTTAAAACCAGAGTAGATATGCTGGGAACATAAACCAGCTGTCCCTCTTGAGAATTCTGATAAAGCAGATGCCAAAGCCCAGGCCCAGAGGGGGGAGGGCTGGGAGCAGGGTTGGGGTAGACGTCAACCCCAGAGATACCTCAAGAGCCTCTTAGGCGGGTCCAGGGGAGCAGAAAACAAGAGCTGGGGGAAAGGCATCCTCTGGGTTACTGCTTCTGCTGAACCAAGTAGCTTCAGGCAGATGGCAGGCTCTCAGGCCTTGGGAAGAACACACAAAAAGTCATCTCCATGAGCCCCGAGTCACACATCATGTCCTCCTCACAGGAATGGTCTGTGGTCAAACAGAGTCACCAGAGGAGACTGAGCTTCAGAATGACAAGTCTCCATAGTCTGGCCACAGGAGTGTGAGTGGGGAACAGGGGATCATTGGGCTTCCCCTCAGGGTTAGAGACTGGGGTCATGGTGAGCAACTTTGTCCGGCTTGCCCGCTAGATCAAAAGGTCCATAAGATCAGGACCCAGCTTTTGCTGTAGCCTAAATGTTGAAGGCCACTAGCCCACAGGGGCAACAGGTATGGTGGGGATCAGGTGCGATAGAACTGAAAGAAACTAAGTTGGGAGGCAACTGAGTCTCCCCACAGTCTCCCTCCTTCCACCCCCAGTCTTCTTAGCAGGCCCCACAGAAGCCAAAGAACGAATACTTCCATGGACCAGGCCCAGCTTCCCAGGTGCCCCAACCCCTGAGATCCCTGACCCTCCAGACATGGTTAGTGACTCATTCTCTTGCTCTCCACGCCGGCTTGCCCAGCCTCTGCCCTTCTCCTCTGTCCTGACCATTTGCCCAGCCTCTGCCCTTCTCCTCTCTCCTGACCATGTGCCCAGCCTCGCCCAGCCTCTGCCCTTCTCCTCTCTTCTGACCATGTGCCCAGCCTCTACCCTTCTCTTCTGACCGTGTGCCCAGCCTCTCCTTTAGCTCCACCACTTAAGAGGGACAGGCCTGCCTCTGTGTGAAAGTCTTTGTGAGGACCCTCTGTATGGAAATGCCCACCCGACTAGCCAACTTACCCATTATTCAGCTGACACAGTTCCCTTCCTGTGGTCCCTAGAAGTCTCTGAGCCCAGTGACTTTGATCCCTAGCTCCAGGCTTATCCCGAGCCATGTGCATCTCTGTGTTGCCAGCAGGTCAGCCACAGGACCAGCTAGAGCCACAGGCCTAGGGGCAGCATCCCAGGAAAGGGAGGGCTCAGGAAAGCTGGGGGGGGGAGCTTGGGAAAGGCAGAGGGAGGGGAAATACTGAGAGGGATAATGAGATGGAGCCAGGCTGACCTCATAAAGAGCATGGCAGCCAGCTCTCCCCTCCCATTTAAGCTCCCAAGCCCCATGTTGCATTGTATATCAGTCTAGAATCTCCTGGAATTTGGGAGTTGCTTTTCTTAAGACCTCCCTGAACTTAAACTACTTTCTAAGAAAGCCAATAGATAACCTTTCAGACAGGCCATAGCCAGTCTTCATGGATGCCTGAGAGAGGGACCTGGGCATCAGCACACACAGAGCATCCTTCTCCTGGAAAACCAGTGGGTTCTTCATATCTGGAGTCCCTAGCTGTGGGGCGGCAGCCCAACAGTCACTGCTTAGCAGCCACACTGGTGTATAACGGGGCGGCTCCAGAAGCAACTTACAATAATTGTAGTGACCAGATTACAGGAAACAGGCAAATGGGCAGAATACCAGAAATGCGGTGATGTGAAGCACATGGGCCAGTGCATGCTGGGGCACAAATCCGATGGCAGTGTCCAGGCCATTGCAGCAGCAGAGAGGTAGACTTACCTCTAGGGGGCACTCAGATGTCACCTCAGACACACACACACATGCACACACATCACTCAGATGTCACCTCACGCACACACATATGCACACACACATACACCATACACCCACGTGCACACACACACCACTCAGATGTCACCTCACATACACAGATGTCACCACAGACACACATAACCCTCTAATTCTAGCCACCTCCACACCCTTGTTTATCAGCTCCTTCCAGAGCAAAGCCAGTGGCAGAAGGAGCTGAGGAGAGGAGCTGCTGCCGCATGCTCCCCAGCAGCCTGCTCACAATGGGCACCCCAAAGAGGGGATTCAGGCAGAGGACATACCACTTTGAGCCTGCATCTGATGAACATCCCTTCCACTGTCTCAGGGAAGCACCCTGAGCCTCTCCTAAGAGTCTGTAGGACAGCTCTGCCAGCTACAAAAGTTCACCTGCCAAGGCACTACCCAAAATTTGCAACATGAACATCCCAAAGCCATGTGAGGTCACTTGCTTGAACTCTTGGGATTCAGAGAGGGGAGGAGCATGAGGTCATAGTCAGGGTGCCCAGCAGAACCAGAGTAGTTACAGAGTTGCTCCCACTGTCCAGGTGGCACAGTCACCACCTCTTCTTGCCCAGACTTCCAACAACTTTCAATTGCAGATCAAGTCCTTGGCAGGATGTACAAGGTGTTCCAGCAGGTCTTCAGGGTGTCTTCAAGGTCGTCCCCCTGCCCCCCAACCCAGCCCAGCAAAAGTGTGAGACCAGCTGCAGGCGACTCAGAGGTAAGCAAGCTCCGGGTACTCATAAATGAGCACAGACAGGATCCGAGGGTCTCTGTCCTCTGGACTGTAGGACCCAAGACACAAAGACAAGTGGGAATGGCTGCCTCTGCTCCATGAACTAGGGGAGCAGGGGCCTGGTGCTGGTGCTTATTAGCCATGTTCTGAAGCTGGGCCATTGCCCCAGGCTGCCTTCGCACCTGCTCTCCCTCAAGCTGGTTCTAGGTGAAATCAAAGCAATCCACTGGGGGTAAGAGCTGTAACGACTTAAGACCGCCTTCAGCCTCCAGCCATAGCGGAGCTGCCGGGCACTGGGCTGCCAGGTACTGGGCTGCTGGGCACTGGGACAGCACTGGGCTGTCTTTCTTGGTTTGTTGTGTGTTTCTGGGTGGCTCAGCATTCTACACACACACATAAGAGGCCATTGTACTGACCTGGGAAGAGGAAGGCTGGTGGAAAAGATGTGGTGAAGATATGTGGCCATTCTGTTAGTCTCAAAAGTTTTTATTTTGTGTGTGCTTTGCTTGCATGTAGAACCATGCACCGTGTGCATGCAGGGCCCACAGATCCCCTGAAACTGAGGTTTCGGACATTTGCAAGTTGATAGGTAGGTGCTGGAGACTTGAACCTAGGTTTCTCTGGAAGAGTAGCCAGGGCTCTTAACTGCTGAGCTATCTCTCCAGCCCCCAGGTCCGAACTATTAAATCACCAAGCTAGGACCACCGATGACAAGCCTACCACCTTAATATGAGAGAAGATAGGAACAGTTCTTCCTTTCACCAAAGCCAATGGCCCCCTCTCCCTGCAGCTGACCCAGAAGGAAAACAAAACCTACGGGGACAGACCCATCAGTGTTACCAGTCAGTTATGCCTGAGAATGAATGAGTTTATCAGATCCTTCCTGAGAAAAGATTTTTCTGAGCAAAAGACTAGCGGTAATACAAAAAGGCACTGGGCTCCGGATCAGAGCGGACGGGAGGAGGGGACATGGCAAAGCGGGAAACACAGTACGTGGTCGGTGTCTGATGACTCCTTTTCAGTCTTGAAAAAGCCTCAGAGAGCAGTGACCAAGTCTAGGACTTGGTGCGGGAATGTCACAGGCACACAGAGTACCCGCTGGGAGCAGGTAAGACAGATAACCCCAGGCTGATACTGGCAGTGAGCAGGAGAAAGGGGCCGTCTCTAGACAGGACATGGAGACTCCATGGCTGGTGTGCCAGGGCTCTGTTCTGGGCTCAGGTTAGAGAGTGCCTGCATCTGGAGAAAGCATCAGAGCACATCTGCCCCCCCTCCCGCCAGGCAGGGCTGAGGAGGGGCCGGAGGTGTGACATTCATGTTCCTGAGCCCCAGGGACCCTGACCACACGGGCTGAGAGACAGAAAGGGGATGGGAGCAACAAGGGTCAGGAGTGCTGCAGGCCAGGGGCTGGCATGGAGAAGGGCCCTTGGGTGTGTCTGCAGGTCTGTCCTGGCAGGCAGGGCTTTCACACCTGTGGGACAAAGGCCAATTAGAACAAGGAAACGGGGTTCACGGGACTATGGGGGAGGGCCCCTCTGGACAACCAAGCCTCCGCTCACCCACACTGGGTAAGTACCCCAAACCTAACAGTTAGATGGGGCAGGCTTTGCTAAGCTACAGCTCGGTCAAGCCAGAACAGGGCTCCATAACTCTCATGGGAAAGTCATCTAAAGCACACACAGCGGGGCAGAACCTGGGTACCTAGACCACTCAATGGCAACCCAGTTAGAGCTGTGTATTTGGAGAGGTTGAGGGCCTTCCATATCTCAGGGCTGGGAGCCTTCTGCCCCACTCACCTCGGCATCCAGGGACATGGCCGATTTGTTTCCCCACTGAGCCCTCCTGGTGACGGATGCCTCTTTCTGTACCTCCTGATCAGAGTAGAGACTAAGAACTCAGAGGTAAAGAGGGACTTGGGACCCCCACCTGCCCCTTCCTGATGTCTTTGTTCTGCCTGAAGGGACAAGGACTCAGACCCACCCCTCTCCTCAGCTCTCACCCCCAGGTTGGGTTTCTATCCTATACCCCTTGCCCCCTTGCCACCAGCCCCACTTCTGAAATGACCCATTGCTGTCAGGCCCATCCCTCCTCTGACCTGATATGTGGGTAAGGGTACCTGAGCGCCCTGGTCTCCAGAATCCTGGGTCTTGCTGATCCACAGGTTAAGTCTTGATGTCACAACCCCTGACAGTCGCAGATTCTCCTAGAAAAAAAACTCCCAGAATGGGGAAGAGAGTCTCTCTACCACAACATCACTTGGCACAAGCTGTGTGTAGCTGGGACAGGCCCCACCCTGGGGAGTTCTGCACCCAGTTAAGGAGACTCAGTCAGAACGCTACAGTTTCTAACACTGCCGAGGCTGAGGCCCAGGCTCCAAGGATGTCAGACTAGAGCCCCAGCAGTTGGGATCTGGCCCTCACCTTTCTGATGGTTGGTTCTGTGCGGCTCTGGCCTGCCAGCTCCTTCTCAAAGAGGTGGCGCTTGCTGGCTACACCGGCAGGAGTCACAAGAACCTCAGTGCGGGAGGAGCCTGGAGATCTGACAGATTCTGATCTCTGTAAATCAGAGATGAGAGCAGCTGAGCCATAGCTGTAATGTTCATAAATAGCGCCCTCCACCCCGGCATGGGCTCCCGAGGAATCCTCCGCTCCCACCTGTATGGCTGTGTGGTATCTCTCGAGTTTCTCTCCCAGCTTCACCGTGCTAGCCGGCAGTCTCACACTCGCACTGTAGGATGGGAAGACAGATTTGAGATGAACCAGCCTAGATTCTGCAACACCCCCAGGGAGGCCAGGCCTACCCCCTGGGCTTGAAATGCAACCCCTAATACCCCATCCTGTGGGCAAGAGGGAGGACAGGGACTGATGAAGAAGATGCCTTTGTTGCAGAGAGGATTGCAATGACTTGGTCAGGGTGACGTTTACAGACTCCAGGAAATTCTACACCTCTGAGGAATAGCCTGTCTACTCCAAGGGGCATTTAAAGATCAGACGAGCTTTCCACTGTTCCCATCCTGCCTCCTCCTCTCACACCCTGTCCCTTCCACTCACCTCGGTTCTCACAGGCTGCAAGGTCACAATAGCCCCTGCGCTACCCCCCACACCCGGCTCACACTGCTGTCCCTGCATCCACCTGCCTGGGTGGCTATGGGTTTAATGGTCTCAAGTGAGTCACTTGAGGTTAGCCACTGTCTTGTCCTTTGTTCTCCTCTTGCTCCGTCCCCTCTCCCAGTCCTGAGCCTAGGAACATAAACCCTTATTAAAGGTTTAACAGATAGGTAAGTACAGCACAGGTGGGTGAAACTTTAACACCAGCACTAAAGTTTAGATTTTATTTTTATCCCCGCCCCCTCCCCCAAGCAATGTTCCATCCTCCATCTACTTGGCTTGGTGATACAAGGGTGGTTACTAAGCATGCAGGTTCCGGGCCTGCCACAGCCAAGTCTTTTCCTTCTTTGTCCTAACCATAGTCTCCCTTCTGGAAAGCTCTCTTACCCTTTCTCACCCCAACTCCAAGATAGACCAAAGCCTCCTCCCTCTTCAGAGACTCATCAAAGCTGCTTCTCCTCCAGGCAACTCTCCCGGGGCCCACAGGACAAGTACTCCCGACAGCACACAAGCTGTCACGGCACTGCCTCCCAGTGTCATCTCAACCCACCCCAGGACCTCCTATCAATCCTGTCGCCCCGCCAGATCGACAGTCCCAGGCAAAATCTGCACCTTCCCTAATGTATGCTGCGGCACAGCCTGGCACACCAATAGGAGGCGAAAACAGATAAACACATAGCCAGAAACAAGATCAGGCCTCCAGGCAGCTCACCTGCGGGTTAAGGTTGTTTCTGAGTTGTCTTTCCTGGGGCTCATCTGAAATGAGAAGGTAAGTGAGGGTCTTAGGCAAGTCCATGCCCCCTCTCCAGTGAGGAGTCTAGCTCCCAGGATGCATCTTCTTCCTGAGAATAACCCGCCCCCCACCAAGTGCCAAGCCTTCATTAAAAGTCTTAATCTAGAAGCACCTGCCTTCACTCTTCTGTGTGGGTTTAAAGCCCTTCCAACTGCCACCCCACCCCAGCCAAGGTACCTGTTACGACCTGTGTTCCTATCTGCCTCTCCACTAACCAAGAGCCTTGAGGGTACTGGTCAACCTCAGGCATATGGCCTCTTCCCCAGGGCCCGGCATGCATCAAGACACAAGGCACATTCAACCAATGGATGAGCAGATGACCCAGTAAACAAAAAGATCAAGAATAAGCCCTGAAACAGGCGAGACTTTCCAATCTCATCACATAGAAGCAAGGAAGGGGCAGAGAATACTGGAGAGAAACCTGCTGCTCTCTGTCCTTCCCTCCTCCTAAGGAAGATACAAGAGATACAGGTCAGTCTGCTCTGGCAAGTTCATCTTCCTGCAGTCCTGATCTTATCCACTAGGTGGGACTGCTCGTGTGTGTATCTCTCTCTCTCTCTCTCTCTCTCTCTCTCTCTCTCTCTCTCTCTCTCTCACACACACACACACACACACACACACACACACACACATATTTTCTAAGTCTTCAGCCTGCTTGCGTTGGGCACCGTGGAAAGTCAAAGCTCCTGCCTGTCTAAAGAGACTTCCTGTTGTGTAACCTAGGCTCTTGCTTAATGGGTCCTGGTTTCCTTTGCCTGCTCTGCAGTGGGCTGATGACTAGGCTCCACCCAGCCCTTACCCGAAAGGAGATGGTCCTGGGGCTGGAGCGTTTGAGGGAGCTGCTGTAGGTGAGCAGAGTAGGTGAGGATATGTCTGCCTCTTCATCCTTGCTGGGAATTTTCACCTGAGTGAAACAAAGATGTCAGATGAGAACTCACCTTCCTCCGTAAAAGGGTAAGGTGCTCCTAGGCCCAAGAAGCCCCCAAGCCCAAACTTCCAGGGGGACCTCAGGTGACCTGGCTCATCCCAGAAGCTAGAGATGTCTCACTCTCCCGCCCCTGCTATACAGTGACCACACGGCCTCACGTAGCCCAACCACCAGGCAGAGCTTTAGTTTGGAAAGATCTGAGGTTGTCTAAGCTTGCTATCTAGCCCACGGTTCCCATGCTTAATGGATGCCTGTTTCCTCGGAGGGCTCTGTAGTGGAAAGGGAACAAGGTTACCCAGGCTCTGAACAGACATAAATGGCTTTGGGGGCCGGAGTCCAGGACCTGGATGAGGATGTGGTTGGAGACACCCGGTACTCTGCACACGGCCCCTTTTGGTTCCAACAATTTGCCTCTGACTCAGTCCCCTATTCGGACAGTAGTTAGGAATTCTGACTTGCTAGGAGAGAAAAACATGCCAAGGCCAGCCCAACAAGGGAGGAGAGGAGGAAACAAGGGAGATACAGGCCTCAGGGCTGGCCTGTCAAGGAGGGGAAAGGGGCAATGCCAACCTGGAGTGTGATGGGTGGGAAGCGAGAAGCCTTAGTCGGAGGGTCTGTTGTACCCTGCTCTGCAGAGGAAGGTGGGTTCTTCCCAGGGACAGCCTTCCCTCTGGGCTCCCTTGTGGTAGCCTGGCTTCCCCCAGGGGCTGGGGGCTGCTCTGAGGCCGTTGCCTTCTTTGGAGTCATCTTTGTCTCTGAGACTAGTGACTTCTCGAAGATGGATGTTTTCTCTGACACCAGTCTCCTCTCTTGCATCTTCTCAGAGATCATAGCTTTTTCTAGAACTGGAGCAGACCTTTTCTCTGGTGCTGCTGTCTTCAAAGACGTGAGTGTCTTCTCGGGGACGGGCAACTTGTCTGACACACTTGTTCTTTCTGGAACCAACTTCTCTGGGCTGTGTTTCTTCTCAGCCAGGGATGCTTTCTCTGTGGCTGCCCCCTTCTCTGAGGGGCAGGCTTTATCTGAAGTCAGTCTCTTGGCAGGCACTGGGGTCTTCTCTGGGCCAGGCACTTTCTCAGAGACCAAGGTCTTCTGCTGGACCTCTGCGTCCTCTGGAAGCCCCTTTCCCCCTCCCCCAAGCTCTCTTCCCTTTAGGTGCTCTTCTTCCTGGGCCCAAGGACCTCGCTGTTCCCGGCTCAGTCTCCGGCGAGGCAGGGGCTCCGCTTTCTTCTTAGGCACAAGGGGCTGCTCGGGGCCTGGGCTGTCCCTTTCCCCCTCTAGCGTCTCCTGCACTGGAGCCTGGACAGCCTCTATCACCTGCCGCCTCTGTCGCCGTTCCTTCCGAGTCCTAAGGATGGCCTGGATGTCTTCCTCTTCATCTTTGGAGGCTGGGGGTGATGACTTGGGGACCTCTGTTTCCTCCACACTGGGGAGCCTGAATCAAAAGACACAGGGAGACAAGGTGGACAGAATCAGATGAAGTCAGGAGTGAGGGTGACCCTGGGTGTAGCTGAATCAGTGAGATGCCTCCAGGGCCACCAAGGAGGAAGCAAATAAGTCAGACCCTGCTCTCCCTGTCTCACCACCACTATTTCAAAAATAACCACTTTTCTGCATTCTGTGTGCCGCCCTTCCGAAGGGTCAGTTGAGCAAAGCACCCAGGGCTCTAGTGAAAATCACAGATTGCAGTGCAGTGTACAGTGAACGGTTCCCTGTTCATCCACAACAACTAACACTGATCAAGCAACTGCTTTATAGGTTCTAGGCCTGGAGCAATATTGGCCAGGAGGGCTCAAAGGAGTGAGTTCAGGCCCTGTCCATCAGAACTTAGAGGAGGCCATGGGAAGTAACTGGTAGGGAGCTAGAAGGAAAGCCAGGGCTTCTGAGGCCCCATTCTGTCCTCCGTAGGGTATGTGTGGAATGTGGTGGCAGCCCTGGGTTTGGATCAGTCCACGGAACACAGCCTGGTCTTCCTTCATTTGGAGATGTAAAAGAACAAGAGCAACATAAAATAACTGTGCGAAACTGAGAGGTCCTAGTCTCTCGCTAAAGGAGTCTACGCCTCCTGTCACCCTGCTTTCCATGTGATTTCAGGCAAATTAACTTACTGTCTGAGCTTTCCAAACTTGCAAACTGAGCTTGTTAGGCAGTGAAATGAGAGCCATCCCATGAGAGCAAAGTCCTAGCACACTGGCAACATTCAGGAAGTTCTGGGTCCTTCTCTTCCTTTCCCTCATAATCCCCAAACCTAGATGTCAAGATTGGTCCCCTTTTGTTCCCCTTGGAATAGAGACGGTCAGAGTATGGGGAAGTAGCCTGTTTAAGGGACATTTGACAAAGCTGGATAGACACTGTGGCCACACTCAACTAGGTACAAGTCCTTGATAAGTTATCTTAGTATGCTTCCTGAGTCTCTCCTCCTGTGAAACAAGTTATCAACAGTGGCCTCTCAGACATCATGAGGATGGAGAGACCACATACATAAATAAAATGTCCAACAGAGTAGGGCTCATGAACAGGCTCACCAAACAGCTCCATGAGTGTGATGACGAGGATAGGGACCATGCTTGGGCTGAGGATGGCAAGGAACTTAAATTTTATCTTCCCACCATCAACCTTATTCCAGGACCAAATCTCTAGCAGGTCAAACAAATTTCACATAGTCTTCTGGGGCAGGTAGGTCCCCTGCTTCCACTCAGAATGGAGAAATGATGTTCAGATCCTAACCCAACCACGTACCTCTCCACAGATCTCTGAGCTCCATTCTGGGTGACTTTTGGAGATTCATCATCTGTGGTTGAACTCAGGTTGCGGTGCCTCCGCCTGCGTTCTCGCTCCTGTTCCTCTTCATCCTCCAAAGTCCGCTGCCTGGCCAGGCTAGGAGAAGAAGGCAGGCATCAGCACAGCCCAGAGACCGGGAGGCACCTTCCCTAACCAAAATCCCACAGGTTTGGAGAAGACAATTGCCTTCAGTTAGCCCTGTGGCCAGCGGCCCTGGGGCACTGCAGTGCCGGTGCTGGGGCAGAGATGTTGTAAGTACAAACACACACCAGATTTCAAAGACCCAGGATGAAGAACAAAGTGCAAAATTTCTCACTGCAACAGTGTAACTCTCTCTGATGGCCTGTAGTTCCAGCTAGCTAGAAGGCTTGAGCCCAAGAACCTCAGGCTACTCTGAGCTACACAGTGAGAGTCTATATCAAAAGAAGAAAGAAAGATAAAAAGTATATATTGACTCCATATTGAAATGATCACTATAAGGTATATTAAAGCAAATAAGATACATTATTTAATTTTCCCTTTTTACTTCTTTAATGTAAACTAGAAAACTAGAAAATTTAATTTTTTTCAAAGCAGTTCCTTTCTTCACAACTTGCAGGGATCTAGTTAGACCGGAGTGTCTCCCGGTTGACATCACTGACATTTCAGCCAGATAATTCTTTGTAAGGAGCTGCCTTGCAGGGTACCAAGCAACACCCCTAGATGCCAGCAGAAGCAGTGTCCATTTGGGACAACCAAAGACATCCTCCAACATTACCAATGCCCCTGAGCTGGATTTTCCTGAGGGAGCAGAAGGTCTCTGGATGATGGGAACAGGGAAGGTGGCATGGTTCTCTCTGAAGGAAGAAGGTGACCTCGTCAAGGTCCTCGCTCTTCTGAGTTCTTAACAGACAATAACAGAGGAATTGCCTCAAAGTTGCTCACTCTGCACAAAAGCCCTTGGCCTCTGGTGGTCGGGGTAAGTGTAACTCACAAATGAGACCAAGAGAAAACCACTACATCCTTCCACTTCTCAGGCCCTCCCCCAACTTCTAAAGCCATGTTCTACCTGCCGGGAGCAGCAAGGAAACGCCACATACTCTATGTCTGGTTTCCACTCCTGTGACCTCGCATTTGTGGGGCTAACTAGACACTTTCAGGCAGCCAAACAGCCTCCCACTAATCCGTTCATGCAGCCAGCCAGGCATCTGGCATTCCAACCAACCCGTGCACTTGCCGCTTCTCACCATCTTTATCCACATACTCTACCAGAAACCCACCCTGCCCACTTTCTCTCCATTCACAGACAAACAACAAACAAACACTCAAAGGCTCTAATGAGTGGCACCCTTACTCTGTGACTAAGTTTGGGTATTGAGGAAAATATGCCTTGGCATATTCCTCTTCCTTATACATAGTTCTGTCCTTGGAGAGGCAACTTTTGAAAGGCAGTTGTGTTGGCTTGCAGCTGAAGAAGAGAACAGATACAAAAACATTCCTCAAAGGGATCTTTACTTATACATATGTTACAGTGAGGTCGGGTTTAAGGTATAATGTGCAAGCCATGTTTACCTATTTCACCTATGAATTTCTCAGAACGGGGTGTAGAAGTCTTTTTAAAGTGGTTTATCAATAATGTTACAAACAAAACAAACAACAACAAAAAAAGAAAAAAGAAAAAACCTCCTGGGTGTCAGCAGGAGACAAAAATCAAAACCCTAGGCAGGGAGGGGGCCTGTCCCTCTCATTGAGTCTATTTCCTCACTAGCCCTGCTGCAAAACTTACAATCTGGACACATTGCACCGCATCCGAAATGTATGTGTGGGCCTCTGGGGCCTACTCAGGACCTGGTCTAGTTCTCTTGCTCTTGGACAAGTCACTACCTTCCTCTTTTCACTTTAGAAAAGGATTGCTCTCCAGGGCTGGGCATCCTATCTATACAGCCAACATTCACTAACCCAGTGCTTTTTGAGGGCCTACAGGTCAGGCATGATTCTAGGAGCTAAAGTCCAACAGGCAAGAAAATAACACATCTCCCTTCATAGAGGTTAGGGGAGTCAAACAACAAGCAAGGAAGCAAACCCAGGACAAGACAATTAGACCGGCTGGAATGAGAGAAATGCTTGGGTGTACAGACCTAGTGCAAGAGAAGGAGCCAGCAGGGTCTGTCTGGTGGCACAGGGTCCCAGAGGGGGGTTATGAGTGCAAAGCCGTAGTGTAAGAACTGGGGCTCAGAGGAAGAGGATAGGCTAGGGACAGCCAACAGAGGAGCTAGGCAGGAGCAAGGACAGAGCAGCAGATTCTGAAGACCTCTGGCATCTGACATGGAGACCAGCACATAGCCAGTGCCAATGATGCAGAAGAAAAATGCAAATGTCACTGGCAGAATCCAGGACTCTCCTATTCCTGAGAAATCTCCGACTTCTGCCTTGATGCAGAAGAACGCACAGAGGGGGGCGGTGGGGGGGGTGGTCTGCCTCATCTCTCTACATAGGGAGGCGGTGGGGGGGCGGTCTGCCCCATCTCTCTACAGGGAGGCGGTGGGGGGGCGGTCTGCCCCATCTCTCTACAGGGAGGCGGTGGGGGGGGCGGTCTGCCCCATATCTCTACAGGGAGGTAGTGGGGGGGCGGTCTGCCCCATCTCTCTACACAGGGAAGGGGGTGTCTACTTATCAATCACCCCAAGGAAAGGAGCTACCTTAGAAGAGAACCTTCTGGAATATCCCAATTCTACCATTATGAGGGCAACCTCAGTTCCTCTGCTCATCTGAGTCACAATTGTATCCTGCCTCAGTGCAAACGGAAAAGGGCTGGGGTTTTTCTTTATGGCCTTGACCGTGGATCTTAAGCAGGACTCCCCTGGGCCTTCTCATGAGCCCCATAATCTCTGAATGTTTACAGACTTATTCTTCATTCATCCCCACACTGCACACAAACCTACAGCCTCTCTCCTCCACCAGCTTCTGCTGGTGTACAAACAGGGCCATCCTTCCTGCACACACTCTGCATGCACCCTGCCCCATCCTAGCTTGGGAACAACTCCTACCCTCCAGAGAAGGTCCATATCCAGAGGAAAGTGAACACTCCCCGACCCACACCCAGCAGGGCTGGGTTGGAGCCTCCAGGATTCCTTGACCATGAGCAACACTGTTCCCATAGGCTACTCACCGCCCTTGGGGAAGCAGGGGGTTTGTTTGCCCTCCTCTGGGGCCTTATGTGGTGTGCCATCAGCCTGAACCAGGTCTCCTCAAATATGACTCATGACAAGGTTGGGACAGGGCTAGCTGCAGAAGTCTGGGCCAGGTGTCCTTTAGTGTGTCCAAGCTTTATGCCCACACCCCAACACTCAAGAAGGGGGATGTGGTCACCCACACCTGCTACTCAGAAATCTCCTGACATCCAGCAAAACATGAGTCCTTTCATTACCTCACCCCACCCCAGGAGAAGTATGTTGTCTCCAATTAGCAAAGATTATTGGCCTGTAAAGGAGAAAATGGACAGAAATGGAAGAGAAGGAAGGCCAAAGGTCAGCTTCCTTAGCAGGTACAATTACTGGAACCCCGGAAATAAATAAATTATTTTGGGGGCTTAAAACGGCTTGAAAATTCAAATATGGTAAAAAACAAATCAATAAGTAAAAGAATGAAGGAGGGTGATCTTAGCACTTTACAAATACCACTGATGCTAATCCATACATAGCTATGAGCAAGGTGGTGCTACCCAACTCGACTCAGAGAAGCCTGAGGCTTAGAGAGTTCATAACTTTCGGACGGGGCTTGGTTACTAAAAAGAAGGAACAGAGACCTTCCACCTGAGTCACCGTCTCAAAGTGTCATGCCCTCATGGACCAGAAAAGATGCCCTGCAAGTGCTGGTCCAAATTGGAGCCTAACAGCTGAACATTCAGAAGGAAAAGGGGGCCCGAGCAGGAGCAGGGGTAGCCAAGCTCAGGGAGCAGTTGCAAGAACTGCAGTTCGGGGAAAGCCAGCAACTATGAAGCCCTAGAGCCAGACCCTCTGTGGAATTTGCAGGCTGTACAGCCCAGAGACTTGGCAGCTGACCGTGCAGCCCAGCCAAGCAGCTTGCTGTTCACTCCTCTCCACACCCTTTCCTCCACCTCCTGGCCTTCACTGGGGGAACATATGTCCCTCTCTGCACCTCCAGGTGAGGCTGCTATCCATCCTTACTCCCAATTCATCAACTCCACCCTTTCTCATGGATGGCTAAGATATCACTGCCCTATTACACGTGGAGTAGAACCCACTTTCCCCAGGGGTCACAGAGAAGCCAAGTACAGGGCAGATGAAGGCTCAGCTGCTCTGGTTTAAGTAGCTAGAGAGGGTTTGTGAAGATGTCCCAGAAGCACTTAGTGAACCCTGGGGCTCAAAGAGCTGGGCCTGGGGAAGGGGAGAATAGCAGAAGGGCCCTCAGGGTGGCTGTGACTTTGGGTCAACCTTCAGCTCCTGACCAGGCGGGCCTCAGGCTCCCCCTCCACATGCTGAGAAGCTATTGCGGATGGTCTGAGATCTGCCCCAGACAGTCTAAAGAAAGGTATCAGGAGAATCCAGAGAAGCACCGGAGGTGAGAGGGCGTTTAAGGGCCAGGCAAGGAAATGATTAACCACTGGCCACTTAGTCCCCATGCTCTCGGATCCACCCCTCACCCCCCACAGACAGACTGGCAGATCCTCACTGGTCACCAGGTCAGCACTGGAGGAAAGGACAAGACTGACCAGGGCAAGCAGTTCTCCCCTGCCCTGCCCCAGGTCTGCAGCTCCTGAGCCTCACGGCTAAGGACAGTGCGTACAGGCTCACGTCTTCGCCTTGGTTCTAGTTAAGGCCACCCTTGTCACACCCTCAGCACAGGCCTCCCCAGCCTGGGAGGCTCCGTTGCTGGTGACTCACAGCCCTTTCCAGCCCTTTCCTGCAGCCCGCTGGGGCTTGTTGCTCATTCAGAGAGCAGAACAGGAGCGGTCCTCCGTTCCAGGTGTCTCATCAGGGAGCCTGCTGGCAGCAGCTGTCTCTGCCCACGGGCTTCCATGAAGGCTGGGACTGGGCAGGGAGGCCAGACTAGGTCTTCCGGTGGCAGGACTGGTTCCCCAAGGCTTCACTATCACTTAGCCTGGACATCCCACGGGAACTCAGCCCCACCCTACAGCCACAGAAGTCTATGTCCAACTGTGCAGCGGACAAGCTAAGACCAGATTTCATCCCCATTAAAAATTCTAGTCCCCCAGCCAAATGCACACACACACACACACACACACACATCACACCATATACACAGGGTGGGGGGCTTTGAAAACAAAAAAGTAAATAAAATAAAGTCACAAACATCCTCAGCAGTCTGGGCAATTTTAAGGAAGTGAGCCCTGTTTTGTATTTATAACCTAACACGCAGTTCTAACATCTTCAGCAACCATTTAGATGGAACTCATTGGGAGCAAACTCAGCTGCCCACCTGGGCATCTCATCTCTACACAGGCCATAAACATGCTCACCCACACAGACGCTGCACTCCTTGTATCTGAACATGCATTCATAGGCACTAACGTGCCCACACCCAGAAACAAAGACACTCCTTCACCAAGCCCGCGCACACTGACCCACAGGCAGAGTCCAAGGCCTTGCCCCTGCACCAGCTCCACCCTCGGCACATACCTTCCCTGGGGTGTGTCTGACCTCTAAGGCAGCCTGGGTTCCCTCTCCAGAGCGGTGGATCTCACCCTCCTTCAGGCTTACCTTTCCCCTTCTCTAGATACCATGGGCCTCTCTGTACTAAGACTGAGGGCACCCATACCTCAGAGCAGGGTCCCAAGGGTCTGAGGAGGTCAAATGGATGAAATTCTGTGAGAGATTGAGACAGAAAAGAAGAACAGGAAAGAAAGAAAGAAAGAAAGAAAGAAAGAAAGAAAGAAAGAAAGAAAGAAAGAAAGAAAGAAAGAAAGAAAGAAAGAAGAAAGCGAAACCCTCTGAAGCCCTCAGGGAGACCCCAAGGGGCAGCAGTGTTTAGGTGGTGGAAATTGTGAGAGATGCCTTGATAAGCAAGGTTATGGTACCCTTGCTGCTAAAGTGTTGCTAGGCTGCACCTACTAGATAACTCTGCCCCCATAGTAGACCTGAAGACCTAAGTCCACTTGAGAGAGAACAAGAGGCCAATTTTACCCTGACTGGAGCCTAAGAAATAGGAAGAGCAGGGCTCCAGTGTGGGCCTCTGCTCCCTTGGGACAAAGGATGCATTCCAAGTTAGGGACTCAGTGGAAGGACATGGGATGGAAGATGCTCATTTCAACGGTTCTGGAGAGGGAAAGGGCAGCTCCAAGAGGAGGCACAAAGAGAGGGGCTGCCTCTTAGGTACCCACCCCTCCTAGGCTGCTCCGACCCTGATAGGCTGTCCAGCAGGCAGGCATAGCATATACAGTTTCTGACCCAATGGGACCAGTTCACAAACTTAGATGGCAACACGGACAGGGATAGCAACTATCCTGCTCCCAGCGTAGATGCCACCCCAAATGCGAGCTGAGAATCTGAGCTTCTCTTAGGATGAGGGAGCTGCTTTCTGTGAACCTAGTCACAGATTCCAGCACCGTTGACTCCATTAGGTGGGGCTAAAGGACACTCCCTAGACCTACTCTAAAACTCTTTAGAGAGGAGCAGAGACTGGGGGTCCACTAAAGAATAAGGCTTGGGGTAACTCTTGGACCTTCCCAGCCCCATAAAATGTTCCTTTGCCCTCACAGACAGTGGCACCCTGGGCTGTCCAGGCTGCGGACCAGCCTTCTCCTAGCCTATTCTTTAGGACCAAAGGGGACAGGAAGCTGCGGAGCAGGGAAACCACCCTCCCTGTCATCTGAGGGGTCGAGAGTTTGGTCTCAAGTCTGTCCACACGAAAAGCAACAAGACCAGGGTCCCGCTCCGCCAGGGTAGCAGGCCTGTGTCCTGGAGAGGAGATCCGAAGAGGCGAGACTACACCCCAGCCCCGACCCACCCAGCCTCGGTGGCCGCTCTCACCTGGACAGCGCGGACCAGTCCTTTCTGCTGACCGACATGCTGCCGAGCCCCGCGGCCGCCGCGTGCCGAGCTCCGCGCACCGCCGCTCACCTGCGGCCCCTCCCCCGCGCCAGGTAGGGTCACATGGCCGCTTATCTCAGCCCCGGCTCTGCCCCGCGCCGCCGCGCTCCCATTCGCCGGCCCCAGGAGCTGCCTCTGGGGTGTGGGCGTCCCAGACAAAGCCGCGCAGATCTCCGCCAGGGCGGGTCTCCAGCGCGGCCGCTCTGCGGGACTGTCCACCGGACTGCGGGCTGCACCGAAGCCGGGGCTAGCGCGGGGTTGCACTGCTGCTGGGGGCGAGGGCGGGAGACTTCCTGCTCAGAACCAGTTGGACCAGCTTGGCGCCGGCCCGCGTCTTCTCTCCGAGTCGCGGTCCGGAGTGCCAGGGAGTGGGGCAGGGGGCGGGACCCAAAGATCGGGGTCAGGCTGAGCTCGCTGCCTGGAAATCGACTTAGTCCGCAGAAACCCAATAGCTGGAAGCTGAACAGAAAAGTTAGAACAGGTACCGTAATCTCGGGTGTAGAATGCCGGCAGCTGTGAGGAAGTGGGGACTCCTAGAGAACACCCCAAAGTCAGAAACTTTCTTAAAGACTGTGGTGAGATGAGCAGACGATCATGAGAAACATCCCGTAGAAAGCTAGTCTCTCCCAACAGGAGATGAGGCTCAAACCCGCCAACAGGGAGGGAGTGCACACGGCTATAAAAATATATGCACCAAAGACACGGACCCTGCTCTCTGATACCCCACCGTAGGCTAAGGGGCAGGGCTTAACTGTGCCATAGAAGCAGTTTTGCTCCCCCAGGAAGAATGAGGGCCATAGATAACTGAGACTAATATTGCAACAACCTAAGGCAACTCGGACACCACCCATGGGCACTCATTTGGGTGGGTGAGCACTGGAACCTACCCTCCTGACAGATCAGGTCAAGCTGGGATCAGGTACCTGGATGGGAATTTTACCTTCCCTGAGAGATCAGAAACGGAACCAACGGCTACTGCAGGCCCTGTTGGAAGAAGGATGGGTACTACTCAACCCACAGAATGAGAAGTCAGAGCTGGCGTAATTGCCTTCAGAGATCCACCTGTCTTTGCCTCCTAAAGCCTGGAAGCGCTGGGATTAAAGTCATGAGCCAGGGGGCTATTTTTTGTAATCTACAAAAGAAACGAAGGGGGGTTTAGTGAAAGTTAACATTGTGCAGGAGGTGGGGCTAGCAGGAGCACGGGTAAGCTGAACTGTCAGACGTGATTGCCAGAGCTGATGAGTCGAGCCAGGGGGAGGAAGTTGGCTATAGACCACAGAGGGTTTCTTGATATTTTAACCTGATATTAATTCTCAGTTTGAGGAGCTATCTCGGCATTGTCAGATGGTCCGCAGCCGCCAATATCCATTTGAATTTAAAGTCTTAGGAGGAGCTGTCCAGGAGATCTTTGGATGTTAGTGTAGGAGCGTAGAAGATGGCTTGGCATTGTGTGCCCCATAACCCAAGGACAGGGACTGAGTAGGAAAGAGAACATAGAGTTGATAAATAAAGATGTCCTGACTTCCCAGACATCTTGAAAACGAATCTCCCTCAGTGTCCCCTTAACAGTTTGCTGAGCACACTGGGTGCTTAAGAACAGTTTGGAGAAGTACATTAACTTTATTTAAGAAAATCTGTACCATTGAAGGTGACATTCGTAGTCTTAGTCACGAGGAAGCTGAGATGGAGGGGATTCCAGGCATCTAGATCCCTGACCTCTGGGATGAGGTAAAGCCAGGGTATGGTGCCTCAGTAGCTCTCAGGGTTGCAAAGGGAGTGTAAGTGGCACAGCTGGCAAAGGTGACTATGTTCTTGTTCTCCAACAACTGCGTTCCTGCGTAGAAAAGGCTGGACATGAACACCAGAGGAGAGGCCTGTGACTGTTCAGAGAAGCGCTCCTGGGACCCAGAAGCCTGGAAGGGAATGAATGAAGGATGGCCTCTCCATCATCTCAGCTGTTCTTGGCAGTGAAAATGAACACATGCTGGGGGGGGTGGATTTTTGACCTGGCTTTGAAAGAGAAAAGGCAAAATGTATGCATTTATCTAAAGCTTACAGGAAGGCACGAACCTCAGCAATGCACAGATTAGGGGTTCGTAAACACGTAGACATGTACAAAGACAGCCAGAGGATTGTGTAGCAGTCCCCTATCCTCAGAGGATCTAAGACTTAGGGAATGGCTGAAATCACAGAGAGTACCAACCCTGTATGTGATCTTTTTCCTATACACGCTTTAAGAGAAAGCTTGATCTATAACATAGACACAGTAGGAGATTACAAAGAATGGCTAAGAATAAAGGGCTGGCAGTTGTGCTCAATGGGAAAACATATGTTTAGCAATTATAAAACCTTGGATTCATCACCTGCACAGAAAACAAGCAAGTAAGAAAAAAAAAGTGGGGGCAGGGAGTGTTCCTGCCTATAATCCCAGCACTTGTGAGGCAGAGGTAGAAGGATTGCCAGGGGCTAGAGTCCAGCCTAAGCTACATAGTGAGTTCCAGGCCAGTCTGAAATACAGAAAATGGGGGTGTAGGGGGGATGTAGAGACAATTGTAATCACACACTGTGATAAAATTGCCAGATATAAGACCTTTGTGCTTCAGACCCATTAAGAAAGTAGGGATGACTTAAAGGCAAGAACTGTGATATTGCACAGCTTATCTGGGAACAGAGGTGGCCACAGGGCTAACATTCAGAAGCTATAGCAGGACACACAGGACAAGAGAATTCAGGTTCTAGGCAGGACAGCATAAGAGTTCATTACACTACTCAGAATAATGTGCAATTTTAAATGGATGAGTTACTTGTTTCTGGAAATTTTTTCCCATTCAGTATTTTTGGGTCAGAGTTACCACAGATAACTGAAATTGTGGAAAGCAAGATCCTAGAGAAGGAAGACCCCTGTAAACACAAAATTGAATATTGTGTTTATTCACCTTTATGGAGAGGAAGGCGTTATGATGAGGGAAGGGCCCAAGGGTTTCAAAGGTATTTCACAATATCCTAGATCTGAAACTGAATGGTTGGGAGATGAGGGCATAGTTCAGTGGCTGAGGTCTTGCCTGCATGCCCAAGAGTTCAAGCCACAGCACCATAAAAACAAGTAAGTAGTGCAGAGAGGGGTGCTCACTTTGTAATTCTTTATTTATACAATGTTTAAAATGTCAGCATGTGATGGTCACTTCCTACAAGGAAAACCCATCAAGGCAAAGCCGGCTGAGTGGGAATCCCCTGACCGAGGGCAGGGGTTTTCTGTCATTTCACAGCCAAAGATAAGGCAAGAGGTCACCCCTCTTTTTCACTTCCTTGAGGTTCCGAGATACCCCACAACAGACATCCAGGCTCTGGAATCCCCCAAACACAAGACTTATATGGCATCTTACAGGAATGCTAGAATGGAAATCTGGGGGATCCCCAGCCCCGATCAGCTGATCTTTACACTCTGACATTTCAGTTCTGGCTCCATTTTCCATCACCATGGAGCAGTCTCTGTGCCTTTGGCACTGTTGGAGAAGCAGGAAAAAAATGAACAGCACCTACATCCCAAGGACCTCAGACCAGTGGTCCCTGAGTTTTGGTTATTGAAGTGGTGTTGCCAGTGTCTTAATTTGTGACTTAAGAACATTAGAAGACAGAGTGGTCCGTGCCTCAGGAGGACCTGAGTTCAAGGTCAGCCCAGTCTACAAGGAGACCTTGTCTTAGAAGACAATAGAAAACAATTAGCACACAGAGGCTATCTTAATACTTGGAGATAGGCATGCTTTGGAAGAGCCACAGCCCTTTCCCCTTTTCTGCATTAGCTCTGGGACCCCCAGTGGCTCCTCGGCAGAACACAGCCCATGAGCTAGGATCACAAATATCATTTAGGAGGACATCCTCAGGAGACCATCAGCACCAGACCACACAGTGTGTGTACCCCACTAACCAGTGGCAGCCGGTTCCCCATGCTGCACCACATAACCTGGCTCACCTTTCCTCTAAGCAGCCATGGCATTCACACAACTTTACCCCCAGGAGCTCAAAGTTGAAACACCTGCCTGTCACCCAGGGGAGGCATACTTCTGAACCCACAGCAAAGGGCCAGGCTCGCCAAGCCCGTACTGGCCCCATCGGTGAGGGAGGCCACTTGCTGGCACTGGAGTCAGGCGGGGTCCTGAGATGGACAGACTCCCAGTCTCAACCTCTGGCTGGAAAAAACAACACTTTCACTCAGTTTTCCAGGCAGACTGGAGTCGGGGATCTGTGTGCTAGTCCCGTACAACCTTGAGGAGTCACTGTCCTTCTGAATGCTTCTGCACATTGACTGTAACACTCGGTGCCAATGGCACAGGGTCACCAAAGTCCATCCTGTCTGCCTGGGTCTCGGGGTCTGGGACCACAAGTCAGCTTGGGCATATATCCTGGGAATAAGGAATCCCAGCCCCTCTCTGTGTGCAGGCCCCACAGACTGGCAAACATTTTGAGGAAAGAGAACCCTGAGGGAGTCAGGAGAGGAAGCTGTCATCTGCACAAGTTCCAGAGACATGTCCCAAGACTTCAGCAGCTTGGTCACCCACCTGGAACAAAACTGCCCCCACAGCTGCCCAGCCCAGAGCCCTGTGGGGGGTGTGACTCACTTCGCGGGGGGCCATTGTGGCTAACGTTTAACCTGGCCCCTCCTTCAGAATGACACTTTAGCCCCAGAAGTTCTGAGTACAGATCTGCCCTGTGTGCACCAGCCACTGAATGAGAATCAGACACACCGCCCGGCTTGGGGCCCTGGGACCAATGGGGACAAGGCACCTTATGAGAGAAAGGGAAGACAAAATCTGGCCTCCCGAGAACTCTAAGACAGGCAGGGTGGTAGCAGGTGGCATTCTGCCCTGCTTGTTCCCAACCAGGAGGGAGGAACATCCTGCCCTCTCCAGCTGCAGAGAGAGGCATGCCCACACAGCTGCTGTGGGTTTGTTCACACCAGACATTCTCCGAGAAGGTCTTGGGCCTCTATCCTCAGCCTAGGTCCAACTATTTGAAGAAGACCTCCCCTTTGCCCATGTGGGTCTGTCTTCCCTCCCACAGAATGGCTTCCCCTTTGGTAGGAATGAGAACACCATGGTATAAAGGTAGAATTCTAGTGTTGAGTCCTTCCTGGGCAGTAACTACTTGCGCTCTGTTGAAGTAAGACTGATCCTAGAAAAGAGAAAGCCCCAAAGCAAGTGAAACAAGGGTCCCCTGTGAAGTCACAGCTGTCAAACTCTGGCCCCTTACATCCTAGTGTCCTAAGCCCTCCAGGGCTCCGTTTCTAGAGCTCTACCTCCAAGCTTTTCTGAGAATGTATGACAAATTCTGATGCAGCATTTAGCATGGTAAATTTGTCATTGTTATTACTGCAAACAGTGCCCTGGAAATCGTGAATGAGAGTCTGGATGCTGGCAGACTCCTTTGGTTAAGTTCCGCCTCCCTCCTTGCTTTGTGACTATAACGAGTCCTTAGACTTCCTGACCGTGCCTCCCTGGGGCATGGGGAAGGGGACAGTGCTGTCTTGCAGGGCCAATGTGAAGGTTAAATGTATCTAAAGTAGTTAGTGCCTGGCACATGGTCACATGTCTTGTGTGGGAACTACCAATCAAGGAAAGGCCCCGGGGCTTACTCCTGCTTATAGCCATATCCGGTCATGTGGACTGTGGGCATCCATGAAGAATCAATCAGGTCTCAACAAAGGACCCTTTACAGAGTTCCCCCATTGCTGAAGCCCATCTTCTCCTCGCCATGCAGGGGCTGTCTTCCCCAGATGAATGTGGGTATCAGTCTGAGCTCTAGTCATCCTCACGGAAATGTCTCAGGGCACCGGAAGCAGAAGAATGGGGCTGCTGACCTTCTGGAGTTGTCTGCAAGGGTCCTCTGCCCTTTGCCAGAAGGCCACAGGCTTAGGTGTGTTGGGAGCCCCACCCCCACCTCCTAGCAGCCCTCTGTGTCCCATGTTTGCTTTGAGTCAGCATTGGGGCTGGTCTCCCACCTCTAGAGGGCAGGGTGGAGACCCCAGTCTGTCAAAGCCCTAGGTTAATAGTCTACTGTCAGACTGAGATTTGCCTCAGGAACTCAAGGCCAGGTTCTATCAAAGGTTTGGGAAGAGACAAAACATTGAGATGTGCTTTGGGGCCAGGCCAACTGGGAGGAGCCCGTGAGGCAAAGAAGGGTGGGTTTCTTGGCTGCCCAGGCACGAAGCCTCACCCTTTGCTCTGTGGCATGAACCAGCCCTGTCAGGTTCCCCAACGTGCTCTCTCTCACTCTCTCTCTCTCTGTTTGTGTATGTGTAACTATGACTACAGGTATGTGCACACAGTGAGCGTGCTCTTTGCGCACCCCTGACTCTCTGCCTACTCATGTGTTTGTAGCAAAAACCCTGTGCTAGATGCTGCCTTTCCTAATGCACCCCAAGTTGCTGGTCCCCGCTGCCACAGGCAGGCTGAGCATGCCTGCCCCAGACTGTGCCCCAGGAGGTAACAACACCGTACTTTGCACCAGCCATTGGCATTCATACCAGATAATACATGGAGATCAGAGGGTAGAGCCTGGTATCTCCGGGGCAGCTCAGCCTCTGCGGGGACTAGTCCTGGGGACCAATTACTTCCCTGTAGGGTCAGATCAGGAACTGCCATTGACACCTCCCTAAAAGCCAAGTTCCACTCTGGCCCAGAATGCTGCTCTTTGCTCCTTTAAGGGGAGTGGGGGTAGGGTAACCACTCAAGAGCACAGGAATGTCCACAGTCCCTCAGTACACCTACTCCTCTCCCCTGGGTTAAGCCCCTCTCAGGTTTTGGGCCCAAACATTAGTGAGATAGAAAAAGGAACTGGGCCAAAAGTCAAACCACTGGCGGGACCACCTTAGATCAAGAATGAGTCTTGGGGGTGTTTGACTGGGAGTGTGAGGAGAAACTGAGGTCCCTGACACACTCTTGCCCTCTGGGAAGGGACAGAGGGTCCACGCAGAGGACTCAGGAAGTGTTCCTCCTTCTGCCTTCTGCACCTCCAGTAAGAGAGCAGTGATTTGGAGCAGACAGCAAGGACCTGAGCAGCCAGACCCAGAAATGAGGGATGGAGCCTCCTGGTGACCAGACATGGAACTGCAGCATGTCCCTCCTGAGAGGCTAGAGTGCAGGAAACTCAGCCCTGGGTCCTGCAGACCAGGAGAGGCTGGAAGCACCTTGACCTGCTGGTCCACAACGGTTAGGTGCATTGAAGGCACCAGATAGCCCACGTTTGTGGAGGCTAGGGAAATCAGCAAGGGTATGCTACCAGATGGGACGCCCCTCTGACAGCTAGAGTCTAGGCTAGGACACATGGGCTGTCAGAGATCCCGGCTTGAGAGAGCTGAGAATTCTGGATGCTGAGAGTGTGTGATGTCACTGTGCCTTGGAAGAAAGATTCCTTGGAGCGCATTAGCAGGCTGTCACCAAACCCTTAGCCTTCCATTCCAATTCTGAGCTCCTGACTCAAGGCTGAAGATTTTCAAACCCCTTTTCACAGACTCCCTGTCTTCACTTTCTTCTGAGCACTAACCACAGAGCTACGGAAACCAGCAGGAACCTGGATTTTTAATGAGGAGTTGTGATGTCTGTGGACATGGCAGGTAGCAACAGAGATGGGGGTAGCAAGATGGGACTGTAAGGAAGGCTTTCTCTCTCTGCCTCCCTCTCCAGCCTATGGCCCCTCGGCCTGGTTGGATAACCCCAGTGTGCCTCGTGGGTTACTGGAAGCCCATGCTACTGGCTTGAGGTCTCAGACACTCGCATCTCTCTTCTCCTTTGGGTGCCATTTCATCCCGGCTCCAAAGGTGACCATGTAGGCTGGAGGGAGGAAGGACATAGCAGGGATGCTCCAGGCATTGGCAGAAAGATGGGTGAGTGGGGCTGGAGGAAAGTGCCCAAAGCATGACCCCAGAGTCATACAGCAAGCCAACCTGCAAGGACAGAGAGGGGAAGCTATCGCACATATCCTAGCAATTTAGGCATCACTGATTGACACACAGTGCGCATGGTCCCCACTGTCCCTGGGGCTTCTCCCTTGCGCCACCCTTGGGACACCTCAACTGCTCTGCCCAGAACCTGAGCTCCCTCTCTCTCCACACTTCCAGAGCTCCTCCGCTGGAGCCCTGTCCTCTCATCTTCCATGACTGGGTTCCTCCCACTGCTGCTGACCTTTGCACCCTCAGCCCTTCCCCTTCCTTTGTGAACCCTCCCCTATCCCTAACTGAGATGTCCTCTGGAGAGAGAGCCTTATCTGCTTTGTGCTGCTGTAAACGTGCCCACTGTGCCTCCTTTCCATGCTCCCACAGCAGGGCTTTAATGCCCAATTCCACCTCTTTGTCAGTCCCTCCTGATCTGGGCAGGGGGGGTGTCCCCCTGGAGCACTGACGAGGGTGATTCTTTGAGTGAATACAAGTAAAGGACATCACCGAGGACGGTGGAAGATGGGAGACTCTTGGAGAGTTAGAACTCGAAAGACCTTGGGGAACATCTAACCTTAGACTCTGCCGGCCTCGGGATCTCCTAGGGTCCCCTGGCCACACAGTTCCCAATCCAACCACTTGCAGCTAGGAACACATGGAAGCTGCCAGGCCCAGGACCACCCATCTGGTACCAGCCCAAGTGTGCAGATGAGAGGACCTGACACAGGTGTGCCATGCCCAGAGTCTGCAGGTACTAGAGTGGGCGCCTGCGCCCGAGAGAGCTGACTCCAAAGGGTTCTCCTGCATGCTGCATCAGCCTCCCATCCCTTTTGTATCCTGAGTGCCCTGGGGACTCTGAGGGACCCCAGGATGAGCGCTCCCCCCCCCCAGGCACCTCTACTGTGAAGTCGGGGACTTGGCAGCATCAAACATCTTCTTGCGGCCTTCCATGCCAGACATGGCCTCCACATTCTTCCTCCAGTCTCCCACCTCCACTGGCCGCTCCTGTGGGTAATCCACAACCATGTTAGAAACTCACCAGGCTGCAGGGGCTACAAAGGGCCCCTGAGCTCAACAGACATTAGACGGAAGAGAATCCACCTCCTCGAAGAAACCCCAATGCTCTGATGTTCCTGCCCAGCCTGTGATGGAAGATGCCTTGGCCAGACAGGGGCATAGGTTATGCTGAGGCTCCATAGAAAATTTGAGGCTGTGTGGATGGGAGGTCCTAGGGGACTGTGATCGGGCCACAGAGCTGCTTTCCAGTGTATCACAGGCCAGCGTCACCTCCAAGACCCACAACAGCCTCCCGTGTGACACACCACAGCTTGTTTCTGTTTTGTCAGCATGCGGTCTGGCCTGTTCATCCATTAGGCTTCCTGGGCTGGAGATTGTTCTCTCACACTTGCTTCTCACAGTGCCTGTCAGCCCTGGGCATACACTGTGAGGCCAGCAAACTTGACGCTGCTGTTGGCTAGGCGAGTAATCAAACCCAGTTCTCCAATTTCTACACACGCATGTTGCCACAGCCACAACGAGAAGCCGTGGCAACAGGGGCAATAGTGGCCCCTGAACTGACACAGAATTCCTCAGTCAGCCCAGTCTTCCCCTCAGATTGGAAGCAGCCCGTCTTCCCTCTTTTGACGTGGACCTCATAGGGGGCTCTAGAATATTCTAGTTCACAGACGGCCTAGAGCGCCTCAGGCTGTGTGAGAAGCGATAGGTAAAGGCTCGTAGGCGGCAGGAGGAAGAGTCTGAGGAGAGTGGCCCTACCTTCTCTGTGTCGTCTTTCTTCACAGACTTGAGGTTGGCCCGTAGGTCCATGGAGACCTTGTGCTTGGAGCCCAGTAAGGCCCGGAGCATGGCGTCGGCTGAGACACGGACCCGGCGCAGGGGTGGACGCTTGAACTTCCCACGGAGGTCCAGGACCTTCAGCTTCAGGTCCTTAATCTGTAGGCGGGAAGGAGCCAGGCTCTATGGAGGGGACGCTAGACCTGGACCTCTCTTCCTGGGGATCCAATTGCTAGGCTTCCAGCTACAGACATACCCCAAGTTTCCCAGGCTCCATGCTAGATTCTCCGAGAAGCTCAGAACCACCTATTCATTTCAAAACAGTCACCATGAACTTTCACAGATTTAAGCTAAGTAGCTAACCTCACCCCTTCCCTGTCACCAAGCCTCAAATAAACGAAAAGTCACTAAGCCACCATTCACATTGGGAAGCCTTGTGTGGAGTGTGGACTGCTTTCCTCTGTCCCTCCATCTTTAGCCTGGCTGCTCAATCCCTGCCCAGGGGGCCTGCAGAGCAGCTGAGCCTAGACTGACCCAGCAGGTAGAAAAGTCCTACATCCTACACCCTGGGAATCCCAAGGTGTGGTCTATGAGGGAATTCTCTGGAGTTTAATGACATCACACATCACCCTTCTGGCAAGAGGAAGTGGGTAGGCAAGTGCCTGATCTCCTTAGGAGAAGGCTCAGAAGCAGCCCACCTGCACTGGAAGTCCCGCCTTTCTCCATTCTCTGCTGGCTGACCCTAATGCTCTCACGCCCCACCCCATGCTGACGGAGAACTGAGTATGGGAGGGGAGAACCAGAGAGCAGCATGCATACTTGAACCCCTGTTCTGTGACTTGAGCCAAGCAAGCTCTTAGCCTTTGTGAGTCTCGGAGTCCTCATTAGTCAGGGTTAGGTAATAGTCCCCATGTCACCCACAGGCATATAGGGAGGATCAAAGGAGGCACCACACATGAAAGCCCTTCAGGAAGGTAAGATGTCATTAACAGACATCTGATTACGTGTGTGGGAGAGCGAAGGCAGCAACTTCTGAAGAGCTCACGTGGCAGGTGGGGAGGAAGTTTGTTCACGTGTGACCATCCTTCCTGCCCATTGCCCATATCCGGCCTACGGGGCTAGGGTGGGAAGCTAAAGCTTCATGCTGACAGGCTGGGCCATGCGCACGATGTCCAGCCCGCCCAGCACTGGCCCAGCCCAGGCCCAGCCCAGGCCCAGCCTCCTACCACCCTCCCTGGTACTTACTGCCCTCCTTGGGGCTTACCTCCCTCGTGTTGTGGAGGCATTTGGCCTCAATGTCGTATCGCTCCTCATCCACCACCTCCACCTTGGCATGTAGCTCTCGGCACAAGTCCTGAGGGAGCAGAGTGAAGTCATGAAAGTGGAGGAGAGGGAAAAGAAACACTAACTCCAGCATCCCTTTTCCATCTCCACACTGAGCATGCTCAGCCCTATGGCCCATTGCTTTGTCAGAACTGTGATCCCAACAGGAGCTGCTGGAGGCTCCATCGTAGCAACACCTCAGAGTGGAAGCCTTTGCTTTCCTTTCTGCTTGCTGTAGGCTTTCTTTTTCCAGCTTTCTGTAAATGTTAACTTATTTTTTACCTTTTTTTTTTTTAAAGATTATGTCAGTATGTAGTCCAGCTGGCCTGAAAACACTGTCATTGAGGGTACCTAGGCACAGATTCACAATCCCCACTACATGAATTCACGGAAACTGTGAGAGGACACACAAGACCCACACATGCTCAACCCCAGCACTGAGAAGGGAAAGTAGACACAGAGCCCTGCCTGTGATGGATGGTTACTGTGAGGGGACTCTGCTTTCTGCACTGGAGTGTCCCAGGTGCTTGAAGACCCAGGCCCAGGGCGGATGGCCAACACAACGTGGACTCCGTGTCTCCATGCTTCTTTTGGTTTTGTTTTTTTATCTTATTCCTCTCTCTCTCTCTCTCTCTCTCTCTCTCTCTCTCTCTCTCTCTCTCTCTCTCTCTGACAGGATCTCACTATGTAGCTCTGTCCTGGCTCACTCTGTAGACCTTGAACTCACAGAGATCTACCTGCCTTTGAGTGCTGGGATTAAAAAGGAGTGCCACCACAGTCCTGATTTTCTCTATCCCTCCCTCCCTCCCCCCTCTCTTGCTCCCTCTTTCTCTCCCTTCCTCCCTCTCTTCCTCCCTCCCTTCTTCTTTCCTCTTTGTTTTGATTTTCATTTTTTGTTTTTTGTTGTTTTATTTTTTTAGGGAGAACTAACATAAAGTTGAGTGGCCCAGTAGGTAAGAATCTGGGAAGAGCTGGGGGACAGAAAATATGATCAAAATGTATTGCATAGAAAATTTTAAAAAACAAAACAAAAAAAGTCTTTAAGCCGGGTGGTAGTGGTGCATACCTTTAATCCTATCACTCAGGAGGCAGAGACAGAAGGATCTCTGTGAGTTCGAGGCCAGCCTGGTCTACAGAGCTAGTTCCAGGACAGGTTTCAAAGCTACAGAGAAACCCTGTCTTCACAATCCTCCAGCCTCTATCTCCTGAGCATTGAGTCTACAAACACATGGCTCTACACAAGGCTCATAGTTGTTTTCTTAAAAAATATTGTTATCATAAAAGGAACATAAGTTAATTTAGTAGAAAATTAACAATAGAAAAACTATATGTTAAACATATGTGTTAAACTATATGTTAAACTAAGTTAATAGTAGAAAATTGTATGTTAAACAAAAATAATAGAATTAAAATAGCCACTTTCGTGGGAGACATGTAGAAATATTTATATCTAGTCTCTTCTCGTCAGTCATTGGTGTTAAAGTGATTGCTAACTGATTCAAAACAATAAAGCCTCATCTCTAAAAGGAGGGCAGATCTCTGAAGGAATGGCCTTCCTAAATCCTGCCCATCTCCCAGGCCATGCCATTGTACCTGCTGACAGGAAGCCAGTCCCTGGTTCTGCCCAACTAAGTCCATTCTCCTCTCTGGGACTCCCCTCTCAACAAGTGTGAGACTGGGCGTTGGGGAGGGCGTGAGGGCACCTTGTAAGTTACAGAGCTGTGTTAATTCAAGACCCACAGAGGCTCCCTTCCCAGCCTACCGGGCTTACCTGCAGGGCACTGAGGGACAGGCCTCTGGTCTGCAGCGTGGGGATGCGCTCCGCTAGGTAGCGCACCTTCTCTGCCTCTCGCTCCTCATGTTCCTGTTCCCAGCACTCCTTGGCCTTGGCCAGCATCAGGCTCTGCAAAGGACAAAGTCACTGAACCAAGGCTGGTTCCTCATATTCCCAACCCAGCACCATCGAGTGAGGGGAAAGAGCTGCCAGACACAGCAGGCCAGGTCTGAGCCCATCGCTCTGTGTGGCAGTGTGTGCAGTGGCTGCTGGCAGGCCTTGTGCAAGTCACACAGAGTGTCTCACATGGCATACCCAGTCTCCCTCTTCCGTCCTTGTTATCCCTTCTGTCCCACAGTGCTCCAAAGAGAGAAACAGACCAAATGAACCATGTCCCTTTCTCCCCCTCCACCAAGGAACCCCTCCCCAGGCTCATTTCTGCTGCCTCTTAGGCACCCAGGAGAGACCGGAGATGCAAGTCACTGGTCACCAGTCAGCTCCGGCAATGGATAGGTTTCTTCCCTTACCCTTGCTCGGTCTCCCTCCTTCCCCTTCCTGCTCCCTTTGAGTCTGTATGGCTGCCCCTCCATCTCCCATGGAATCAGCCTCACCTTCAGCATGAGTTTGCGGGAGGCAGTGATCTTGGATTTCCTCTGAGGATGAGAAGGAGAGACCAATGGTAAGGTAAAGGCTATATAACTGGAATTCTGGTACAGACCAGCACAGCACCAGCTACTGTTCTTCATCATTACCCAGAATCCTCTGCTTGCTTTAGGGCTTTTCAAACTCATCTTTGGGACTGAAGCAGTCAAGTTCAGAGAATGTTATAGTCAACTACGTTGAAGCCCTGCCTTCCAGTCCTCCCTCTGCTGCATATTCTGCAGATATGCCTCCTGCGGGTACTTCCTCATCTGCAGGGGAGCTTGTTGACAGCTGTTCTTAGTCCACAGTGCCGCCAAGATAAAATGAGGGCACAGATAAGCAACCTTTGCGAAAAGCCTAAAACGGGCGTATGTTTTAGCACTCCAGGCGATAATGCGGCTCTGTTCTGATGTTCTTTCCTGCTGGAGACATATGCTACAGGTTTCCCAAATAAGGGAAGTATGTCTTTGTGGACATCAAACTGCCCTGTAGTCACCGTCACCCACAGAATTCTCTAAGATACAAAAACACTGCTGTGTCTTCTAATCAAAATGAGCAAGCAAATTCTTTGTTTCATTTTGTTTGTTTTGGGATTTGTTTTGCTGTTGTTCTTTTGCTTTTTTGTTTTGGGGGTTTTGTTTTTTCAAGACAGGGCTTCCCTGCATAGCCCTGGCAGTCCTGGAATTTGATCTGTAGACTAAGATGCCTCGGATTCAGAGATCCACCTCCAGGTGCTGGGATAAAAGGCACAGGCAAATTCTTGATGACTAGGTAGATATGTTTTAAGAACGCCTTGGAAGTCCCCACCAAGGCCAGGCATGGTGGGTCATATGTGTAATCTCAGCACTCTTGGAGCTAAAACAGCAGGCTCACGTATTGTGGGCCATCATGGAAGGACAAGGGCTACACAGAAAAACCTATCTAAAAGAATTTTCAAAGTCCCAGCCCAGTGGCAGTGTCCCCCTCCCGTGTGGTGAAGGTGACAGAGACCCTCGGTGCTAACTAATGGGACCAGGAGGCTCGGGAGTCCTGTGTCACTCCTGGGTTTCTCCTTGCTGCTCCCACACAGCGCCTGCCTATTTCAGACGTGATCCCTGGGAGAGCACAGGTTTGTCCCTGCCATTAGTCAGGCAGAAGTGATGAGGCTTTGTGGGAGTGGCTGGGGGAGGCGATGGATGAGCTTTAGCACACTGAGCACACACTGTTCACAGTCGCTTACCTTTTCCTCTTTGAAAGCCTACACTCCAGGTAATGAGAGAAGTGGCTGGTTGCTGTAGCCATTACAGCCCCTGGTTCACCCACCCAGACACACCATGGCAAAAGACCTTTCGCAGTCTTGTTTCCTCACCGCTCAGTGAGTATATGACCTCTTCAGCTAACCGACAGTCCCTGGAGACTCACTCTAACAGGAGCCTCTGGAAACTCGAGGGTTCATAGGTCACTGGAAAATAGTGTACTTGCTTCTCCTGAGACTATCCAGGCCCGGTGTTCCCTCAGTCCGTGACGCTGCCTCTCCACTTAAGTCAGCCAGCGCATCGCCTGTTCCTTCCATCCTCACCCCGGGCGAGGTGGTGTGCACGCTGTGTTCTGAGCAGCCTGAGGAAATCTGCACCACAGAGTGTCCAGAACCAGGGTGACCACAGTCCCGAGGAGAACCTAAGGCCACAGCTCCATTCCCTCCTCAATGTTCAGTCTCAGCCTTCACCTTTCAGACATGGCTTTGCGCAGCATCAGCGTTTCAGTGGGCAGAATGATGCCCCCAGGGATGCAGGGACATTGAGAGGAACTGAGGGAGAGCTTTCCCTCGGCAAAGGTACGAAGCTATGCCTGAGGGGCACTGTGCCCTGGAGCAGCAACTCCCTGCATCCTGGGAACCCAGCATCACAGAGAATCTTCACTCATGATTTCTCTCCTCCTGGGAGGTTTCTCAGTCACTGGCATATCCACCCCTCCCTGACTTCTTTTCAGGCCCACCCCACCTTCATCACGCTCAACTAAGAAACCCCAGTATCACTCACCTCACTTTAGGCATCCATCATAGGAAGGACCGAGGACAGAGCAGAGCATAGAGTGGGTGGGAACAAAGAGCAGAACATGAGCAACAACAAAACCAAGCACATTTGTTGGCAAGGAGGGCACGGGTAGCAATGACATGTCTGGAAGACATCAGCCATCGGGCAGGGGACCACTTCAGGGTTTCAGTAAATAAGAATATAAAAGCCCAACAACCTTCTGGGTTACTGGACTTTCCTTTTGGGAGATGTTGGTCATTCACATTTGTAGATTTAGTGGGAGCCCTTGTAAACTTTGACAGAGGGCCACAGTTAATGCAAAAACTTCTCTCCCTGGAATGAAACCTCATTCACACCCATGTGATATGGTAGCCTAGTGTGTCCAGTTCATTGATCGATATTGACAAGCCAGCTCTGAGGCACAAGCCCACCTGGGAGTGAGCTCTGCTCAGCTGAGGGAGTTCCTGGACACCTCAGGGAAGCAATGTGTGCTGACCAGAAACTAAGGCCCATCCTTATCTCAGGAGTGTCTGCTGGGAGTAGCCTGGGGGGGGGGAGCCTGGCTGTCCACAATGTTAGTGGTAAAGGGGGACATGCCTCCCAGGAACCCTGCACGGGGATGGAACAACTTACACTTCCGGCATGGCGGCAGCAAGGCGGCACCTAGAGAGGACAGAGGAGTCATTAATGGCAAAACCGTACCTTCAGCTGTGAACCCCTTGTAGGTGTGGGGAGTTAGACAACAGGAAATAGTCAACGTGAGAGATTCCAAGAGGATACCTCATCTTCTCCTTAATCAAAGACAAAACAGAACCTAAGGACAAAATCCTCCCGGGACCTGCATAGCCTAACACATTCGCCTGTGGTTATTTCCAGAAAAATATGCTGACTCTGGTGCAAAACAGAGCGGAATCTGTAGACAACGTGGTTGGGAGGGAAGAATGGGACTTGATGGCAGGAGACTTGACCATGCAGCTGAATCCAGATGTCACCTGTGGGTTAGGACTCAGGGAAGGTGCAGGAGGAGCAAAGAAGCACAGAGACTGGCATGCAGCTGGCCGCTGGGTGCCTTTGGGTCTAACTCCTGAGTGCCAAGGGTAAGTGGAAAGAAGCCCCGAGTAGAGGTTAAGGCAGGAGGGAAAAAATTCTTGTGTGTCTTCACTCTTTCTTGGCCAGTTTTCCTCTTGGCAAAATTGGAGCTTAGATAAGTGTTGGGCTACTTAGTATTTAGCCCTTGGACCTTTTATTCAAACACCTCACTTGGAAGCAAAGCAAGATCCATCACTAAAGGCATGACGACCCCGGCTAAAGGAGTCAGCATAGGAGCCTGGCGTCCTCTGAGAGAGCACAGCTGCTGAGCAGTCCGAAGCTGCTGACAGGCTGTCTCTGGGCCCAGGCCAAGGTGGGCTTCTGAAGGCTGCAGAGGCTACAGGCTCTCTTGTCTGGGCCCTGACGTAGAGCATCCTGGAGCGCGTAGGTGGAGAGTAGAGGAAATGACTGTACGGAAGCTCAGGGAAGCGGGAGCAGCCAGGCTGAGAACAAATGTGTCAGGTGGATCAGGAGGCCTGAGACAGTGGGGAGTGGGAGAAGCGCTGTATATAGAGGGGCAGGTATGGAGTTCAGAGTCCATATTTAGATTCAGTTCCTGAACCTAGTAGTTTGGTGCACTACAGGGCCCTTGCAATCTGCCCACCAGTAATGTCATTCCATAGCCATCCTTCTTGTGCCTGTAAAGAATGTCCCTGAACCCAGTGACCAGGCTTGGCCCTCCTCTCCTGAATCCTAGCCTGTTTGGGAGCCTTCCACCTAAGCTTCAGTCATGGGGAGAGTGAGGTTAGGTGGGAGGTGACCCTAGAGTCTCAGCTGTCCCCAGGGGTCACGGGGGAAGAGATGTGGGAACCATCCACGCATTCCCAAGATGCTTAGCTGAAATTAGATTCCATGCACAGCTGCTGGTCAAGAGCTTTGCTCTTCTGAAGACACCAGGGAAGTCCAAAAAGCTGACAAAGACCCACCCCATCCACACCTGTCTGGCCTCTGGGAATGCAATGCACAGCCGAGTAGGTCTCACATCTGTCTCTCTGGGATGTGCTTCACCCTGGTGAGCATTTAGCCATGCCTGTCCTCCTTCGGTCCCTTAGAGAGCCCACTGTCGCCAGTGTGGGGCCCACTGCTGGGGCCAACCTGGGCCTCCTGCCAAGTTCCAGGCAGTCCCCAACTGCCTCACTGACAAATGCCAGGCCCAGGGGTCCCACATCAAGCATGAGGCTCTGACCCGTGGTCTGACACCCACACTGACAGGCTCAGAAGACAAGCAGGAACCTGATTAGAAGCCAGGATGTAGATAGCAGAGAGGCTGGAGGGCCGGATTCCATCTGTACCGCGAGTGGAAAATGAGGAGATAACAGAAAACACAGAAGTAGAGGGAAGGGGGCAGTCTGTGGGGCCTGACTCAGTGCTCACCTTCCTGGCCCCGAGGTCCTTGGTGTGGAAAGGCTCTCAGCTTTCCACACCAAGCCTGAATGTGTGTGAGTGTGTAAACCTGTGTAAGAGACAGCATAGAGAAAGAAACTGGCCTCTTGACACACCTGATAGAAACACAAACATCTAAGTAGACTCAAGCTCCGCTTGCTCCCACCCCTGACCTTGGCTCTTAGTTCAAGGGCACCCCATGCTCCTGAACAGGGTGTTAACAAGCTGGATCACCAAGTTTGTGGCCAGGAAGTCCAGTGTTTGAACTTCTTTGGGTTTATGACTTCCAAACTTGGGGTAGTGGCTGCCTTTCGCGCGCACGCGCGCACGCGCGCGCGCACACACACACACACACACACACACTCCTCCCGGACTCACAGAGTAGATATTGTCCTAGCTTATGTGCTCGTGGGCTCTTGTGCTCTCACCCCAAATGCTGCCATCTGCCTTCCCCATGAGAGGACCCCACAATTCCTTCTATAACTCAGAGCCAGAAGCAGTGGAGAGAACTGGCATTCTGTCTTGACCTGCTTGTTCCCTGTGCAGATGAGACAGGTAAAGAGAGCTAAAAGCGTCTGTCAGAGACAAAGGACAAAGAAATAGCATGGTCTCTTTGATGAACAGGGCCTCTGGAGCTGTCTCCTTAGAGCCCTGAATGCCAGCTGTCTTCTTGTCCTGCCATCACTGCCCCCCAGGCACCCCAGTGCCTCCCCTCCCACCAGGAGCACTGCCCTTCAAGTCACTGGCTGCAGTCCCTCCTGGGAGCGTAATCCACCAGGCGCTGCCTTGGGCTCCTGAGGAACATGTGGGACAGTTCTGTCCTTCCAGGTTTCACCCCCCCCACACACAGCATCTTACAGGAGAGGTGCCATTTTATAGACAAAGGGCTATGAGTATTAGAGACAAACCTACTTACCCTAACAAGAAACATCTTCCATCCCCAAAACTTATTTCCACTTTAAATAAAGCCCCGGCTCTCTATCCTGGCTTGCCCGGGTCCACAGTCAGGGCTGTAGACACTTACCTAGTTTAGTCCTCGTGGAGTTAGACTGGCCTGAGCCTCACCACACACTGCAGGCTGTGGGGGCAGAGCTGAGGGCAGGCTTTGAAAACTGTGGCCTCCGGCAACTGGCCAGTAAAAATAGAACAGCCACTGCCCCTCCAGCTGCCCCTCCTTCCCACCCCCTCCCACCATACACACCTCACAGGGCAGATATGTGCTGCAGGGTATACCATAGGGCACACGCATCAGGAGTGCACACACACAGCCTCTGACTGGGGGGAACCAGCACTCATCTGAGGAAAGGTAGAGAGTGAAAGACCAGACCAGACCAGATGTGGAGCTGAGCAGAAATGGGAACGGAAAGCAGGATGAAGGACATCCGGGCCCTGGGAGGCCTGAGGAGCCATTAAGGACTGGGGCGGGAACCAGCAGACTGACATTTTCCTCTTGCCAAGACTTGTGAACACGTAGCCCCAGCCCATTTTCCAAAAACCTCAAAAGGCCCCAAACCTAATTGTCTGTAACTCTGGTGCCAGTGAGCTAGGACGCTGCCTGCAGGGTTTTGGTGGCATGTTTCTGGGGCCCAGCTGAGTCACAGTGGCAGCAGGGCCCCCTTTGTGCACGTGAAAGACTGAGGATCTGCAGACATTCGATGTACTTCTCCAGGTGGGCTTTAAGGACTCCCCATTGACCAGGTTCCAAATGGTATCCCACCTCCATTTCTCGAACCCAGGGAGACTAACAGTCGTTCCCTGCTTAATCTTCATGTCAGTCAGAGGCTAACTGACCCCGGGAGACCAGGACTGCAGGGCTGCACCTGTTTACCGGGTATTTTTAGGACTGTTGATGAACACATAATACCCACCCTATAGTCAGAGAAAGACAATGCCTGCTATGTTAATCCTGTGGCTATTATAATCGGTCATCTTGTGGGCCAAGATCCCAGGCTAGGCAGGACAGGCAGAGCACTGACCCATCTGGAAGGTCAAAAGCAGGCTCAGTGTGGGGAGGTAGTTGATGGGCAAAGGGAAACGAAGGCAATGCATTCCCAGGGTCCACCAGGAAGAAATAACATGCTCTGTGATGCTAACATTCTGCTGCCCAGCAGAGATGGCTCCAAACCTGTTCTTCACAGTGCACGTTTGGAAAGCCTCTTGCTGGATGAGTGCCAGGGAGAAAGAAGAGGATCTGAGAAGCTATGGGGCTCGGGCATAGGATCCCAAGTAGAGAGGCTAGAGTAGAAAATAGACAGGGATCGATCACATGGAACAGCTGCAGCAGAGGAATGAATCTAGGAGCTTTGGGAAAGGTTCCGCTGAGGCCTATTGCCTTGACTTTTGGGGGATCTCTTTTGTACATTTGGGGTGTGTGTGTGTGTGCGTGCGTGCGTGTTCTTACATGTGTGGTGCGTATATAAGTGTGTGTACAGAGGTGTACTGGTAAATGTGGAGGCTGGAAGCCAACCTAGGCTACTATCCCTTGAAAAATGTCTGCTGTATCTTTTGAGATGTCTCTCATTGGGGTCCTTTGATTCCGCTAAGCTGCCTGGCCAGAGAGCCCCAGAGAGCAGCCTGTGTCTGCCTCCCCAGTGCTGGGCTAAGATGCCCAGCTTCTGATGTCGGTACTAAGGGTCAGACGCGGTGCACAGTACGCACCCTAACAGTGGAACCACCTCTCCAGCACCTCCAAGAAATGTCCTCTAAGACCTCGCATCAAAAATGAATTGTCTGCCTAAATTATCTTGCTTTCTGAAAAGGAAAATCAAGATAACAAATATGAGAAAGCACAAAAGAGGACCAAAACAAACCAAAACTTAGGTGACTATGTGCTTACAGCAAGCCACTGTGAATGCAGGCCACCCAGGAGGGCATCCTCTCTGCTGGAAATACAAGGCCATGTGGAGGCTCTTGGGAAAAGCAGGGCCTGGAGCCCCTTGTGGTAGGTCCCAGTGTTCTGCCTCTTTTTATTTTCCATGTGGTTCGCGGCATCTAGCTCTCTCCCTCAGGCCCACCCCGACGCACGACTCCAACTCTGACTTTGCACCCTGGTCCACAGACTTCTCCAGGGTCTGCCTCCTGACATAATCCAAAGTGGCCTTCAAAACTAAGTCTGTTATGCCTTGTAGTCCTTATACATGCTCCAATTTCCCCGAACAGGGCAGTGGGGGCAGAGACCTCCAGAGCCCACCTGTAGGCAGGTGATCTCTAGCGAGAGTCTTTCTCTATGTAGCTAAGGGTCTACCCCTGAGTGTTTCTGCTCTGCTGCACCAATCGTTGTCCTTGCCAAGTGTGCCTCTGTCGCTTTCCTCCTGACTGACCCCCTTGCTTACAATAAAGGTCACAACCTTAGGCTGGGCGGTGGTGGTGCACGCCTTTAATCCCATTACTCGAGAGGCAGAGGCAGGAGGATCGGATCTCTGTGAGTTCGAGGCCAGCCTGGTCTACAAGAGCTAGTTCCAGGACAGGAACCAAAGCTTCGGAGAAACCCTGTCTCGAAAATTCAAAAAAAGAGAAGAAAAAGAAAAAAGAAACAAAAAAAGGTCATCACCTTTTAAGTTCCTATCTGTCCAAAAACAGGTCACCCACTTCCTATTCTGCCTCTACAGGGCCAGCTATCCTAGAGCCTTCAGGCTATGCCTGGCTTCTCCTCAGACACAGAGCCAGAAGCAACACTTAAAGTTCTCCAGAGTCCCCAGGGAGAACTTCCTGTTGTCATGTGGATAATGGCCCCACAAATGCTCCCACATCCTAATGGCAATGTAAATACGATACTTTAGATACCAAAGGAACATTGCAGATACAGTTAAAGAGGGGAGGTTTTCCTGAGTTATCACATGGTGCTTTTTAAAGACCGAGGCGTGAGGCTCAGGGTTGGTATGAAGTGTGACAAGGGAAGAAGAGATATAACACACTGCCCGCCAAGTCGGAGGAAGTGAGTGCCAGCCAAGGAGCACAGGTGGTTTCCAGGATAGAGAAGAGAAAAGGAGATGCCTCCCTCGGCTTCCAGAAGGAAGCAGGCCTGCAAATACCTCACTGCCCAGTCTTGAGAGCCTGGTTTTAGACATTGGCCCTTCAGGACTGTAAGATAACTTGTGTCGTTTTTTAGTGGCTAAGCTTGTGGTGGCTTATAATAGCGGCAATAAGAACTTAATGGGCTCTTTCCAGTGACTTGCAGGTACGCTTGGGGCCAGCCAGAGAAGCAGTGGACTTGGCAAAGTCAGTGAGAAGAGGGTAGGTGGAGTATACAAAAGCAAAGCAGTCTTAAGGCAGATTCTGACACTCTCCTGGAGAAAAACACAACTTGTCCACCCTGAAAGCCAGTTTTTCTCTTGCTGGGAAGGCTCCCAGGAGAACAAGGGGATGAGAGGTCATGTGATGACCAGTTCTGGTCTTCCACATGCACCTCTTCCCTAATTTTAGCACTAGTCTAGCCAGCTCTGCTTCTGTGCTTCCTTCTAATCCGAACACTCCCATCGATGTCTTTGGTGCTGCTAAGACCTGTAGGTGTCCATTGAGAAAATGAAAAGAGAGCCCCCTCTTAAGGCACGAAGCCCTGCAGGCATTGGGGTTTTTTTCCGGCCCAGGGTGGGACTGCAGGAGTTGAAGAATGTGCTCAGCTGCACTGATGTCCCGGCGCTAACCTCACCCACCGCTGTCAGTGCTTCCTGCTGGTTTCCTGAGATGACCACTTGTACATGGAAAAGGCTATACCTGCTCTTGCTCTAATGTCTCACCAGCTTCACCCCTAATTCCTTTCTGCTGAGTCAGCAGCTTAGTCCACACCCCATTCCCACCCCATCTCAGCATCATCCCCAATCCTAATGCTGACCTTCCAGAGCCTAACCACAACGTAGGTTCAAGGCCGAATAAACCGCTCCCCAGGACCTCTTAGACTCTTGGATTTCTCATTGGTAAACTGGCTTCATATGTCATGACCTTAGGGGAGCCTGGCTTCCAAGGGACTCCTCTTAGCCTCCTGGGGAACCCCTGCTGGGGACAGGCTGATGAACTTCCTTCAGCTTCTTTTAAAAGTCCTGGGAAAATCTGAGGCAGTGTAGACAGAAACTGTGCCTTGAGAGACTGGCCCTCACCATCAGAACTTGGCCCTCAACCCAGTGAGAAGTTAACAGAAGCAAAGTGGGGCATGATGGTGCATGCCTGGAATCTCGCCATGGGGCACTGAGGCAGGAGGATTGCTGTGGATCTGAGGACAGTTTGACCTGGAAGGCGGGAGGGACGAGGAATACCAGGAGGATCCCAGACCCTCTAGGTTGGAAACGAGGGTGAGACACGTCTAGGAAAGAGACCCCCGAAGGGGAGTTGGTGAAAGTAGAAAGCCGAGGTAAAGAGTGTCCAACCTTTTGTCACACTGGTTTCCAATGTCGTTACTGTGTGCCCCAGGGCTAGAAAGACCAGAGAGTGTGGGAGGAAGGAAGTACAGGCCAGAAGAGCCTTACAAGGCCATGGGTAGAAGAGTCAATCATCGCAGGGGCAGGCACCTGTCAGTCAGCCCCAGCTGCCCCGGCATTGTTTGGAAAGCAGAAGAACCTAATTTAGCAAATGACAAAGTTGGTTCATTTGTCCTGCCAGCCGGCCCTCCCACACTGCTCAGGGACCATGCTTCAGTGACAGCCAAGCACAAGGCCCTCTCCACACCCACTCCGCTCCATGCCACACCTGTCTGTCCTGGCTCCGGGACCAGGGGTCTGCAGTGGACCCCAAGCGTGGAAGGGAGGGGACAGCATGGAGGAAGATAGAGTTGCAAGGACAAAGAAAACCTGTCACCCCTCAGTTTTACACCACAGATCAGCCTGTGTCCCTGAGGCCTGTGTCATCGGAGATAGAGCCGTGTTGAGTCAACACTCAAGCTTGGAGACGGATAACCTCACTCCCAGCAAATCTGATCTGGTGTAACTTGAGCAATTTGACCCTTGTGAGATTCCGTTTCCTCATCTATAAAATGGAGATAATAATAGTGTCTACCTCAGAGAATTGCTGTGGGGCTGTGGTGAGGTAATGTGTACAAAGGGCTTTGTGAAGCTCTAGCAAGAGGCAAGCACTTAGCCCATGTTAAGTCTTAGGGTATTCTGGTTTCCGTGGTGGTAGGGATCGAACCCAGGGCCTTGAGTGTACTAAGGCAAGCACTCTGCCACTGGGCGATTCACAGCCCATTAGTGTGTTCTCACTGAAGTCCCAGAATCACTTTGAGGTGGGTAATATTGCTAATCCCATTGCACTGACGAGGAAAGAGTTCATGGTAGGAAAGCAACTCACGCAGTGACCCACAGCAAGGCCGAGGAAAGGATCTGTTACCTGGTGACAGCCTGGCATACGTGAACTGCTCAGGAAACCGTTTAATGTTTATTTCTTCAGGGTTCTCAACTTCAGATTTTTCTACTGTAAATTTGAATGAATCAGTCTGGGGGCCCAAAGCTCCCCTAAAAACTAAAGTGCTGCTTTGAACTATGGGTTCTTATGGGAGGTCTATCCGCGTCAGTAGAGCCAGAAGTAATTCACGGCCTCTGTTCTCAGCCCTCAGACTCCAGGAGGAAGACGTTTTTTCTCTGTGATCCGGGGATGCCAAAGCTGGGAAGAAAGAGAAGAAGAGGAAGCAAAGGAAAAGGCCACCGAGAGAGGTGGGTGCAAGCCTTCCAGCTGCTGCAGGCTCCAGCAGCGAGTGGGCGGGGCCCTGCCTCCTTCAGCTCAGCGGCATTTCTCACCCTCAGCTCTCTGCTATCTCCCACGCCTGCCCAGGACTTCCTCCCACACCCTCTGCTCAAACCTGTTGTCTCGGTTCTCCCTTCAACTCCTTGCTTCTTGAGCTCAATCTTCCTCCGTTCTGAGCGAAATCTGCCCCTGTCTCTCCCTGCTTCCTGCCTCCAGCCATGTGCTGTGATAGACAGACAAGGAGCACCTTCACCCCAGGTTGCTGTCATCTGGGTTCTTGCGCTTTGAGCCTAGGGCTGGGCCGTGCCTTGGCAGGTCCCTGCAGAACAGGCTGCCTGACCAGAAATCCCCATAATAAGTAGGTAGGGTTCAGGGCTGCCCCTGTGGGGCACGGGAAAGGGGTGTGGGCCATGGAAGCGGAGAGAGCTAGCAAACCAGGTGTGGGTCCCGCCCTTCATAAACAATTCTTTTTAGACTGGCACATGAACAGTCATTGAACCTGGGAACTGGGACACCAGGTCAGCATGGAGCACTCCTAATGCTGCCTCACCCTGCCCACTGCCCATGTCCAGTACACCCCCAGCCTGATGACTCCAGCACCCAGACCTCTCCCATGCAACCCCCAGCCTACCCTGTACCCTACCCTGACCATTTGACTCTATTTACCCTGTAGAAACCCAGACACTAGAGTTCCTATATCTGTGCCTTTGAACGCTCAGGCCTCTAGAGCAGGGGTGTTTCTCCCCTCTATTCCTCACCATATGCAACCCTCCCTTCCAGACCTGCTTGCCTTCGCTCTCCTAGGTCGCCTTCTGCACAGTTCACCTGATTCTAGGCGTTATATGACCTTCCTCTCAGGTGCACTTTTCCTCTGGAAAAGTTGTCTTAAGGGGCCGGTGACAGGGTCTTTACTCTTTATCTGCCCCTGCAGGATTCCATATGGTGTGTAGCAGAGTGAGCCCATGCTAGCCCAGTGGTTTTTAAAACTGTGATGCCTCAGAACACCCCGGAAGGCTTGTTACAGCACAAGTTCTGGTCCCCAAAGTTTCTGCTTCAGCAGGACTGAGCCAGGTTCAGAAATGAGTGCTTTTCACCAGGTCACTGGTGTCGCTGGTCTGAGCAGACACGACATGGAGTAAAAATGTCCAAATGTGTCCTGAGCTTGCCCCATAGCAGGCCCCAGGTGTGGGTACAAAAGGAATAGCTGCTTGGCTGGCCCAGCTTCCCAGTCCGGAGAGAATTATGAGGGTCCCCAGACACCCCACTTTGCAACTATGCGTTTGTTCATTCAGCTGCCCTGTTAGGATTCTGTAAGTACCAGGCACGGAACAGACAGGAAAGTCACGCCCAGGCCTCCAGAGGTCCCAACCCAGGACTTCTGACCCCTTTCTCCTGCTTCCACGCTCCCTCCTCCACGCAATGATCCAAGAGGAACAGAAATGATTGTAATCAGGAGGAGCTTTGTCTTGGGACTAGGGAGCCTAGGGAAAGATAATGGGGATAAAGTCCGCTCCGGGGCCACAGCTGACCAGTGTTTAGATGGGAGCAAAGAGGAGGAGGCCACAGGAGATGGCAGCCTCCTGACTATGAGGATGTAAAGCTAGAGCCAGGGGTGGTGCTGCATGTCCTCAATCTCAGAAGTCTGGAGGGAGAGGCAGGTGGATCTCTGAGTTCAAAGCCAGCCTGGTCTACAGAGTGAGTTCTGAGACAGCAGGGTCTATGTAGAGAAACCCTGTCAAAAAAAAAAAAGACAAATATACACAATTTTAAAAAGAAAGAAGGAGAGAAAGAGAAAAAGGAAGGAAGAAAAAGAAGAAAAGGAAGGAAGGGAGAAAGAGAAAAAGGAAGGAAGGAAGGAAGGAAGGAAGGAAGGAAGAAAAGAGGTTAGAATCCAGCTATTGCTTAGGCCACAATGCCTGCAGTCCTTCCCCGGTCAAAGATACAGACAGGTGGGAACTGTGGAGCCAGTCTGTGAATCTCTAGCTAACAGACTGCCAGGTACCACGGTTTCTTACCCAGGGAAGTGAGTTTATATCAAAGCAGGTATTGGTGGTCACACATCCTGCTCCCTTTCCTGCCACCTACCTGGGAGTCAAAGAGCCAGCTGCAGACCTGTGCTTAAAAGCCTGTGCCACCGCCTCATCTTTAGGATGCCCACTTCTACTGCATGGGCCCTGATTTCCTCTCTTCAGAGTCCAGCAATGTGGTATGTCCCTGGTGCTAGGGCTGAACTCTCCTTAGAGGCCCCCGCCACACTACTGTCTGTTTGTCTGTCTAGCCAAGACACTAATAACTCTACTAATAAACTCTGTGTTCTCAACAATCCGGGTCCCTCTTGAGTTCCTATCTGGGCCCTTTCACTCACCATCCCCCTCAGGCATTCACGAGGAGTTTCATCCACTAGTCTCAATCCGAGTCCCATGTCTGCCCCTCACCTGTCCCCTCTGTCCTCAGGGTCACAGGAAGGTACAGCAACCACCCTTGAGCCACTCCCCAAAGCCAACTGAGCCTTAGGGTCTGCTCTGCTGCCCCTCGAGAGGTCTGATCTCCAGAGACCAGGGCACCAGCTCTGTTTTGGCCATAACCATCTTTACCACTACAGCTTCCTCACTGCTCTCCTGGTGCTGCCAGAGCCTCCCCAGCTCCTGAGAAGACATGATGCAGTTATGAGATCAATTCACACCCCTCGTGGCTTCCCTGGCCTCCTGCTTCCCCAGCTCCAATCACGGGCATTGGCGCTACCTTCAGGGAGTCCTCCCCCCCAGTCCTCCTCCATCTTCAGTCTGCCCAGCCACCCCTGATTGTATTAGGCGCCCTTCCGCTGGGCACTGCAGTCCCTACTGTCCCTCTTTCCTACACTTCATCCTCACACTGACACCATCCATTTCCTTCTCTAGGAGGAACTGGAGTGTGGACCCCAGACCCCACTCTTTTGCATCCTCTCCCCTCAGGGACACACATAGTAGGTGTTTACCAAAGGCTCATTACGTGGCTAACACCAAAAGGTGACTTCTCCAGCAGAGACCATTCAGGGGGACTCTTCCCAGTCCAGAAGGCATCCGGACCTATCCTGGGAATCCTGAAGTAAGCTCAGGGCTCACAGCTAAGAGAGAAGGCAGGCTACCTTGTCCGGGTTTTTCACACCAGCTGTCTCCTCCCAGGAGAGAGCAGCCACCCTGACCCTGCTCTGTCCTCGACACAGGTGATGACCTCCAACAACGTGCTCAGACATACAAAGAAACAACAGCTGGGGACCTGGGCCTCTGCTCCTAAGCAATGACTCTGTCCCATGGCATGATGAGGACTGGGCATATGGGGGAAGCAGGCCCCATCACAAGCCAAGGCTGTGTGCCAGCCACTCAGCCTCCTCCCCTCACCAATTTTTTTCTCCATTCCCCTCCAAGCCCAATGTTTCTCCTCTCTTCTCAACTACATGGCCCCGTTTTAAGCACCTGGGCAAGTGACCGCCCAAGGGGGTACTCCTTTGGTCAGCAGGTCTAATGAAGTCCCTTCAGGCCTTCAGCCAGGAAGAGTAACTTCTTCCACACTCCTTTTGAAGGTGGGCTTCCATGGGGCCCCACTCTTTCCATTCGGGGGAAGCTGTCACACTTCTTTCTGTAGAAGAAAGGGGAGCCCCCTTTTTCATCTCCTCAACATAGACCCTTTCTCCCCAAGGGCACCTTCATTATCTCTTTGAGGCTCAGGTGCAGAATTTGTAACACAAAACCCTGCTTGTAAGTGTAGACCCGACCAGCAGGGGGTGCTGCCCTGCAGGTAGAAATGCAACCAGAGTGGTCACTGTAAAGACAGGGATAAGACTGGAGGGCATGCCCGGTAGTAGTGGCGCACGATTTAGTCCCAGCACTCAGGAGGCAGAGGTGGGCCCTGTGAGTTTGAGGCCAGCCTGGTCTACAAGAGCTAGTTACAGGACAGGCTCCAAAGCTACAGAGAAACCTTGTCTTAAAAAAAGAAAAAAAAAAAAGACTAAAGGGCATAATTATTTCTCCCAGCCTCAGTACTGACCATGGAGGTGGTGTTGGCTATTCTGAGACAATTTCTTCCTCATGAAGGCCATCCTGTGAAAAAATGTATAGCCCGTTAGGATTTGGACTGCCCCGCTGGCCTTTTACACTGTGCTGGCATTTGCATAGAAGGTACCAGTGCAACCATGGATAAAACCACCAGTGCCTTACCTTGAATGGAGGCAATGGAACCAAAGCAAGCTAGGAGTTACCCCTACCCTTTGGTTAGGTAATTTTCCTCACCAACACTCACTGAGAAGAAAGCTGGTTTTTCTTAAGTATGTCTTAGATGAATCAGGAAAGTGTTCCTTATACCATAGATAGATAGATAGATAGATAGATAGATAGATAGATAGATAGATAGATAGATAGATAGATAGATAGAAGATAATCAAGAAAAATAAAGTGCAAGTTTTAGTCCTGAAAATGTGTCAGTCATTAATAAAAATCAACCAAGGCTTTTTTGTTTGTTTGTTTTTTGAGGTAGGATTTCTCTGTAGCTTCAGTGCCTGTCCTAGAACTAGCTCTTGTAGACCAGGCTGGCCTCAAACTCACAGAGAGCCTCCTGTCTCTGACTCCCAAGTGCTGGGATTAAAGGCATGAGCCACCACCACCTCATTCAACCAAGGCATTTTAAAATTTTACCCACACACACATACGCACACACACACTCACACACACTCACACACACACATATGCATGCATGCACACACACACTCATGCATGCGCACGCACGCACACACATGCATGCACACACACAGACACGCACGCATGCACGCCACCACTGCCTTTGAGCAGAGGTTAGAGGACACTTACAAGTTGGTTCTCTCCCTCCACCACATGGGTCCCAGAGATTGAACTCAGGCAGCCAGGGTTGTCTACAAGCATTTTTGCTTGCTGAGCCATCTTGCTAGCCCCAAGGAATTGTTTTCAATCCAAGTTATTCCAAATGGGCTTGCCCATTGCTAGTGAGCTCGGAAGATCTTATGCTTTAATGACCCCCCCCCAAAAGGTAGCGAATGAAGGGTCTGCTTATGGATATGTGATTTTGTTGTTGTTTTCTCTTTATTTCTGGTCTCCTCTGAGAGCATCTAGACAAGGAGGTTCCTGGGGAAAGAGATGAAGTTCCCCTTGCTGCCAGAGGGAGCGCTAAAGGACTGTGTGTGTGTGTGTTTGTGTGTGACCCGTATGGAAACTTCCAAGTAACTGGCCGCATCATGACTGTTCCATCTCCCATTCCAATCCCTCCTCCTGCCCCACCCATGGATAAACAAGCAGATGTGTTTCCAGTCTCTGCACTTACCCATCCCTCCCTGCGCATTCTGCATGCATTCCTTGTTCTCAACAAGGTCCTCTGGATCAATACCAGGGGAGGCTTGAGAGGCAGCAAATGCAGCCTCAGGGTGGATGCGTCAACATCTCACTCCAACCCAGCGCATCTGATGACGTTTGTCTTTCTTCAATTGAGGTCTCCCTTGAGGCCCACCCAGGAGGTCCCTCGAAGCTCTAAGCAAGTGTGCTCAGGGAAAAGGTGGAGCTTTCTTCAGGAACTTCTGAAACCCATAACCATTCACACAGCACACTTTTGAGAGCCATAACCTCTTTCTTACACACTCCAGTTCCAGAGGGCTCACAGATGTCAAGGATGCATGGGGAAGAGGGCACAAGTACTGTGTGCACATCTGTCCCCAAGGACTTAGAGAGACTTTGTTTGTGGTATACTGGACGGACGGACAGACAGACAGACACACACACCTAGGCAGTTCTTGTTCCTCTGGGGACATAGCCAAGAGGCTACCGAGAAACCTGAAGGCTCCCTAGACCTCTAGTTGCCACTAGAGGGCAGCGTGGAGCAGGGAGCAAGTGGACCTGGTTCTAACTGCTCAGGAGAGCCACGACCAGTTGAAGAAAATTCACGCTGCTATTTACACTATTGAAAGATAAATCTTCCAGTATAGATCTTTCAATAAAGATATCAATATATTAAGTTTCAAGATTACGCTAATTTCAATATGTTATAGAGGTTTCAAAGTGACTAGTGGAGTGTAGGGAACCAAAAGTTCCATACCTAGTATCAAATGGACATTTCTCTCCCACTGACATTTCCACTTCCTGAAGTGACTTCCTCAGAATTATTCAGGGGCTCAGGCTGGACTGAAACACATCTCCTATACCCTCTCCAAGTCTGACACGCTTGGCTTCTTTGTGAGCCGTACCAAAACCTAGGCAAAGAAACTAGCTTCTCCCACTTCGCTACCACACGAATCTAAGCTCCCCCCAAACATGTGTGATACTGGTGGTAACAGCTGTGCCTTCCTGTCCCATGAAGAAGGAAGATGTGGCCAGGCACGGTAGCACGCCTCTGTAATCCCAGAACTCAGGAGGCGGGGAGAGCGTAAGTTCTGGACTACCCTGGGCAACAAGATGAGACTTTGTCTCAAGAAAATTTTTTGATTTATATCTCAGTGTATCACACTGGCCCCACATGTGCAAAGGGGTGTAAGTGACAAGTTGTCTCCGAGAGGGCATATCCCCAAGCTAGGACGTATATGAGCTTCTCAGGTGAGCAGAGAGAAGGCACTGCAGACCCAAGCACACAGCAAAGAGAAAAGTGACATGAAAAAGGGTGCGTGAGGCCATTCCAAGCAGTTTGTTCTTGCTGGGGTGCGAAGGGCTGGTCTGTGTACCAGCAGAAGGCGATGACGTAGCTAGCTGAGGGTGGACGTAGCTGAGGGTGGACGTAGCTGAGGGTGGACCAAGAAGTGACGACAGGTGCAGGGAGCCAAACCTTCATGCATCTATGTGGCACCCATCAAAGGATTATAAGTCAGGGTGGCATTATGGTTCATGTAGATGTAAAAAAAAATGGCATCGGAAGGTGAGAGAATTAGAGGCCAAGTGTGAGGCAATCACCATCACCATCATCATCACCATCATCATCATCACCATCATCACCATCATCATCACCACCATCATCATCACCATCATCATCATCACCATCATCATCACCATCATCATCATCACCATCATCATCACCATCATCATCACCATCATCATCATCACCATCATCATCACCACCATCATCACCATCATCATCACCACCATCATCATCACCATCATCATCATCATCTAGTTCATCATGAATGGCTGAAACAGAATGCCCAGGATGGGGGAATCTATAACCTACAGAGACCCTTGGTTCCCTGTTCTAGAACAAGGGATTCCAAGATCAGGTGTTGGTATCTGGCAAGGGGCTTCACGCTACCTTCCCACATAGCAGAAGTAAGCAGGCAAGAAACATACCCCGTTCCATGTTTGTCTCCTTAATTCTTATAGAATCTTTGGGGAAAGTGGTAGAGGGACTCTTGTTATATCACACAGGCTGGCCTCAAACACACCACATAGTCCATGATGGTCTCAGAGTCTTTATGCAGCCCAGGCTTGTTTCTAAGCCTAGGGGTTTCTCCCGCCTCAATTTCACAAGTGCTTAGACTCCAGGTGTTTGCCACTGCTGAAAGCCCTTTATAAAAAGGACTTAAAATTTATCCTCAAGGGCAGAACCTTCATGCCTGGTCCGCTTCTTTTTTGTTGAGGGGGAGGGTTTCGAGACAGGGTTTCTCTGTGTAACTTTGGTAATGTCCGCCTCTTAATAATATTTCAGCGGCAACTATATTTCAGCGTAAGTTAGGATGTAAACATAAACCATAAGAATCATCATCAAATATTACAAAACTAAAATGGGCATGGTGTTATGTACTTATCATCCCAAGAGGCTGAGGCAGGAGAATTACAAGTTTGAGATTAGCCTAGGCTACATAGCAAGTACTTCAGTCTGAGTACTCTCTCTCTCTAACATATATATATAATATACGTTTATATGAGATATATACATATAATATTTGTATATGAATATTCATTTATATATGAATAATACAGAATGAGCAATACAGAAACCTATTAAAATATAATAAAATGATACTTTAAAATGTAACTAAGGCTGGGGATACGGATCAGTAGGAGAGCCCTTGCCTAAAATGCATAAAGCCCCAAATTTGCTTCCTAACACCACCAAATAAATAAAAGTGAAAACAAATATGGACAGGCTGGAGAGATGGCTCAGCAGTTAAGAACACTGGCTGCTCTTCCAGAGGACCCAGGTTCAGTTCTCAGCATCCATATGGCAGCTCACAACTGTCTGTAGCTCCAGTTCCAGGGCTCTGACACACATGCAGGCAAACACCAATGTACAGAAAATAAAATAAATCGCTAAAAAGCGCCAAAGTACATCAATTAAAATAAATATTAAAAAACAGATGGCTACAGAGAAAGTTCTACTTTAAGTGTGAAATGGAGCAGGTAGCTTGACAGTCATTTGGGAGGGCCACCCACGCAGATTAAAGGATTTGAATATACACATTTCTCCAGAGAAGCTATGTCAGATAGATTATAAAAAAGTGTCAACCTTCGCCATCCATTAGGGAAATGCAAATCAAAACTGCATGCCAGACTGGTGTGGAAACACACACCTGCAGCCCCAGAGCTGAAAGAGTCAGGAAACTTATTGCAAGTTCAAGTCCAGCCTGGCCCATGTGGAGACGCTGTCTCAGAAGCAAACACTGCAGAGCGCTCGTCAGGATGGCTACAGCAAACAGAGGAAAGACTGCACGTCGGTGGGGATGTGGAGGATTTGGAGCCTTGTGCATGGTCGGTGGCAGACTAAATGGGATAAATCTACAGAAAGCAGTATGGCAGGGCCTCACAATCTGAAAAGTAAGGCTAGGAGGGACTGAAGAGATGGCTCACCGTTGAAAGCGCTGGCTTCTTGAAGAGGACCTGGGTTCAGTCCCCAGCATCTGCATGGTAGGCCTGTAGATGTAACTGTAACTCCAGTTCTAGGGGACCTGACACTTTCTTCTGACCCCAACAGGTGCCAGGCACATATGACATATACACATACATTTAAGTAAACATTCATACACATAAGATAAAAGAAATAAATCTAAAATTTTTAATTAAAAATGAATTCATTATATGATATAGGAATTGTATTTCTGGATATATACCCCAAAGATTCAAAAGTATACCAGGTAGTGGTGATACATGTCTTTAATCCCAGAAGAGGCAGAGGCAGGAGGATCTCTGTGAGTTCAAGGCCAGTCTGGTCCACAGAGTGAGTTCCAAGGCAGCCAAGGCTACCACACAGAGAAATCTCTGTCTTGAAAAATAAAAAAGAAAAGAAAAAGATTCAAAAGTGCAGTTGTCAGACATGGCGGTACACACCCATAATCCCAGCATTTTGGAAGGAAGAGGCAGAGGACTGTGAGTCTGAGGCCAGCCTGGGCTACACAATGAGACTCTGAGGCCAGCCTGAGCTACACACAAAAGCTCAACACAACGATTAGAAAACAGGATCTTGAAGAAACGTTTGCACACTCCTGCTCACAGCTGCCGAAGATCCTCCGACAGAGAAATCGACCAACACAACACGGCGTGTACACACAACAGAATCAGCTTCTCCCTACAGAAGGGAGGAAATCCTGACATGGATTACAACAGGGATGAACTTTGAGGAAAACAACAAACCAGTAACAAAAAGACAAATGGCAGAAAGACATCAGTCTCCTTCGCTGAGGTTTCTGGAGCAGTCAGATTCAGAAGACAAAACCACAGAAGGAAGTGGGGGCTGGAGAGATGGCTCAGTGGTTAAGAACACTGCTTGCTCTTTCAAAGGTCCTGAGTTCAATTCCCAGCAACCACATGGTGGCTCACAACCATTTGTAATAAGATCTGGTGCCCTCTTCTGGTTTGCAGGTAGACATGCAGACAGAATACTGAGAATACTGTATACATAATTAATAAATAAATCTTTAAAAAAGAAAAAAAAACTCAGAAGGAAGGCATCCAGGGCTGGAGAGTGGGAGGATGGGGTCCTGCTGAAGATCATCACAAACTGATGCTTTCCAGTTTGCCAGATGAAAATTGCTGTGGACCGCTGGCGATGACTGTCACACCCGGGTGGGAATAGTGACTTGACGCTTAGAGGTGATCAACATGGGAATATTTCTTCATTTATTTTGAGTTTTGAGAGGGGCCCCTTGTTATCCAGGTTAGCCCTGCTAGATAGCTAAGGCTGTCCTTGAACTCACAGTCCTCCTGCCTTTACTCACCCAAGCATCCAGATTATAAGGTCACCATGGTCAGAAGTAAATTTTACTATGTTTACTTGGTCATGATAATTCTTTTAAGAGATGGAAAGAAAAAAGCATACCAGAATACAGTCCCTGGGTGGGGAAGGAGGGAGGCCTGAGCGTGTGGGGTTTCTGGAAATGAAGGGCACCCATATCCCAGAGGCTGTGGCTTTCTCAGAGAGGAAAAGTTAGAGGCACTGATAAAATGGAAGAAAATGGAGGCCTGTGAGGCAGAATGGTGACAGCGATGTGCGCTCCACCCAGGCCTGTCTGGGGCTTCTCCCGCTCAGGAGCTCGAAAAGCCTGTGAAGAAAGGAAATGTTCATGTATTGGGACCATAGCCCCTGTTGGGTGATATAGGAGATGGAGTTTTGGGTGGTGATCAGGTCACAGAGGACGAGGCCTCATGAACGGGATTGGTACCCTTGTCGAACAAACTAGAGAAGGACAAGGATTTTTTTTGACTGTGTAGACATAACAAGAAGCAGCTGTCTGAAAACCAGACTGGGTAACCCTCCTCAGACAGAGCATCTGCCTTCTGATGATCGTGGGTTTCCCTGAATACTGGCTGGGCTCTGTGGCCAGGACCCTCCTGCAGGCCAGAGCATCCTGCTTGCTCTTAGGATGCAGGAGCACCAGAACTGGTTTTCAGAACCAGAACTGGTTTTCAGAACCAGAACTGTGATGACTGGGCAGGTAATTGGCACTTCCCATGGGGATTGCAGGTCATGGAAGGTGGGAGGAGGGAGGGAGCTGCAAGCAGAGGCAAAAGTGAGAGAGTGGGTGCTCAGATGTGTATCAGTCACCTGCTCCCAGCCAACTTCCTTGGGGACTTCAATGCACTCCTTCACGTGCATCAATAACAACGTCTGGAGTTTACCTCCTCCAGAGCGTTGGTTTCGTGGGGGAAAGACAGTGGAATTTGACTCCGCTGCCAACATACTGGGTGACCTTGGACTGCTTACTTAGCCTCTGTGAACTCCAGGCTCATCCGTAGAAAGGGAGTTGGGATGCCACCACCCTGCTATTGTTGAGAGGATCTATGAGGTCATGTCAGTGAAAAGAGCCTTTGTGAGTCTCCCAGAGCTATGCTGGCCTTTGACTGGAACCCAGGGAACTAAGAGCCCATGAAGGAAGTTCCAGGCAGGAGCATCGAAGCTGGGCTGATGTGTCTCTGAGGACACATTCTTGAGGATCCCGCTTCTTGGCACATGGGGATTCTAAGGCCCACATGAGAGCCAGAGGCTTCATGAGCAGACAGATGGACACACAGATCATGGGACAACGAGTGATAACTGCACTGCCTATGAACCCACAGTCGACACGCTGTGAAATGACTCTAGATATTTCTTATCGCAGGAATCACGGTCTATAAAGTCACTTGCACACTCAATCAGCACATAGAGACCACTTGCTCTAGAAAAAACGCAGGGTTTGGTTCCTGGGAGTCCCTGGACACCATCTGATTATGAACCAATCAATTCATAGCGTATATTGTGGTCATTTCTGCTTAAAGACCCCTTGTTGAATACATACTGCCCATTTCATTGATTACAAAGGCAACAGCATTGTAACGCACCCCTTCGTGAAATTGGTCTATCTTATGTACTTTTGCCATGAGGTACATCACAGCCTTCTTGCACTTAGGAACCCCAGAGAGGATATCTGTACTCTGTCTGCTTGACAAACACAGTAAGATCACCAACAAAAGGCATTAATATACCACTCCCAGCAAAATAGCACTATATAAACCTTAAGAGAACACTTGTTGGGGCTGGAGAGACGGCTTCGCAGTTAGAAGGCTTGTTGCTCTTACAGAGGACCTGGGTTCGATTTCCAGCACTTGCATAGTAACTGCAGTTAAGGGGGCACTTTCTTCTAACCTCTGCAGGCACCAGGCTCTCACCAGGCACACATACATACCCACAGGCAAAACACTCATACACATAAAAGTAAGTAGGTAAATCTTTAAAGCACACACACACACACACACACACACACACTCACAGGACAAGAGGCCAGAGAATGACCATATGCAGCCTCAGCAAATCTGTGCCTCAGACAATTAGAATTGCCTAGCACTATGCTTAATGAAGATGAAGCCGAGTTCCACACATACTGATTTGGATGATTACAACGAAATGTTAACAAAGAAGACTAATTCCCAAACACAGAACCCACATGTGACAAGCACTAAGGGCACCGCTATCCTCATTTCACAAGATGGAGAAGCTAAAGCTCATCAAGGCAACTAGCTGGCACCCTACTAGTAGATAGGAGACCTAGAATTCAAACCCCAGATTCAAATGCAGATCAAAATCAAAGGGACTTTGGAAGTACTAGATATTGTCTTCTAGCCCAAACTCATTCATTTTATCAATAAATCCCTGGGACTGGAGAGATGGCTCAGAGGTTAAGAGCATTGACTGCTCTTCCAGAGGTCCTGAGTTCAATTCCCAGCAACCACATGATGACTCACAACCATCTGTAATGAGATCTGGCGCCCTCTTCTTGTGTGTGGGAAGCAGAATGTTGTACACATAATAAAAAAAATTAAAAAAAAAAATCCCTAGGCCCAGAGAGGATGGCCGGCCACACAGACATTGGGGGCGATTCCGGCATGGATTGAGGGCTTGATCGGGTAAACAGTCTTTCTTTCTCATAACAGCGCCCTCCTTTCTTCAAGTGCCTGACCTACCTGTGTTATTAATGCCTTCTAAACTCCCAAAGTATTTCTTGGTTCTGTTTCCAGTCAGGGGGAGTCACATTGAGGAAATGCTCAACCAGGGAACCGGAGCGTTTACAGATTGGGCCACCAGAGGTCGCCCCTTCCCATACGCGCCCTCTCTTTCCTAACCCGTCCCTCACAAGCACTGGGAGGCCTCAACTAGCCAGAGTGGTCCAAGGAAAGACATTGAACAATGGGCTGATTGATGCAAATGGACCATGAAAGACAAATTGTTCCGATGAAGCACATTCTGGGCTCCTGCCAAACGCCCAGGGTGTGTGGAATTTCAAGGAAAAGCGAAGTAGCTGCGGCTGTCCCCGTGGCCCTTGTGCTTCCCCGGACCAGCTCTTCAATACCTCCTTTCCCTGGAATGCTGCAGGCTTGACCTAGGCTCCCAGGGGACTGCCCTGGATGGATGGGGAGGCTGAGGAAGGAGGAGGATAAATGAGAAGACCCGACCCTCACAGTAGATAAGGTCCACCTCCCAGGTGGCCTTGGGCTTCTGAACAGAAAGATCCCTTAGCAAACTGCTCTCTGCCCACTTCCCAGCCCCCTACCCAGGGGTGTGGCTCCAAAACATCCTTTTCCTGTCTCTAGATAGCCTACTGACAACCTTCGTTTCTCCGGCTGTTTCCCCACTGTGAAGTGCGGTTAATCATCCTTTTCACTCATCTCGGGTTTTTTGTTTTTGTTTTTGTTTTTTTGGTGAGGATCAAAGGAAAAAATATCTAGAAACTTTAACATTTTTGATCAAGGAAGGCTACAAACCCACACCCAACCACCCCCAGCCCACCCCGCCGCACCCCCAGGCTCCAGCAGCCAGAGCTTGTTCCCAGGTCCATCCCGGCTCCCCAGAGACCTCCAGGTGACCCCGGTCCCAGCAGAAGCCCTGCAGCGTATGCTCCCAGCCTCCTCGGGATCTGAACTTCCGACTACTGCCATCCCCAACCCCCAGGGCCAGGGAGGTGGAGCAGGATCTGATGCCTGAGCCTACACAAGGGCCCCTTGTCCTGCTGGCCAGCCTGGCACCGGCCGTCCCATCCTGAGAGGGCTCTCTAGAACCTTTGTGTTTCTGCTGTGGCTTAAGGCAAGAGCAGATCATAGCCTACCAAGACCAGGCCTGGCCCACCAGGTTTATGACCAATCCACCTGGGAAGTGCTGTAACTGGGTCCCCTTGACGTCCCTGTCCCTCAACTCTAACCCTCGAGTAACATTCAATTAAATGTTGTCATTATTTATCTTTGTGGGGCTGAAGGATCAGCCTGGGTGAAGGTTTTAAGACATTGAAGGCGCCCTGGAAGATATTGGGCCAACAGGAGGGGAGAGAAACAGAAGTCAGAACATAGGGTTCTGAGAGTTTTCCATCCCTGTACTGGGCATCTTAGAGTGGCAGGCATCCAATAACAGAATCATATAAATATAAATATGATGTTGGAAGAAACAAAAAAAAGGGCTGACGAGATGGCTCAGCAGGTAAAGGAGCTTTGTGCCAAACTTGATCTGAGTTTGATCCTAGGAACCCATATTGCAGAAGAGAAAAGCCACTTGAAAACTGTCTTTACAATCACACACACACACACACACACACACACACACCGTGGCATGTATTCACCCATATGCATACAAACAAAAATAAGTTAATTAATTAATTTTTTTGAAAGAAGGGCTGGAGAGATGGCTCAGCGGTTAAGAGCACTTCCAGAGGTCCTGAGTTCGATTCCCAGCACACACACAGTGGCTCACATCCAACTATAACAGGATCTGACGCCCTCTTCTGGCATGAGGGCAGACATGCAGAGCACTCAGACATAAAATACAAATAATTAATTAATCAAATTTTTGAATGAAGATGCAGAGAAGGGGGCTAAGGGCTAAGCATATAGCAGCACATGCTGTCCCTCTGAGTTTGACCCCCAAGCCCCAGCACTAGGTGGGGAAGCCACTTCCTATGAAAGCAGTCTTGGTAGTTCACACCTGTAGTCCCAGCATTGAGCAGGCAGCGGCAGGAGAACTCAGCATTTCAAGCCAGCCTGGGCTATATAGTGAGACAGGAAGGGAAGGAGGGAGGGCGAGAAGGAGAGGAGAAATGTTTGGGGAGCGCTGGAAACTACCAGCATCCATGAAGTCATTTATAGAGTTTAGTGTCTGCCAGAGACAAACATAGCCCCTGCTCCCTGGACAGTTTCCACCCTGCTAGGCGAGAGCTCAGCAAGCAGCTTGTTGTCAGCAGCCCTGCCCTGGGCCAGGTGTGTGTGCAGCACGGCCAGCTGGTCCAAGATTTCTCCCGGATCCCCCTCCCCCAAGGCCTGGCCCAGCACGATGGGCCTCCTGGGTGGTAGAAATGGCTCCTGCAGAGGAGGCTCCTGAACCCAGGGCCACGCCCTTCCTGGTCTTTGCCTGCCATACCAAGAGTTAACTAGCCCAGCCCTTCCTGACTTTGGGCAGGAGGGTCAGTCTCCAGTCCCCTCAATAAACAGTTCTAGGGCCAGATGCCAGCATCACAGATAGCAGCAGAAACCCTGTTTGGCCCTGAAGAAACTTCCACCTCTTCCCAGCTCAGCCCAAAGGGAGAGTTCACAAGCCTGGAAGGGGTTAAGTCCACAGGATCTGCCCAGGACCCAGCTGTTTCCGTGGGCGGGGGACAGGGGATTTACAGCCTCCTGGCCTCCTACACTGTGGGGCTGAGCAGCCCGTGCTGGAGAGAGATGCTTCTCTCTCACACAGTGACAGGAAAAGCTGAGTTCTTGCTGTGAGGTCAGACTCCTCTGTCTCAAAGCCAGGGCCTCCCACGCGGTGCCAGAGGGAGAGTCGGGGCAGGATAGAGAAGTCAGGGGGTCCAGAAGAACCCTGGCTCTGGATACCAAGATGGATAAAGACAGAACTGGCTCTGCCTGTCCTGGGCCCTGATGCATGACTCATGTGGGGGACAGTAGTTAGTGGCGGAGAAGTGGAACCGGGAGTTCAAACTCCAGACTTCAGTTTCCAGGAGAGAATCTAATACTGTGCTGCCCGTGCTGTGTGTGCCTCAGTTTCTCCCCTCTTGGAGCACCCTTTGGGAGTAGTATAATAATGAAGCCCCAAATGTCCATAAAGTCCCACAAACCTGTAACCACATTAAGGATCTTGAGGTGGTATCTCAAGAGATCTTGATGACCCCTGTGGAGTGTAAATGCTACCAAAATTGTCCTCGTATGAGGAAGGCACATGGAGACGGCAGACAGACCAGAAAGCACTGTGACCAGAGAGGCAGGGATTGCTCATGCTGCATAAACCATGGCATACCTGGAGCCACCCGAGGCAAAAGAGACCGGAACTCCTCACCTGGAGCCTGCAGCAGAAATGTAGCCAGCCGGTATCTTGATTTGGGCCCACAGGCTGACTATAGCCTTTGGCCTCTGGAGCCATGGGAAAGTGAGCTTCTGGGGTAAGTTCCAAGGGGTGGAATGATTTATTTCAGTAATGACAAGAAACCAGCACCTCCTTACCCGACAGAGCACTGGTTCTCAGTCTTCCCAGCGCTGCTGCAACCCTTTAACGCAGTTCCTCACGTTGTGGCCACCCCCGACCATAAGATTATTTTCTTGCTACTCCATAACTGTAATTTTGTTATTGTCATGAATCATAATGTAAATAGCTGATATGTAAATCTCAGAAGTGTCACGACCCTCAGGTTGAGAATTTCTGAGATAAATGAAGCTGACCACCCTGTGGTCCATTGGTTCTTTCCCTGTGTGGTTGTCACTTTCTCTTTCAAGGAGTCAAGGAGTCCCCTCAATCATACCCTGGGACTGCACTGGCCAAGAACATCAGTCTGGCCTGGGACCATTCCCCTGAGGCAGGAAGGTAGGATGCCCGGGTTTAGCAAGCCAGCTGGTGAGTGCATGTTCCCTAAGTAAGAGACAGGAAAGCCAGGCTCTTCCACTATCAGATCTCAGCTTCTTGGTGACTGATGTGTCCTCCAAGTCTACTGGGCCAGCTTGGTGTGGTGACGCAGGACTGTAGTTGGGAAATTAACACTAAGGGGGGCCGAAGTAGGAGAACCCTGAGTCCCCTGTCAGCCTGGCCCACATAGCGAGACTCTATCTCCAAATACAAACGACCCTTTGGGTAAGCCTTGAGTATCTTCTCTGGGCTTGCCTGTCTGCCTCCCACTCTACTACCCAGGGGCATTTTGGAGTCTTCCAGGAGTCAGTAATTACAGAGAGGCCAGCACACTTTCCGAGAAACCAAACTGCCAGATCTGTGGAGAGCTGGGAGGTAATGGGAAAGAGAGAGTCCAGAGTCTCAAACCCTCAGTGATCACTTGCTGGACTCACACTGCACCAGGAGCAGGGCCAGGTGTGGGAGGGTCAAGGTGATGCAACCCACACCTAACCAGAAAGGGACCAAGACCACTCTCAGTTTCTTGGTAACAGTTCTTCCCAGCAAGATGTTTGTGTTATCAAAACCAAGAGAAAGAAAGTCAGGACAGACAGGATGGAAGTCACAATCTTATGGAGACTTACAGCAGAGGTGACATCCACCCCACTCTGCTGGTTAGAAGCAAGTCACAGGGGTAGGAATCTGTGGGGCCTGCCTAACATTCACTAAGCGCTGGCTTCCATCTCCAAACACTACACAAAACCAGGCATGGTGGCATATGCCTGTGATCCTGCCATTTCAGCACTCCAGAGAGAGAGGCAAAACTAGAAGTTCAAAGCCATCTTCAGCTACACAGCAAGGTGTGATCAGATGCTGTACCCAAAACAAAGGGGAATGGCAATCCATGGAGGCTCTTGTTCTGCTGAGTGCAAGGCTGTTCCCACTTTCAGGGAAAGGTTCCCAGCCACTGGCTTATTGCTTTCTGGGCGTCGATTCTTCACCCGCCTGACGTGACATTCCTGCACCTGTACAGCCTGGTGTTACCATCTTACTACATATTCACTATGTCCTATTCTTAACCTCGTGCACATAATATTCCTGGAAGGAAAAATGACCCTGATTCCTATTCAACATTTGTGGAACCTGAGGCCCCAAGCAGTAAATAAAGCCAGAGCCCCATTTCCCTAGGGAACTCTCTTCCCTGCTATTTAGACACTGGCAGGATCCGACAAAGAAAACCATGACAAGCTGCGGTGAGAGGAAGTCACCAAAAATAGAGGAATGAGAGTAGAGTCCTCGTTATCTTCACTAGGTCGCACTCGCTGGACCCTGGCATGTCGTGCTAAGTGGATGTATCAAGCCTGCAGGTTGTGTGTGTGTGTGTGTGTGTTCGTGTTCATTCAATTAATCTCGACAAAGCACCTGGACCCTGAACCCATTAAGCAGTAAGTATTGCAGCCTTGACTTCTCTGCACCCAGCGCTGTTAATGACCCCTGACAAACAGAGATCCCTGAACATCAGCCCTGTGAGCTGACCACTTCAGAATCACCACTGAGGCTTGGTTTTTGTTGTTGTTGTTTGCTTTATTTGGGTTGGTTTGGGTTTTGTGGAGATCCTGGATCTTGTGTGTGCTGGGTAAGTGCTCTACAATCAAGCTGCATGTCTACTCTTGCTGTGTGTGTTGTATGTTTAATTGAAACCATGTTTCTCTATGGAGCCCTAGATATCCTGGAACCCTCCATATATGTAGTAATAGGAGCTGTGGGCTGCGTCCCGTCACCCGGCTGGCTTTACACCCGAAATAATTACACGGAAACTGTATTCTTTTAAACACTGCTTGGCCCATTAGTTCTAGTCTCTTATTGGCTAGCTCTCACATCTTGATTAACCCATTTCTAATAATGTGTGTAGCACCACGAGGTGGCTTACCAGGGAAGATCTTAACCTGCGTCTGTGTCAGGTGGGAGAATCATAGCGACTCACTGACTCGGCTTCTTTTTCCCAGCATTTTGTTCTGTTTACTCTGCCTACCTAATTTTCTGTCCTATTAAAGGGCCAAGGCAGTCTCTTTATTTAACCAATGAAATTAACACAAAACAGAAGACTCTCCCCCATCACATATAGATCAAGCTGGTCTCAAATTCTACCTTGCAAACCCTGGGGACTGCCTGACTGTGTTGTGGTTGTTAAAGTCACTATGCAGTTCAGGCTAACCTCAAGCTTATAATCCCCCTGTCTCAGTCTCCTGATTACTGGGATGACAAACATACACCACCATGTCCAGTAGGTTGGGTTCTTTTATAGAGCACCCATTTCTGCTGACTTGCTGGATTGGTAAGTACCGGTCAGCTTCAATTTTATAAGAAGGGAAAGTCAGGCCAGTGATAGAGATGTGCTTAAGGTCATAGTACTGGGTTAACAGCCCAGTCTGAATGAGGACCCAGAAGGTCCCCTGACCTCTGCTTTCTACCAGGCTTCATCTGTTCTTAAATGCACCAACGGATCCAGGAGTCCAGCTCCTGTCCAGTTACACTCAAGACACCTGCCCTGCTAGTCAATAGGCCTCTAACTCTCTCTCTCCCTCTCTCCTTCCCTCTCTCCCTTTCTGTCTCCTTCCATGTACAACTTTGATGCAGACAGCCACTGGCCTGGGAATCCAGCAGAGAGTACAACCAGGGGTCAGGAGTCATGGCCTCCTGTATCTTCCAGCCCAGAGCAGTGAATAACTGAGAGTTTTGCATCCATTTCAGTGGCCAGGCTCTGTTAAGCGCAGGAGCTGGGGCATGGTTGCTGCAGCCAGAAGGACCTCTGTCTGTATTGTGTAGGCAGGAAAGTGTCTCGGGCCAGCATGGGCATGGGCAATGTGTGATGGAAAGAGGCTGGCCATGCAGACTAGCTACATGGAGGCCAGGAGGAAGCGCTGGAAGGCATCCTTTCCCTGAACTTGAAGTCAGTCCTGATGCATTCAGGCCACTAACAGCAGCCCCTGCAGCCCTGAGTGGGGACACTTGTCTCCGTTTACAGATTAGGTGTTGGGTTGGAGGTCCTTTCCCAACCACAGGAAAGTCACGCTGCTCCCCAGAGCCTTAGATTTACCGTCTGTATCAGGAAACACACCTGGAATAGTTGGGTGACATGGTAAGACCACAGGACAGAGCTGTTGTGAGAATATAGGTCACATCTGATGACTCTTTGAGTCAGAGCCTTAGATTGGAACACAGAAATGATGACAAGGGTTACATGATTGACGGCTGAAGTAAGAGGGGTTGGGGCTTCTAGAGACTTTGCAACAGGGGTCTATGTTTGACCCACGGGAGAAATCGCCCTCCCAGGCAGGTGGGAGACCACCAGAGCAGTAGGGAATGCTAGCTGCTGGCACGTGGTTTGTAACCAGGAAACTTATAAACTCAGACAGGTCGGGCTACTGGCAGTCCCCTCTATGAAGATGGTGGGGAGCTGGGGAGAAGGATGCTAGATATCTCTGAGCTGTACCACACTGCAGCCCGCCGAGCCATCTTCAAAGCTGGAAACACAAAGGATGGGAAGGAGGGTCATCCTGGCTAGTCTGACAGAAGGGAACTTCAGATGAGAAAATTCCTCCAGAAGATCCAGCTGTAAGGCATTTTCTTAGTGACTGATGAGGGAGAGCCCAGTCCATTGTGGGTGAGGCTACCCTCAGGCTTGTGGTCCTAGGTTCTTTAAAAAAGCAGACTGAGCCAGGCGGTGGCACACGCCTTTAATCCCAGCACTCGGGAGGCAGAGGCAGGCGGATCTCTGTGAGTTCGAGACCAGCCTGGTCTACAAGAGCTAGTTCCAGGAAAAAAAAAAAAAAAAAGCAGACTGAGCAAGCCTTGATGAACAAGAAGTAAGGAGAACACCTCTGTGGTCTCTGCTTCAGCTCCTATCTCCAGTTTCTTTTTTTTTTTTTTTTTTTTGGTTTTTCGAGACAGGGTTTCTCTGTGATTTTGGAGCCTGTCCTGGCACTAGCTCTTGTAGACCAGGCTGGTCTCGAACTCACAGAGATCCACCTGCCTCTGCCTCCTGAGTGCTGGGATTAAAGGCGTGCGCCACCACCACCCGGCTCTATCTCCAGGTTTCTGCACGGTTTGAGTTTCAAGACTACAATGTAAAAATGTAAGCCAGATAAACCGTTTCCTCCAAAAGTTGCTTTCGGTCATGGTGTTTCACTACAGCAATAGCAACCGTAAGACAAGGGTGAAAGAGTCCACCCTGAACCACCATCTGCAGCTGGGGAGTCTCAGGCCACTGTTTAAGTTCCCTGGGTGTTAGCTCCATTGTCCCTCAGGTGAGGACCTTCCCTCCCCTTGAAAGAAGGCTAAGCCTAGCACCAGGTCGAGGAAACTTGGAGCACACTCCATGAAGGCTGGGCATTGGGATTAGGCAAAGGCACTTGGGTAAGTGGTGCTAATTTACAGTGGTAATTACGAGCAGTTTGCTAAGTGGGGATTAGGTGGGGCAAGGCTACTGGGAGGATTGTTACTACTGTAAAAACAAACACTTTAAGTGTGCTATCTCTGTGCGTTATCTACTTTACAGGCTTTCTCAATTACTTCTCAAGGTGATCCTAGAAAGCAGGGCTATTAACACCCCCATTTCCGTGGGGTGCCAAGTAACCTGATGTGAAACGCAGTGAAGATTCGCACTCAGGCCTGTGATGTGAACCCCATTTCTCAGTGTCCCTGGGCCACCTCTACACGGACGACAGGAATGCCCAAGTGCCTGCCTTGAGTGAGTGGTCACAGCCACCTCAATCTCACCTTGCTACCCAGCTCAGCTCCCCATTCTGGTGGGCCCATCATCCCCCATCCTAAAATGCAATGCTTAGCACAATCCCATCCACTTCCCAATGGGGACCTGGCCACTCTACCTGAGCAGTACTGCGGGGACAGAGCCTTCCACACCCCAGTGATGTAAGATTCCCCTCTGTATGCTGTGAATACCATTGGTTAATAAAGAATCTGCTTTGGGCCTATTGCAGCGCAGAACAGGGCAAGGTGGGAATTCCAAGCAGACAGAGGTGAGAACAGGAAGAGTCAAAGAGAAGCCATGTAGCTGTTTCAGGAGACAGACACCAGATAGAACCTCAACAGTAGGCCACAACCACGCGGTGATACACAGATGAATAGAAATGGGTCAATTTAAGATGTAAGAGCTAGCTAGAAATACGTTTAAGCTATTGGCAAAACAGTATTGCAATTAAATACAGTTTCTGTGTGATTATTTCAGGTCTGGATAGCCAGGAGACAAATGAGCAGCCTCCACCTACACCCCAGAAAAAGCAAAAAAAGAAAAAAGAAACAGAGGAAGAAAGAAAGGAAGGAAGGAAGGAAGGAAGGAAGGAAGGAAGGAAGGAAGGAAGGAAGTCAAGTGAAGGACTGGTTCTCTTGAGGCATGACTCAGTAACTCAGAGCACAAGCTGCACTTCCAGGGCACTCAGATTCAGTTTGCAGCATCCACATGGTAGCTCACAACTGTCTGTAACTCCAGTTCCAAGGGATCTGACAGCCACTTCTGGCCACCATAGACACCAGGCACGCATGTGTTGTACATACATGCAGGGAGACACACACACATATATGTATGTATGTATGTATGTATATATATATATATATATACTAAAACGGAGACTAAACCTCAATGGTAGGTTATTTGCCTACCGTGCACAATGCCCAAAGTTTGATCCCTAGCGCCACAGAAAGGAAGGGAAAGAAAACCAGCATGCCAGCACGCAAGAGAGTACACACGGCAAACCCAGTGTTAAAACACAGGGCAAATTATTTAGTAGTTGCTGTTAGATGTTAGCTATCTGCGTAGAAACTAGTGGAAGTGGAAGTCCACGGACAACTCTCAGGGTGAAAGTGTGAGGTAATTTTGTTTTCTTCTTTGGTATTTTCCAGTGTCTTCCAGTGAACCTTCCTTTTGGTTTGTTAGGACTTGTTTTGTTTTCGTTCTTCAGTCCTAGAAACTGAACCCAGAGCCTTGCACAGTCTAAGCAAATCTCTACCCCCAAACCATACCACAGCCCTCTTTCCTTTTAAGACAAGATGTCCATGCCCAGGGTGACCTTGAATTTGTCATCCCCCTGTCTCAACCTCCTAGAGTAGTTGGGATTGCAGGCCTTCACCACTAGGCCTGGTTCAAACATTTTTTATAACAAAACTAAAGGCTTGTGTTTGTGTGTGTGCGTGTGTGTGTGTGTGTGTGTGTGTGAGAGAGAGAGAGAGAGAGAGAGAGAGAGAGAGAGAGAGAGAGAGAGAGAGAGAAACTATAAAAAGCACAATTCCTGGAGGTGCTCTAGGTGCTCCAGGCCTGCACCCAGCTGTCACTTCCAGGATCTGTGAAAACCTGTTTGTATCTCTTGTCTCCCCTCACCTTTTCTGGTCCTAGTATCTTTATACGATCAGTTTCCTCCACCTGGAATGCTCCCCGTGCTCAGAATCCTATCCCGCATTCGAAGACTCCTTAGTGAATATCCCCTGCTCCAACCTGCTTTTCCCTCTTACACTCTTGGTCTCAATACCCTTGGGGCCTCCTGGAGACCAACATCTCCTTAGACCAGTAGCTTCCTGTGCAGAGAATGTTAAGTGCTAACATATCACTGCCGTTGGGTTAAACTGATTAACTTAGCAGAGGGGTCCTACAGAGAGCTGGCAAGGAAACCCCAGAGAGAGAGGACTCTGGCTAGCTCTTCAGCCTGCAGCTAGAGGTTTGGTGTCCTTCCTCCATGAAGGTAGGAAATATTGCCAGCCTGAGCCAAGGGAGGCGATGCTTCTGGGCCAAAGCATTGTTGCCTGTAGGCTTGAATTCCATAGAGATGTCTGGGAACATCAGAAGAATGGGAGATGGAGACTTCTATCTCAGGCTGTCCCAGTTTGTCCAGGATTGAGGAGTCTCTTGGAGTGTGGAGAAACCAGGAAAGTTATGCATGGTTTTTTAGGCCCCAGGCTGATGCTGGTGAATCTTGGCTTTTGAAGGCTGGGGTAATGCTGACTTTAGGTCCTGAGACCTACATCTCAGACCAGCAAAGGAACAACGTTAGGAACTGGGAGTCTCCTCAGGTCCCCCAAAGCTCTTGTTGTCCCTTCTTATCCTTAGGTCCCTCTTTTCTTTTCTTTTCTTTTTTTTTTTTAAAGATTTTTATTTATTATGTACATAGGTTTCTTCCTTCATGTATCCTGCAGTACAGAAGAGGACACCAGATCTTATTACAGATGGTTGTGAGCCACCATGTGGTTACTGGGAATTGAACTCAGGACCTCTGGAAGAGCAGCCAGTGCTCTATTCCTCTGAGCCATCTCTCCAGCCAGGTCCCTCTTTTCTTTAGACTCCTCCTGTCCTGGCCTTGGATCTATGGACAGCCCAGATAACTGGGTCTTTTTCCCCTGCTAGACCCTATCCTTGTTGATTTTTGTTGTTGTTGTTGTTCTGTTTCAAAACAGAGTAGTGAGCTTGAGTCATGGCCTCTGTGTGGCCCAGTATGGCCTCAAACTCTTGACCTTCATGTCTTAGCCTCCCAAGTGCTAGAGCTATAGGTACTACCTACCCAGCTTGGTCCTACCCTTGTTCAGGGCTTTGCTCCAGTCACCTTCTGCACAAACGCCCTCACCCCTGCACCAGCTCACCGACAGTTCTCCTCTCTGTCACAGGAGAGTCCCTTCACCTCTGAGCTTCCTGCTGTCAGCAAAACTATGGCTTAAGTCGTTCACATATGGTGGCTTAAATAGTCCACGCATGGTGGCTTAAATCGTCATGTAAGCACTCACGTAGTAAGCATCTATCTAGCACTGGCTAACAGCGCCAGCTTTGAGTCCCACCATGACTAAGTTTACTCCACCACTTATTAACTTATTGTGTGACTCTGAATAGTCCCTTTGCTTCTCTGGTTTCTTAACATAAGACAAGGACCGCCCTCGCTGTGCACTATAATGTCAGAAGACTTAGCACTACAGACAGCTGCCGCTCTTGGACCGAGACAGAGCAAACATACACACTGCTTGCCATTATTATTGTTGAGTCTGCCAGGTGCCAGGTAATCTGGGACACCAGGAATACACAGGTGACACATCCAAGAACTAACCCATCGAGTGGCACAGGCAGACATATAAACCAGCAATTGCACGCAGTGTGACTAATGAGGAAAGTATGGCCACACGGCAGGGAGAGTGGTTACTCAGGCTAGCCTGTAGGCAGGGCCGTCATGGGGAGGCATCTCAGAGCATGAAAACTCAGAGCCACGATACCAAAAGATGTGGGAGGAGCTGGAAGAAATGGCTTATGGTGTGAGGTGACCTTCACTGGTACTGGAATGGGGACAGTTACCTGCAGGAACCTGGCTGTGCAAACAAAAGAGTGTAAAGAGAAGGTGCTATCAGGAAGGGGACCTCTCTCATCGCAGGGGACAGCGACTGGTGGTACTGGTGGAAGAATCAATTGCATTTTCTATAGATCACTCTGGTGGGCTGTGGAGGACACATGTCAGAGCTCTCTGTCCAGCCTCAGGGCAGCCTGGCAGCCAGCCTGGCATTCTTGCTAGGGTCCTTGGATCCTGGCCCTAGAGGGTCAGCTGCCCATGGCGCCTTATCATTGGCTCCAGATTTCCAGCTGACAGCCTCTCATGGCCTGCAGACCCACCCTCTCTCTTTTCTTCTGCAGTTCCGGCTCTGGGCTCTCTCTGGCTCTCCCCCACCTTCTCCATTCTTCCTCTGGAGCAGGCTCACTCTTGCCAAAGCCTCAACTCCCAACCCAGCTCTCCCGGATCAGAACGAGCCCATCCCTTCTCCCCTCAGCCTCCCCACCCCACCGGACTCCAGTTGTTGGGCTGAGACTTGCCCTGTCTCATTTTCCCATTGATGACTCATGGATCAGGCGGGGTGAGGCCCCAGCTGCCAGAGCAGGGGGAGAGTTTGTGGCAAGAGCCCCTCCCTGGCCTCACAGTGTCCTCAGGTCCAGCTGAGCAGTTTTCTCTTTCCTGAGAGTCTGCTGGTACTGTGAAGGCCTGCCTCTGTCACCAAAGGGGCTTTTCCCCTACAACAGTCCAGCAAGCATTCCAAGGGTGAAGGCCTTTGCTCTTCTCTGGAAATTCAGAGCAGAAAGGGCACCCTTGAACTCAAAAGGCAGAGCAACCCCCTCCCTGCCAAAGGGACCAAAACTCCTCTAAAAAGGTCACTATCCTTTGAAATAGTTAATCTTTTGAATCACCCCTGTTCTGAGAGTGCCAGCCCTCTCTACAGTGAGGGCTCTTGAGAACCCAGGACTCCCAGAATATTGGTAAATATCCATTCTGTTGTAACAGTCTCTACCCACACACATGTGCCAGGAGCCTGCTAAGTGCCAGGTCCACAAGAGGGTCTCCAAGGGTGTTCCTTGGAGGGTTTGAGACTCACTTAGCAAAAGGACACACCAAACAAAGATGGCTTTGGGCAAGGCACACTTGGAGCCAAGCTTGAGTGTCTAAAGCAGGGAGGTCAAGCTCCAGAAACCAGAGCCTGCCTCCATCCCCCAAGCACCTGCCCTCTGCCCTAGACTCTCGGCACTGCCCATGTGCCCCTGCTGCCCTCTGCGGCACAATGAGCCCTCTCAGCTCTGCTGAGGTCGACACTGAGCAGCGAGGAAATACTGCCTGGTGCTTCAAGGCTTCCTACGGTCAGATCTACCGTACTAGTTGTATTGGTTTGTCTCCCACTAAACTCTGGCCCCCTAGGGCAAGAGACTGGGTCTTTTTGGTCCCTCCAAGTCCCCTGGAGAGCAGAGTACCTGGTCCAGCAGGCATTGTTTGGTGAGTGATCGCACCTTGATCCCAAACCCATATGCTCACAAACCCTCCTTCCTCCATTTCCGAGTGCCTGCTGCCTCATTTCTTTCAGCCTGAATGTCCACCCCCAGCAATTCCTGGGCTTGACTGGAGTAGTCTGGAAAATGTGATGTTTCATGAGGATAGGGAAGTTAACCCTTTCCCACTAACGGCTGCATCGAGGCAGGAGCAGCAGTTTTCTCTCCTTTCCTGGCGCAGGCAAGTGCTGACTCCCTCACCCACAGAAGACATCATCAGTTGATCACAGCACCCTGGCTTAGACATGGCCTTTATGCTGGGATCTAGGTTGCCATGGAAATGATGCTTTTTGACCTGGTGGGATTAAGGTATCTGCAGAGTGGTATAGAGGAAGGAGATAATGAATAGGGCAGTTGTTAAATGTTCCTTTGTAAACCACACACTCACATTCAACAGTGAGCTATAGCTCACATCCCTTGGTCCCACTGCTCCTTCCAGAGACTCTGAAGCAGCCATTGCTCTGCATCAGGTAGGGGGAGACTTGCTGGTTATACTGGGAAGGATCAGCAACAGGCGCTGTCTCACTCAAGGCCACAATTCCTCTGCATCTTCCCACGTAGGAATGGTTCCCTACTCCTGGCCATTAAGGAAGACTTCCCCTATAAATCTGTGCATCTCCATGTGTAAATAACAGGGAGACAAGCCAACCCAGCAATCAGAGCCACTTCCTGGGTTAGGAGGGGAAAGTCACCTTCTACAGAAGCAGCATCTGTAGGACTGTGACATTCTTCAGTCACACTGAGGCTCTTCCTTCCTAAGGCCAATGAAGCCATGTCTACTGGGGGTACGGTACCTGCACCCCCTCAAGCTATGTATTTCAAGAGCCTGAGGTTGGGGAAAAAGTAAAGAGATGCTCCAAGCTCTAGATGTCTGTAGTTAAAAGAATATCACTCAGCAGACAGTGTAGTTACTACCCAAGTTCTGGGCATCTTCATTCTGGAACAGGCATGAAATGGTAATGGCCAAACCCTTATCCCACCCCACCACCTCCAGGCCCAGCACCAAAGTGAGGAGAGGGCAACAGAGGTGAGGGAAGAAGTGTGCAAAGAGAGGGTATGGATGGGTGGGGGGGTCCCAAAAGGACCTAAGCAGCAAGAGACCCCCAGGCACAGGCCTCATGCCCAGCAGACCCCCATCTGCAAGTCCAGCAACTGTCCTAAGGTAGGGTGGACACCTTCTGGATCCCAGGCTGGCCTCCCGAGTTCGGAGGCCTTCGCTGAGCACCCCACGAGGACCTGCCCTCCTTTGGGCATGTATCAAGGTCAGGGGCCAAACAGCAGTCTGCAGAACCCAGAAGCAAGGGCAGGATCAGTGAGTGGGAGGAGCCCCAAAGGCTCCATCGTGATACATGAGGCCAGGCCTGTGGCTCGAAGGTAGAACAGTCTCAGTGTCCAGGAACTGAATCTTCATCCTCAGTCCTCATTGGCTTCCACTCTCCGCCCTGGTCGGTTGGCTCCTTCCGGGATGATACGCTTCCTCCACATGCTGATGGTTTCTCCGCATCACATGCAGTCAGGCTCCAACCAACCGGAGTGGACAGAGAAGCTGGAGAGAAAGAGCAGTGGTTAGGAGAATCGCAACAGCTGACTCGGTAGAAACTGGCGCCTCACACCAGCCCTTCCCAGCCCTCTCTACACCAGAACAAATGAAAATAATGTCGCCACTCTTGTTACACACAGGAAATAGGTTCCAGGACATGCCACGGACACCAGCTAAAATCTGGAAACTTCTTTCTATAACTGGGTGTAGTTTCTGTATATAACATATGCACACCTCCCATATGCTTGAAGTCGTCTCTGTGTTACTTTTAATACCTAACACAATGTAATGTCATAGAAATAGTTATTACACTATATCGTTTGGGAAACAGTAACAAGAAAAAAGGTCTGTAAATGTTCAGATAACATTTTTTTTTCCAAGCTATTTTTGACCAGACGTTGACTGACTTCACAGAGGAGGAGCAGATAGGTACAGAGAGAGAGTTGGCATAACTCATTGCAGTAGTGGCCAGTGGGCAAACTGCTTCCTCCAGCCCCACTCTGAGTCCTAAGGGATCAACGTGGAACCATCTCAGCCCAGTAGATTTGCTTTATGTACAGCCTCACGACAATGTGTCGGGGAGGAGGCAGTAAACACGATCCCCAGCCTCACCTGAACTGACAGAGAAGGAAAGGGACGTGGATGAGGTGCTGTACGAGGTGCAGTTGGGTCCAGAGGGACAAAAGCTCCCACTGGAACCCTGTCTCGAAAAACCAAAAAAAAAAAAAAAAAAAAAAAAGCACTGGAGAAGTTAAAGCCAAAGTTATATAAGCCCCTCCTTGGCCCAGCTCAGGTTCCCATGGGGAAGGAGTGGTATCTGGGGAAGAGGGCAGGAAGGCTAAGTGCCATGGCTTCTAGGTTCTATTCCTGGTTCCTCCCTTGAGCCATTCTGACCACAAACCGACCTCTCAACCTTCTGTCTTACTGCTCAAGGAGGATTAAGACATCACAAATGGCCCCATCCAGTTTTTGGTCACCCATCTCTTCTAGCTACATCTCCCCGCCCAGTAGCCCTTGGCGAGCACACATGGCTAGGCAGATAGACAGGCCCACCATCCTGGAACTGATGGCTGGTCCACAGCCCACCCCTTTCCAATAGCTCAGTCCTAGGGCCCCAAATCCACAATCAGGGATGAAATGAGCTGTGGAGTGGTTGGCTCAGCCCAGCCCTCCACTGAGGTCCCACGTGGGGAGCTGGGACGCCATGGTTCTGTGCCCAAGCCCTTATAACTCCTTCAATAACTACAAGATGGTGAGTGTTCACCTCAATTCAACGCTTAAATTCTCTGCCATGCACTCATTCTGGAAGAGAGCCATACAATGCAGGAGCCCTATGTTGGGTGAAAGTGGAAGCCCACAGGCCCACCACGTTAGTCAGTGTTCAGTCTCTAAACTGGGCTTTTCTCCCAGGTCCCCGGTCTTCCTCTCAGACACTTAGGTCACATTAAGGACCCTCCTGCCTGGCACCCTAGGGAAAAGACAGATCTGCTCACTCCACCAGGCGCCCAGGCTTCCCAAACAGACTGTCTAGGGATCCTACCAGGCGCCCAGGCTTCCCAAACAGACTGTCTAGGGATCCTACCCTCTTGGCTCCAGCAACCTTCCCTAGGGCTGTCTAGCTTTGGTGTGGGAAACAAAGCCCCTGGTTTTCTATAGAGAACAGAGGAGGAAGAAGAGAGAGAGGGGGATCAGTGCTCTGGGACTTACCTGACATGTCCTCTGGGCATGGAGGTGGGGGGCATGTCGATAAAATGGTATGCCATGGTTTAGGACACAAGGGTCCCGGTCCCAAGGCTCTGCCGGGCCCGCACAGTCTGGATGGCCTGTTGATTCTTGAACTTGACCAGGCCCAGGGTGATTTGAGCGTTCCAGCCGGGGTCTTCGAGGGGGCAGCGGAAGTCGATCTCACCCCCGCCCTCGGTCACTAGAGTGAAGTAGATGTGGCGCCCGGTGCTCTCCACGCACTCCACGGCTTTGATGCGGGCGAAGCTGAGCTCCTTGGGCCGGCCGCCCGTGCCCTTGGCCTCGAAGAGCTGCAGCCCGCGTTCGGTGAGCACGCAGCGCTTCCGCTTCCACAACTGCAGCAGCCCGCCGCTGCGCTTCTCCAGCACGCCCTCCTTCAGCACGGTCGCCGCCGCCGTCATGGGCGTCCCCGAGGTTCCCACAGCGCTGGAGGCTGCGGCAGTCCCGGCTCTTCAGCGCCGGCTCTTCGCGCCCTGGGCTGGCTGGCCCTGCTCCCTGTCCAGTCGAGCCCGCGACCGGGAACGCCTGGCAGACAGCGGCGCCTGGGAGGCGCGAGAGGATGCTGCTCGCCCGCTCGCCCTGCGCAGCGCTCCGACCTCCCCGAGCCTCTGCCCGGTACCCTGCGCCTTTCCGCCCGCACGCCCGCGCCCCTGGACTCTGTGTGTGCGCTCGGCGGCTGCTGGCGGGATGTGCCCTTACATGTTCCACCGCTCGCCTCCTGCGCCGCCCGCCCGCCCGCTGCGCATTCCTGCCCCGCTGGCCCTCCCCTCTGCGCCGCGCACCCGCCCGGACAGGGCCCCGGGGGGCGGGGCCGCAGCGGGGCTCCAACACCCACCGCCTGCGCGGCCCCGGGAAGGGGCTGCTTACTCAACAGCCGGGCTTCTCGCCTGCTGTGGCCCCTTTTTAAAACACAACCCCTCCCACCCCGGTTCCCGACCCCGCACCCGGGACATAGGAGAAGGGGGGGGGCAGAAGAGGAGAAGTGGGGGAGGGCCGAGGAGCGTCTCCTAGAGGAGCGTGGTCACTGCTAGCCAGGGGTTGGGCCTGCTTGGCGACAGCGCAGTGACACCATGACATGGTGGGCGTCAAATATCCGCTGGATGCTTCTCAAACCGCAGAATTCCTGGTCCCCAGCCTCCTTTGCCATTAGCAAATGTCTCCCTGCTGGGCACACAGGAGGTTGGGCACAGTTTGGACTATCTGTCCTCCCACGTTTACCTGCTTCGATCTAAGGGAGACTTTAGAAAATAGCCAGTATGAAGTGGAGAAAGATAAATCATGATGGGCCGCTCACAACTACCATAGTGGGAAGTAGAGACCCATGCTGTGCCTTCGGGGTGTCTCACAGTTCTCTCCAAGCACCTGGAGGTGACCAGCACTCAGTTGCAGGACTCCAAGCTGAGGGGAGACAGGCTTCTCTCCGTTGGCTTCAGAACTCTCTTCCTTGATTGCAAGCTTTCCTACCTGGACAAAGGCTCTAGCCTTTCATGTTTTCATCTATCAAACGAGATAACTAACCCATGCCGAGCTAGGAGGACTGTGGTGAAGAATAAATTAGAGACAGTTTGTGGAAGACCAGGCAAACTGAGTTATTCCTCTCTCTTCCTACTGTCTTCCTTTGGAAAAGGTCAGAGCCTTTTCACTGAGAAACTGTCAGCCATCTTTCTCCAGGGACCTCACCTGGCCCTCTTGGTCAATTCCTCCAGGTCGAAGTTTCTAAAATACTTATTCATGGACATGATAAAAGTCAATGTCTGGGACTAATGATGCATAATAAGCACAGAAAGAAGACCCTTTGTACTCCCACCTCATGTTTCTGTCCTCAGTGAAAAAGTAACCTACACGGGGGGGGGGGTCCAGTTTTGAGTCAGGGGGTACCTGCCTCTGCAGAACCAAACCAGGTGTAGGGGGATACAGCTGTCACTCTCCCACCCATAGCCCTGTGCACATACACAGTGTCTGTCTTTCTGTCCCTCAGCTCCCAACCCCCCACAATGCCACTTCAGGAAAGATATAGTGCCTTCAGGACCCCTGTCTGTCGGCCATGCTTTGCTGTGGCTTTTCCCCACTCTTCTTTTAGGGTCCCCTGAGTTCTCCAACCTGGCAGAATTCTGCTTTGGCCCAACCTTCTCTCCTTTAGTAAAGGATGGCAGTGGGGAGGTGGTGGTATCTTCCTTCTGTCCCATCTCTCAGCACGTCCTCCTTTTTCGTTCATGCCTTCTGGAGCTACTGGATCATTCTCGAGACTTAAAACTCACAGAGCCCTCTCCCAGGTTTTGATAACTTTTTCTCATGAGGGAAAAACTGAGACAGGAAAGTCAAAAAACTGAAATGGGACCCGCAGCTGCCCACCACCACAGGGTCCCCATACCACTACATCATCCTGATGGCCTGGGTCTGCAATTGTGTGGCCTCCTGAAATTAGGAAAGAGAATTCAGTTGCCCCAGGACTGGCATCTTTCCTGGACCCCACCTGAGGGGCACTCAGGGCCAGACCGATTAACTGAATACTGGGTGGAGTTTCCAAGAGCAGAGGGTGCAGGACATTCCTCGCTGCCAGGGTTCCTGATACTTCGCCAGGAAGAGGAACTACTTCTTGGCCTGCTCAGACCACTGGCTGGGGACAGGTTGAGGCCTGGAATTTTGACTGGACTCTTACTGGCTTGTTGACTCCACATGGGGCAGATGGACAGAATGTCCCCTGTAGCAGCACAGAGCTGCCACCTCCCTTTGCCCGCACCAAATAGAAAGCTGATCTACCCTGTCAAGCAAGCTGAGTCCAGCTGTTTGGGACAGGGGAGTGAGCCAAGAATGGCTTTAGCTAGATGTCCCATTTTGCACACTGTAAGGGATAGAGGGGACCACATGGAGAGGGCGGCCACAGCTGGGGAGGAGCTACAAAAAAAAGAAACAGCTAGTTTTATCTTTCTAATAATTTATTTATTTTATTTTATGTAAATTGGTGTCATGCCTTCATGTATGTCTGTGTGAGGGTGTCAGGTCCCCCGAAGCCAGAGTTACAGGAAATTGTGAGCCTCCATGTGAATCCTGGGAATTGAACCCAGGTCTTCTGGAAGACCGATTTAAAGAGTGCTCTTAAACAGCTGAGCAATCTTTCTAGCCTTCATAGCTGCTTTAAAAATTAACTATATGTATATTTTATGTGTATGTATGCATATGTGTGGGAGTGGGCGTGTGTGAGGGTGCCCATGGAAGCCAGAAGATGATGTTCCATTTCCTGAGACTGGAGTTCCAGGCAGGAGTGAGCCATCTGATACAGGTGTTGGGATTCAAACTTGGGTCCTCCGAAAGAGCAGTGTTCTTAATTGTTGAGCATTCTTTCCAGCCCCAGAGCTAGTGTTTTGTACAATATTTACTTGAGTAAATTAAGTCAGGGAGTAATACATTGCTAGACAAAGCAACAGCAGTAAAGAAAATTTTGTCAACAATGTAGAACGTATAACATGGCAGGGCGATACAGACCTGTAATAACTGCACTTGGGAGGTTAAAGCAAAGAGGATAAAAATTTTAAGGTTGAGGTGGTGCCATTAATACCAGCGAGGCAGGCAGATCTCTGAGTTAGAGGCCTGCCTGATCGACAGAGCGAGTTCCAGGACAGCCAGGGATACACAGAGAAATACTGTCTTGAAAAACCAAAATAGCAAGGCGGTGGCAGTGTACACCTTTAATCCCAGCACTTGGAAGGCAGAGGCAGATGGATCTCTGTGAGTTCAAAGCCAGCCTGGTCTCCAAAGTGAGTGTCAGGACAGGCTCCATAGCTACTGAGAAACCCTGTCTCAAAAAAACAGAAGGAGAAGGAGAAGAAAAGAAAAAGGGAAAGGAAAGAAGGAAAAAAGAAAAGAAAAACCATAATAATAATAATAACAGTAATAAAATAAAAATTCAAGGTTGTTCTTGGCTACATAGTGAGTTCAAGACCCACTTGGATACATGAGACCTGTCTAAAAAAATAAATTTAAACAATCTTTCAAAAAATTAAATCCATATTAACACTAAGAATCTTAAACTAACCCAGGCATAACAGTAAATATTTCTAGCACTCTGGAGGCTGGAGAGCTGCTACAAGTTTGAGGCTAGCCCAGTCTACATAGCCCAGGCTATGTTGGACTGCATAGTAAGACCCTGTCTCAAAAAGAAAAAAACAATTCACTGTGTAAAATGATGAAACTTCTTTGCTCAAGATCCACGAGAGCCGTCTCATGGCACAGAGAAAGGTTAATGGTAGTGATGCCGCCTGCCAGCCAGGCCATCCAGAACTGGTGGTTGGAGGCCTGCTCCAGCTCGCTGACTTAACCTCCTTCCTTCGCACGTCACATTCTAATGGAAGAGAGTGCTCACCTCATCACCACCTGGCTCTTCGCCTCCCTCAATTCTTCGCTCCAGTACTACCTTCTCCATGAGATGCCCCCCATGCCCTGCTTCAAACTTCCACACACTCCTCACAGACACGTGTGTCCCCCTCTCTGCTTCATTTCTGCATCTTCCTCTTCAGCTCCGTTTTCCCTATTATCTATTGTCTGCCCTCTACTAGGCTCTATATCAGCAGGAGTTTGATATTTTCTTCACCCCCACAGCTCCAGCATCTAGAATGCTGCTTGATTCATAGTACGGCCTTGATAAAACTTACTGATGAGTAAGTTTACTGTATCTAAATGGCAAAATACAGTCCAAAGGTTGGGAGGGTAATGTGAGCTAGTGAACTAATTAAAGGAGGTCTAAATATATCGCCTAAAATAGTAACAAAGCTAGACCTGGCGGGTGACATCTGTAGTCCCAGCACACAGGAGGCTGAGGCAGGAGAATCAAGAGCTTCAGACCAGGTTGGGCCATATACAGTGTGTTCAAAACTGGAAGGCTACATAGTGACCTAAGCAAAGGCAAGTCCGGTGGCTCAGCCGGTAAGGGCACTTGTCCTCAAACCTGACAGCCTGCGTCTGATCCCCACAACCCACAAGGTGGAAGGAGAGGGCTGACTCCTCCAAGTTCTCTGACCTCTAACCATACACACCACGCATTCACACAGCTCCCTTACTCCCCTCACAAAATAAATAAATACATAAATGTAAAGATTAAAGACCGGAACTCAATAGTTAACAGTTCCTCTAAGAAAGAATAGGGGGAATAGTATTTTTTCCACTTTTAATTGTTGATCATTCTATCATACTTGAGGTTTTCAATCCTCTGCCCATGTTGCTTCCTTTACAAATCTAGTTAAGTATCCAGCACATCAACATTCATGCAGTTACAAATGAGTGTGTGGGGCTGGAGAGATGGCTCAGGGGTTAAGAGCATTGACTGTTCTTACAGAGGACCCGGGTTCAGTTCCCAGCACCCACGTGATGGGTCACAACCATCTGTAACTCCAGTTCCAAGGAACTCACCCCCAGATGTGCTATGAACATACACTTGGGCACACACACATACACATAAAATTAAATAAATATTTTTAAATACGAGAACTGACTAAAATTCATGGTTGAGCAGGGAATATTTCAGTATTGGAGCCATAACATAGTGTGAAACATGACTCCACATGAACTGAAGCCCACCCCTGTCGTGTGGGTTAAATCTGGAAAGGTCTACACTGATATGTGACTGATATGTTGGTGATCTAACCTGAAGATACCGCCATTTATTTTCCTAGTGTTTGAAGACGTGGTCTCCCCATGTAGTCCAAGCTGGACTTGAGATCCTCCTGTCTCAAGTGCCCTAGTGTTAAGATTGCAAACACGTGCCCCTATATCCAGCTTAGGTAGAAATCTCTCAATGAAACTGAAAAGCCAGGCCTGACTTGAGAGCAGGGTTGATTTCAAGTGCATTCATGAAGGTTACTGTGTACAGGGCATCTGTGAGCTTCTCTGGGGTCTTCTGTTTGGGGAATATCAGTATCAAATTGGACAGAGACCTCCTCCCCACCAGTCTCTGGAAACAAAAAGAGGCAGTTTTTCCTCTGCACCTTGGGCACCTGGCCCCTAGGATTGGTTTTCTTCAGTTAGGTATAGATGCTAGTAATTTAGTAGGTCTGGTTTGGGATCAGAGAATATGCATTTCTAGAAGCCTTCAAGTTATACATTATCGATACAACTCCATATACTTTTGATGGCCAGAGTTTAGAGCAATGGTTCTCAAAATGTTCAGGACCAGCAGCATCAGAAAAGCAAAATTCAGGCTCCATCATAGACCTACTGAGTCAGGGTCGTGAGTTTGAGGCTGAACAAGCACTGTGTGTAAGTGAGTATGAACCACTGACGTAGAGGAAGGAGCACTTGGCTAGGAGACAGGCCACTAAAGATTCGCACCAGCTAATAGCACGGTAGACAGTCACCTCTGCCCTCGCACCTCCAGTTCTCAGCTGTAAAGGAGAAGGCTGTCAAGCTCTATTGTGTGAAGCTAACAATGATTTTCAGGAAAGCCTGGTTGGCTCACAGAGCCTCAGGAACTCCCCGTATAGGCAAGAAACGAGGATCATTACTGATCCCTTTTCAGCCTGTTCCTTTCTCCTAGTTCATCAGAAACAGGCAGCTCACCTACATGGGGTAGAGTGAGTCCACCACACTCTGCCCCTCTCTCTGTATTCACCCTCCAATTCACTGGTCCCTCCCAGCCTTCCTCTCTTACCCCAGCAGATCCATCCCCCAGATTTCTGATCCTCCTGTTCCCCATTGATGTACAGCCCTTTTTTTTCAGGACTTCGGGGTTTCCTCCGATCTCTGGTTTTTATTATTTTGTTCTTTTTTTTTTTTTTTTTTTTTTTTAAACTGGCCCAAGTTTCAAGTCTCTAATGACTTGAATTTTATGGGCACTATTGCAACAGACCTCAAGTGGGCAGCAACTGTGTAGCTGGCCAGCCTGGGCATGCTCCTGGGCCTGCCTCTCTTGCTGGAAATCCCCTCCCACGCTCAGTCTTTAATCACTTTCCAACCCAATAACTTTCCTGATTCACCAGGGATCTCTTTCGTCTTGAGAGGGCCCGCTGCCCCCTCTGATGGGGCTGAGTCTGGACTTGAAGGCATTTGATCCCAGCTTGGGTCTAACAGAGATTGGATTTGTGGGCTCAGGGTTCAGGCTGGGGCCTGCAGAATTTTCCCCTTTCCCATGCCATCTTGGCATCTGAATGCCCGTGTTGCAGAAGCAAAAGGGTTGCCCCGGAGTGGCCCTCCAGGACACTGGACCACAGAACAGAGGTGTTAACAGACCTGACTGAGGCCCAAAGCAACGAGCTTTCCCAGCCTGCCAGCTGGGCACCTCTGGACCTATCAACTGCTTCCTGTTTCTTAGCTTTCTCTTTTAATAAAAATAATACCCTTTGAATCACAGTGCCTGAAACCATGAATCCCAACCCTATATGGGATTGTAGAACTAAACGTGGAGATTATAACCGAAAGGCTTGGTAAAATTAAAAGGTTTCTGAACACGCAGTGACCAAAAGTTAACTCAAAATCATACCCTATACGAATCTATGGCATGGCGGCACGTGCCCATGTTGTAGCTAACAACTTTAGGACAGCCATGATCCCATGAGTTTCTCACTGCGCATGTGCCACGCCACACTCCACTGGAAAACACTTTAGCTCAGACTCAAGACTATCATATGCTATGAATTGCAACATTTTTTATTACAAATGAGTTTTCGGCTTTTATACCAATTTGGTAGCTTAATCACAGGAAACAAAGGTTTTTAAGCATTCTTCTGCCAACAATCTTGAGCAAGCAGGTTTTTGCCTGGTATATCAATGGATTGTATTGTGTTAGGATGTTTGAATTTAATTATTGGTAGGGGAGGAATGGGTATGTGCCACAGTGTACTTGTGGAGGTCAAAGGACAATTTGGTGGAGGCGGTTCTCTTGTTATACCTCTATGTGGATTCTGGGACTCAAAGGCAGGTCATCAACCTTGTGTGGCAAGTGTTTTTACCCACTGAGCCGTCTCACCAGCTGGGAATGTTTGAATTTTAAAGTTACCATCTTAGTTGCTGGCTTGAATTTCATTTTTTTGGAAGGTCATTAAACAAATTATTAAATGCATTTTGGTTTGGGATTAGGACAGAATTTCCAACAAGTTCTAAAATGGCCCTAAACATCCTGTATCATCTTGTACTATGTGTTTATGTGAAATGATGTGAGTATCCTTGATTATAAGTGCAAAATGTCAGCCAGTTCTGAAGTATGATGACTATACTCTGTGTCTGTGGTATAATCAGCCAACGCTTAATTCTTTACATAAAAATAAACAACCATTCCAACCTCGAGTATGCAAATGTGCTCTCATATGTAATAAGTTATATGTGTACCAAAGAATAACTTTAAATCAATTAGTGAGCTGTTATCAGTGAATATTTGATTTATACACTTATTCTACACATCTGTATACCGATTGCATGAACATTTCTCAGATGTAAAAGGGGGGAAAGTCGTCTTTGAAATCCATGTAACGCATTGATGCACTGCCCAAGGTAGAGACGTTCTGAAGGACGTTGCTAGGTGAGCTTGTCAGTATCACAGAGCATATGTTTAAGCCTTGATGCTCCATTGCATGCTAGCATGGTTCCTTGCCGCAACCAAGAGTTGAAGCAAACCCAAGATGCCAGAGGCTGCTTCTGGCAAAACAGAGCACTATTTTAGAAGCACCTTTTGTTTTTAAATGTATGTCTAAGTAGATATGTTCTCTAAGGTAACTGTTTCAAATATGGCATACTACAGCATGGTAAATACACAAGGTTGGTAACATGGCTGTTTATTGTTCCGTGCATGATTATATCTGCAATATTTCTATGAGGATAGTGGATTTGTTTCCACCAGCATAACCACAAACTTGTGACAACAAAACCAGGCGACAGAAAAGTTTCAGCTTTATTATGGTCTTAATGAGATCATCACCAGGGGTCTAACACTGGCTGGCACATTGTCTCGTGGCGTGTGCCTGTACTTAAATACATTTTTATTGAAAACATCCAAAACATGACACTATTTTTTTCACACCGTCCTGGTCCCCAGGCCTACAGTAGACAGTCACTTTATCTGGCCCTGGATCCTGTCGGCATTTGTCTTTGCTCGGGACATTGGTACCCAGAATAGTATGAAGCAGCATCCTCACTGGTGATGTGTGATGGATGGGAGGATTTTCCTGCCAGCTCGGACATTCCCTGTACTTGATGATGGCTCTGCCTCTCTTTCTGAAGAGCTGACCTTCACAGGAGGGTCCTAAACTCTCGACATGGAGGTCAGTTCGTAAAGGAAGAGGACAGTGTCAGCAGCGAGTCTTTCTAGATGAGGGATTATGCACAACTTTCTTCCTGCCTCTGGTTTTCAGATGTCTCACGACGAGAAGTTTGAATGCTCCCATCTTTGGTAATAGGGAATCAAGACTGGGTAGAGAAGACAGCTGTGAGGTGTTCAGCCCGAGAACGGAGTCAAGAAGAGATGAACACCTGGCTGGAGACCGAGGGGCAGGAGAGGCTCAAGAGAGGAACTCAGGATCATTGAGGGTTCCTTGAGTCAAGCTCTGGCTAAGCTCCAGGGGAATAAAATCTGAGTTCCCTTCATAAAATTGGCATAATGAGGGAGTTCATAGGCTCAGGGACACACACTTCTGCCTCAGCAAGGTGACCCCTCTCAAAGAGACACCCTGAAGAAAACATTAGCAGACCATTAGACTCACCTCATAGAAACCTGCTTCTTAGGACCGAACACTTCCTATAGAAAGTCACAACTGACAAGCTATGCCTATAGTCACCAGGATGGGCTATTCGTGCTACACTAATGAGCTCTCTCTGGCCCAACAGTATACCCAGGGCAAGGACTATACAGTACTCCTGCCACAGACCCCACTCAGGAGGGAGGGTTTTGCTCTCTGTGACACAGTGAGTACAAGCTGCGTCTTGCACTTGTCCCCAACTTCTTTGCAAGGCAAGAAAAGGGGGGGGGAACATAAAGATTCACACAGTGGCTCTTAAGGAGTTGGCTGTGCACACATGTGCAAGTGGATATGCATGGTTATGTGAGGTGTGCATGCATGTGTATGTGTGTAAGCCAAAAGTCAGCCTGGTGTTGCTCCTCGGGAGCCTTGCACCTTGGTTTTGAGACAGGGTCTTTCCCTGAACCGAGGACTCCCTGGTTAGGCTTACTAGTGAACACAAGGTATCTGTTGCTCTCTGTCCCCCAGTGCTGATACTGTAAGTAATCCCCCACCAACTTGTACTTTTGTGTGATTACCAGGGATGGAGCACAGGTCTTATTGCTTGCACAGCAAGTACTTTACTCACTGAGCTATCTCCCCATCACCCTCTCTGAAGAGTTCTAAGCGATCCTGTAATCCCAGCACTTGGGAGGCTGAGGCAGGAGGATTGTGAGTTTCAGGAGAGCCTTGACAACGCTGCAAAGTTGGGTCACAGAAACAAACAACAAACATTCTGTACCAGCTGGGCATAGTGACGCAAACCTGTAATCTCGGCTACCCTGGAGGCTGAGGCAGGAGGATAGTGAGTACTAGACAAGATTGGGCAACATAGCAAAACTCTGTCTCAAGTAAGCAATCAAAGAAGGAGTTCTGTACAGAAATGACATGAGTCATTTTGCTCTCAGTTAAACACTGGAGCAAGGCACATGGCTACATGTAACTTAAAGGGCAGAGGAAAAATGTACCCTTACCATGCCCTCAGAAGGTATCTGTGAACAATCCTAAAGGGTTAGATAAGGTAGCTACTGTGGGATTGGTGGGTGACCCCAGGACATAGGATCTTGGTAACCTGGACACTAATCTAAGCCCTTTAACACTCTGGAGACATCAGCCTAAGGTCAACAGAGTGGCAATATGAAAGGCTCAGGGGCAGACACTTCAAACTAGGCACCAGGGCTTGTCCAGACATGGAAAGTGCCCACTAAGATCTTCAGTCAGGATAACCTACTTCCTGATTTTTCAAGGCCTTTGGGGCGAGTCTTCCTAAGCCCATAAACTAAGAACATCAGAGTTGGGTGGGTCCCCTGGAGCCTGGCTGCTTCGGTGTGGTCCCTGGATCCACAACATCAGCACCACCTTCCCCTGGGAGCTTGTGAGAAACATCCGGTCTCAGGCCGCACCCAAAACTACTGAACCAGAATCTGTGTTTTACAAGATTCCCCAGGAGATGTGTATGCACATCAGAGCCTGGGAAGTCCTTCCCTAGCACTAATTTAGGCCAGCATTTTCATTTCACAAATGAGGCGCTGACACCCAGAGGGGAGGAGGCTGGCCCAAAGTCACACAGCTGGTTCCAATCCTGGCTCCACCACTTGCCAGAGACTTTGAGTAAGTCATTTAAAAATACACTGACTCTCACTTTCCTCTTCTATAATAAAGGGTACCACACTCAGCTCCAAGTGCTTCTGAATGCATCAGATAAGACGGCATCCAAATTAGGATTCATGAACATCAACTTTTACTATAGTTCAAGCTCGCTGCTCTAAGGCTACCCTCTCAGCTCCCAACACATGGCAGCTTTCTTGCAGGCAGTGTCGATCGGGTACTGCAGGGTAGGGGTGAGTCCTGGGCCCATGGCAGCTCCTCTATCTACAGTGCCGATTGGGTACTTCAGGGTAGGGGTGAGTCTGGACCAGTGGGGTCTGCGTAGATCCCTCTCTGCCATTTGACCTTGAATTAATTCCCAAATTGTTCCCTTGTTCCTGACTTTAGTTTAATCATTCATCAATGATTTGTCTCATAAGGTTATTGAAGGACTTTGATCGTTGAATAGCCTGTGGTATAGAATAAGCCAGAAATGACAAGCTATCCAAAAGAAGGAGGCCCTAGGGAGTCTATGGGTCTTTCCCAGAATGGTTCTACCTTGACACATCCAAGTATATCAAGTGCCTAGGTTTTGTTTTTTTTCTTCTTCTTCTGAGGTTTGAACCCATAGCCTCACACATGCTATGTAAGAACTCTGCCACTGAACTATACTCTCAGGCCCTGAAAACATCTCTTCCTCAACTAATGAAATGAACTCTCGAGGCATCCAGGGCCCTCTCTCCGGAATCACTGAAAAGATGGGGTGAAAGGGGAGCGAGGCAGACTAGAGGGCCGCTGTTTTCAAATCTTTACAGGCTGTCCCGGGAGAAGTTTAGATCTGGTCTCATGGGCTCTAGAGAACAGAAACAGAAAGTTCAAACACGCCCTCTCCAGTCGGTACTCTGGGCTGGAAGCAGCCCCAGTATCAGCTCCGGTGACCACTAGTCTCTGGGTGAGTGAGCCGCTGGGTAGAGGCCCCCCTTGCTGCAAGGCTGCTGTAGGCTTCAGCCCGCCTGACAGTGAGTGCTAGCATCATCTCGGGCACCTTTCAAATACAGATTCCCAGGCCCCACCCCAACCCAATCAATCAGAATCTCTAGGGTAGATCTGGGATCCATTTTAACAGCTCCCCACCCCCACAATGGTTCTCATAACAGGAGTGTGTGTTTGGAGGCGAGACCATCTAAGGATTGGTTCCCATGGGTCCTTGCTCTGTTTCTCTAACCAACCCTTACCAGGGTCTAGGGATTCTGGAGACTGTAGCTTCACTAGGTTTCTGTTCTTCCCAAAGAATGTACTCTTCATCTGGGCATTAAACAGGTGTTCCAGATCAAACACACACACACACACACACACACATCACACATACCACTTTTTTTTTTTTTTTTTTTTTTTTGTAGCAAGATTGGTCTTGAACTCACTTTCTTCCTGCCTCAACCACCAAACACATTCTCCCTCATTTCTGTAGTCTGGCTTTCCCGGAAGCCACCCTCTCAGATGACTGGACTGTGGTCTTGGAGGAAGCATGGAGGTGTTGGGCCTGCCTTCCTTAGGAACAAGGAGCTTTCTCCCAACACACCCTAAAGGCCCAGAGCACTCCTGCAACTGGGCGTCCTTCTCGCCATTCTTTCCCCTTAGGGCATCCTGGGCCACGCCTTAAATGGACACAAAGGGCTCTGCCTACTTCTCTCCTTTGGGTCATTCTCACGGTTTGGCAGGCCGTGGGTCACTCAACTATTAGCGCACAACTCCTTCCAGGAAGATGTTATCCTTGGAGATTAGATACCCTCGCAGAAGCAACGGGTCAACACCCGCAGCAGAAAGGGAGTAGCTAACAAAAATATAATAAAATAAAAATAAATAAACAAAAAGAGAAAGGGAGTGGCTGCCTTTTGCCTTGACCTCACAGCGCCACCTGGTGTCTGCCGGCACAGAGCAAGCTCGGAGCCTGCGGATCCTCGCCGCTCCCACGTCCCACGCAAGCCGACCACGCAGCTCCAGAGAACTGCGCTGACCCTCAGTGCTTCATGGCCTGGCTGCCTATGCATTACAGCCTTCCTATGGTACCCGGCTTTATCTCAGAGTTCTTGTTGCCCCTTCGGCACGGAGCAAGAACGAGTACCAGGCCCTGCCTGATGGTAACGTGCTGGGCTGAGAAGACGCGCCCGTGCAGCCAGCAGAGGGCAGCCGGTCTCCACCTTTGGACCCCAAAGTTGCCCATCCTGGTAGTCCTGTGGGTCCCGCTCAGGGGAGCAGGACCCATTTGTATTTATGGAATGAACCATTGTCCCTGAGAACCTCGCGTAGGTATTGACCCCTGCTTGAGAGCTGTCGATCTTTGACCTCCAGGTGTTGGACCTGTGTTCCTTTGCACTTTCCTATCCTCTGCTCCATTGGTGTAGGTCCCACGAGGAGCATTGCTGGCCTGCCTTGTCTGGCTAATACAAGCAAAAGCACCTACTGTTTAAATTCTACTCGTTGTTTTGAAAAAGTTAGTGTGAGCTCATTTTCATGGACTGACACGGAAGGTGGCTCTGAGGTATGGCAGGTGCGCCTAAGATAAGCAGCTCTACAACCCTTCAGACAAGTCCGGCCTTCGTTGTTCCTAGATGTGGGGCCCTAACAGGGAAGCAGACCGCCAGCTGTGCACCCCCCTCGCACCCCAACTCTTCCCGGAGGAAGTGAGATTTCTGGAGTTGACACAGAAAGTTCCTCTGGCCAAGTTTCTCTTTACAAGGGGCTTTCCAAGTTGAAGCGCTGAGCACATTGTTGGGTCCTAACTGAGCCTCTCAAAAAGCCAAGTCCACAAAATTCCCATGGCCTGAGGTGGGGTGGAGGGCAATCAGGGCAAGGCAGTGGCGTTGGGTTGTTCGGTTCCCTTAGAACAGATACTACAAAGTAAGCAGACCTTAGGAAGCTCTTTGAGTGAATCCTCTCTGATCCATTTCCACCAGGCCTTGTTGCAATTGTTCTCCTCTGATTCCCGACCTGGATCCAAGGTGTGGCAGGGCCCCACAGCCAGAAGATGGACACCAGAGTTCTGTTCTAAACTGCTTTATTGACCAGATGAGAAATCAGCTTCCGCACAGCCCGTGCCTACAGCTCCTGCAGCAAATGCCTGCAGACGGCAATGTCCCTTCAGTCCCTGGGAGCATCAAGGCCCAGCCCTTCCCCTTCCTCCCTCGGTACCTGACCTTGGGGCCTGGAAGCTAGTGAAGGTCCCTAAGAGAAGGGTGGGATGGAAGAGGCGGGGTCTGGGTCTGAGTTGAAGGGGAGTGAGGGCTGGAGGCAGAGGGAAAGGGTGTTACAAGAAGGTACAGTACCTCCGTCTCCCTCCACATTAGAGGACTATTAGGAGCGGCGAGAACAAAGCACTACCCTGGGCTATGCTGGCACAGAGAGAAACTGTCCATCCCAGCCACCAGACCCAGGGTTAGGACCAGAGCTGACCACTCTCTTATATTCCATGATAAATGTAAATGCACGTTCAAAGTATTTCATTAGGCTCTCCCCTTCCCCATCAAACAGGGAACTTGATGCCTAAAGGAGCCAGGCAACCTCCAGACTGTGGGGTCCTCTGACCTGGGTGGTTCTCCATTTCCAAGTAGGATAATACCCATTCCACTTTCAAAGGCAAGAGCCCAGAGAAAGAGCTCCTTCCTGTGTGGCCCACAACCTTGTCTTCACCTATCTGCCTCCCATGGGGACTCCCCAAACTGAGAAGCCTCAGGTTTATTCTGAAGGGCACTAAGAAGCTCAGCTTCCTTCCTAGATGAGACTCTCTCAGAATCCAATAAACTGTTGCCTTCCCCAGGCCAACCCTGGCCCTGCCTCCCTCCCATCAGGTCTGCTGCTTAGCTCCTCTGGGCTCCAAAGATGTGGGTTCAGGTGTCCTGGCCAGGAGAGGGTGGACATTTGGTCTGTGGGGGTGAAGTGTAGGAAGGGGAACCTGTTCTCTCTAAAGGGGTGACAGATGTCTCCTAAAGGTGGTGGTATCAAATGCCAGGCAGAAGGAAGCCCTTAGTGGAGTAAGGAGCTCAGGCAGACCCCTAAACCAAAAGAAGCCAGATACCCAAGTCCAACATTAGTGCTGTGTGCCAGGGCTGAGTGAGAGAGAGAATCTTGTAGGTGTCCAAGGCTTCTGGGCAGGGACCGACGACAAAAAGCACAGGAGTGGGCAGGGACACAGGCAGCGGCGGCTCACTCTGAGTGGACCAAGGCACCAGCTCCTTGTCCAAAGCCAAAACCTTTGGGCCCAAAGTTTTTAGCATAGCATCCTGCAGAGAGAAAAGAAGAGAAGGGGTAAGGAGGGGTTCCTGTCCCCATAGCAGCTCCTCCTGCCACTCCTTGTGCCTAGTCTCGAGACGGTCCACCAATGTCCACCTCCCCATCCCTATTGGACTCCTAGCCTTGATCAACAGTGAGGACCCACTTCCCCATCATTGCAAAGATGGAATGAATCATTTGCTGTAAAAACACTGGACAGGTAGGTATTAGGATCCCAGGCCTATGTCCTATGACCTTTGTCTTATGACCCTTGTCCCTGCCCTATGTTCCTTCTGACTCTGGCCAAGTCCCACTCTCCCTCTGGTCTGGTCTGTGTCATGAAGGGGATGGTCTGGCTCTTGGGATGGATGGCAAGGAGCTGGTTCGTTTAGTTAGTGACATCACAGGCACTTGGCCTCTTGCCTCCTCCAGCCTCCCCCTCTTCAGAGAGGGATAGAAGTACCCACCTTTGCAGTAGATCTCCCCATCCTTGTCCGCCAGGGTGGTCGACTCAAGGCCTTTGCCACATTTGGCACATCGGAAGCAGGACTTATGCCAGGACTAGGAAAGAAAGGAAACAGTTAACATCATGGAAATGACTTAGGGTGTCCACTGTAGTCCAATAGCTTGCCACAGTGGGCAGACATTTTGCAAGTCAGACAGGAGTAGGGGAGTGGCTAGGAGAATGTGGCCCAGACACATAGGAAACAGACCGGGGACCAAGCGCACCCTAGTAGCAGGCCACCAAGAAGTGTTACAATGGCTCGCTGCTTGGTAGTTCCAGCTGCATCAACCATGGAAGGGGTCACAGCCCACTCGGGTAGCTACAACCCCACAGGCTTCCAAGCAAGCCTTCTCCACACCATTTTGCCTGTAAAACTGCTAAGGCTCTGGCTTTGTTTTGGCACTGCCGCATGTGACTTGATTAGCTGCCCTGATGTCCTCCCCGGGAGACCTCTCTGTTTATCTTGCAGAGTAGAGGTGAGGATCTAATGTGGAAATGGCTGGTGCACAGTCTCAGAATGGGTATTTATCACTGGACCAGCGCAGTCTCTGAAGTTTTAGAACTCGCCGCCTCGGTTCAGCTCTCAGAGCATAGTGGGGTTTTATTTCCTTTGCTAGTCAACTGCCAGTGCTCACATGGGGCTAGGCACGGAGGAAGCCCTGAGTCAAATTTGTATGATTTTTGAAAGGAGAATGAGTCTGTCACAGAAAGGGGCCACAGAAGGCCCTTTGTGGTTCCAAGAGGTGACTTAAGGCACCACAGGGGCAAAGAGCTTCCCAAGAGAGGAAGGACTCAAGTTTGTGTGCGGTGTACACACACACACACACACATGGCAACACAGCATCAACAATACAACTCAACAACCAGCTCCCATCAACAGCAGCTGAACAAGCTGAGGTGTTGTGTACACAGGGGAGACTGGCAGCATTCAGTTGGGACAGCAAACAATGCTATGAAGGACAGTGACTTCCTCAGCGTATCCACCAACACCCAGGCTGGAGGGTAAGACAAGCACATTTCCTGGACCTCACCCAATAGCTCCTCATGTGCCCAAGAGACAGCAGCAGTGATCCTAAGGGAGCTGAGATGGGTGGACGAATGAGCTTAATTCTCCTCGGTGCTCTGGGCTGGGCAAACCTCTTTATACACAGGCTGTCACCCAGAGTTTTCGTACTTTCAGCCACCCTCAATATAAGCTCAGTATCTCTTCTCATTCACACAACACTGAAAGGCCCTCTTTGCTCCTTAATGTTTCTTAAGGGGGTTTCTTCCTTCGTTTTCCTTTGAACTCAAAATGTTCTTATTCTACTCCTCAGTACAATCTGTATTTTTTTTTAATATTTATTATTTTATGTATGTGGTGCTCTACCTGCAGGTACACTTGCAGGCCAGAAGAGGGCATCAGATCCTATTATAGATGGCTGTGAGCCACTATACAGTTGCTGGGAATAGAACTCATGACCTCTGGAAGAGCAGCCAGTGCTCTTAATCACTGAGCCATCTCTCCAGTACGTCACTGACACCCCCTCCCCCATGCCATGGAAATAAGGATTCCTGGGTATTTCTTTAGTAATTTCCCATTCCCATGGGCAAAGGGGGAAAACTGACTTGTGATAGTAATGTCTCCTCTTTTTTCCTTCCTTTTGAGGGTTCAGTCTGGGATTACAAGCATGTGTGGCCATGACTGACTCCTGCTTTCATGACATTTAAGCCACAGCTTTGCCCGTTAGACATGTATAACCTCACATAATCTTCAAACCATTTTGTTTGTCAGGGACCATCACGGTTTTACTTCATAGTGGCTACACTCCCTTGGCCCACTTACGTGTAACTATTGCTTAGGAAGGCTGAACTGGTCCCAGTGCACAGGAGTAAATGGTAAAACCACGATTCAAGCAGGTTACCTAGGGCCCAGGCAGTTCATCGCCCGAGTGGCACTAACAACCCTTCCTGTCTTTGCAAGTGTGGAAATGTTTCCAAAGGGGTTAAGTGACCCATAGTAAAGTCAACAGTAGTAAGAGCCAGGGCTTCATAATCAGGCAAACCTGGCTGAGCTCCTGGCTCGCTTTCTAGCTAGATGATGAGGGCAGGTCATTCATCTCTCTGGCTCTCGTTTTCTTGGTCTGTGTGATGGAGATAATCTCAGTAGCAATGAAGGGGATACCATGGTCCAGATTTTACCCAAGTGTTAGTTCCCATCCCATCACTCCCGAACTCCATTCTTCAAGATCAAAGAGTGGTCAAAGTCATTGGCCCAAGCCAAAAAGAGCTGGCTATGGGCTCTGGCCATCATGGATCTATTGGTTTTCTGTGTGACCATGGTTAAATCGCTCGTCCAGCCCAGGCCTCACAGAAGCCTTCTCTGGCCACACTGCTAGAGGGCCGTGTACTGTGATCTGCTGACTGTTAGTCTAAGACCACAACCCCCAGGGCTCTCCTGCTCTTTCCCACCAAGACCTGCACATCAAGGAAATGATTGCTGGGCTGTTCGGACAGTTGGTTGGCTAGGGTGATTCTCATTGGGCACTCCTGACTATCAGAATACCATTGGGACGGTAGTCATGGCAATTATAAATGGTGTGGAAAAAACTTCCTGTAGGTTACTAGGCCCTACCAGGAGAATCTCTGTCCTCAGGGTTAGAGGGTGAGTTTCCGGCAGAACACATCCCATGAAATCAAATGTTTATTCCAAGCCGGGCGGTGGTGGCGCACGCCTTTAATCCCAGCACTCGGGAGTCAGAGGCAGGCGGATCTCTGGGAGTTCGAGGCCAGCATGGTCTACAAAGGGAGTTCCAGGACAGGCTCCAAAGCTACAGAGAAACCCTGTCTCGAAAAACAAAAAACAAAAAAACCAAACAAACAAAAAAAAAATTTACTCCAAGATGATTTGTAAATATTTCTGGAACCAAAACTCCTAAACTCTGATTAAAGCTGTGAATCTCCTTCTTCAAAAGAGACACACTCTTAGAAAACCCAGCCATGTAATCTTAGGGGGTGGGCCCTTCAATACCCTTTTATATTCTAAGGCTCTAGCCCTCAACTCTAGAGTACCAGATCTGAACCCTGTGTACGCATCTTAGCAATGTCCTACAAACTGACCAGAGACAATGTGCACCACTAACGATGATACAGTTCAGTTTGTGGGTTAGGTGAGCTCCCCCTTGGGTCTGGAACAAGCAACCCACAGGGACAAGGATGCTCAGTTTCTGGAAGGAAGCAAAGTGCCGTGCTTGAGCAGCTGCCCTAAGAGGAGCCAGAATCATCCATTGTAAAGCTCTAATTCAGAAGCACACCTCCCTTTCGCCTTCCTTACACCCGGGAGCATCTTACCTTGCCGGCACCAATCACTTTCTCCGCAGCATATACCGCCTGGCTGCATCGGGGACAGCGCTCAGAGCCACCAATCTTCTGGGCGAACTTGGATGCGTTGGGGTTGGTGGTGGGCCTATGTCCGGGGGCCCTACATGCACAAGTACGTGTAGTGAGATGAATGATGCCGCAGGGAAAAACCCTCTCACCTCTTGCCAGGGACAGGGCCATCACAGCTAAAGCCACCATGGCCTCTGGAATTCCAAAGCTCAGCATAATATCAAAACAACACATATTCCTCATCACCTACTTAAAGGCCCTAGAATCATTTAACACATCGTTTGCTAAGAATCCCCCCTCAGCCCCTCATTTCTGCAGCTGGTCTATGATTAGCTTCTTTCCGGGAGAAATCTGCTGACAGTCCCCATTAGGGCAATGACCTTGGCTCAGATTTGGTAATTCTTCATCACTCCATCCACTTCCCCATTCCTAAGACAATTGCCAGGCTGCCAGCCACTCAGCAGCTCAGAGGCAAGAGATGGCCAAGGGTGAGGGTTGGGAGACCCATTGACACCCTGAGGCAAGTCCCAGGGAAGGAAACTACTTCCCCTTAGCAGGGGTGAAGGGTGGCGGAGCTCTGACACTCCTCTGTGCTTTCAATTATAAAATGAAGAAATTGAACTATATGACTCTTGGGGCCCCTTCCGGCTCTAGGATGAATGTCCCAAGTTGATGCTCAGCTGCCCCACAAAGAGAGCTGCTCTGTGACTTCCTTTCGTTTATTTTCATTTTATTATTTGTTCATCTTTTTTGTTTGATTTTGGGGTGGGTGTGTATGTGTGTGTGTGCATGCGCGCATATGTGTACTTGTGTGTGTGTTCATGAGTGTGTCCATGTAATGAACTTGCATATGTGTGTTCATACATGTGAAGGCCAGAGGCCAACATTAGGTCTCCTCTTTCATCACTTATCTTTTGAGACAGGTCTCTCAATGACTTGGCTATAGCAACTGAACAGCAAGTCCCAGGTATCCCCCTGGGGCTATAAGTGCACACTGCCAGTACCCAACTTTTACATGGGTACTAGAGGTTAAACTCAGGTTCTTACGTTTATGTGCCACTGAGCCATTTCTCCCCTGCCTGTTTGTTTGTTTTTAAATATTTATTTATTTATTTATTTATTTAATATGTATACAATGTTCTGTCTGTGTGTATGCCTGCAGGCCAGAAGAGGGCACCAGACCTCATTACAGATGGTTGTGAGCTGGGAATTGAACTCAGGACCTTTGGAAGAGCAGGCAATGCTCTTAACCTCTGAGCCATCTCTCCAGCCCTGGTTTGTTTGTTTGTTTCTGAGAGTCTTTATTTGTAGCTCAGGTTGACCTTGAACTCAAGATCTTCCAGGTTCAGCCTCCTCTCTAGAACAGGCATGAGCCACCACACACAGCTCTCTCTTTTAAATCAAGGGCTTCCCAGACTTCCTACTGCTTAGCCAAAAGTGGTTCATTGGTGTCCATTTCAGGAGCAGGGTGAGAACTCAAGAAAAAGAAGAGAGATCTTGTACTCACTCCTCATGCTTGATGCCCAGAGACTCCCCCTTGTCCATACTCAGGGTTCCTGCGCCCTGCCCAAAGCCATAGCCTTTTGGCCCATACTTCTTGCCATAACAAGACTTGCAATAGATCTCTTCTCCATGCACGGCCACAGTGGTGCTGTCCAGATTCTTCTTGCAGACCACTGGGGAGGAGACAGGGGAATGGTGAGATGTAACTCTCAGGGGCCTCCCAGGAGCCTTATGCAAAAAAGGAGACCAGCGGGGTGAGAAAGGGACTGGCTTCCAGGAATATGCGACTCTAGGTGGTCAGGGCCTGACTTCCATGAATCTAGGGGTGCTTCTCTCAGACCTCTATACCCTAGTACCTATTCCAAGTCTCACTGCACCCCAAGGTTCAGAAGCCACAGCCTAGGCAGACTGTAGGCCGCAGTTTTACATTCTGCCTAATACAGGGATTGTGAGTCCCAATCAGAAAGGAAACAGAAAGGCATGGAGGAGAGCAGGGTTTTCCTGCCTCCGGCAGGGGCATTGAAAAAACACATCTGGGTGTGTCATTACAACAAGAGCAGGTACGCAGGTGAAGCGATGCACCCAAAGAGAAATGGAACAAGGATCAGACACCCAGCATGGTGGGTTGTGAGATGAGATCCAAGTCATGATACCCAGAACTCGATCTGTAGTTTTCAGTCTTAGAAGTTGCTGAGAAGAGGGGCTGCACCCATCGGAAGAATGGCCTGGGTCACAGGGTAGGAGAGGCAGGGATGCAATGCGCTAGAGAAACTTCAAGCCTCCTACACGCTTCTGTTGCTCTCACGATGAGCAGTGCCAGATACCCAGCACACGAGGGGAGAGTCTGGACTCAGATCCCAGCTCCCCATTTCATCTGGGTGGCTGGGACAAACTGTTTTGCCTTTCCAGGCTCAGCGTCCTCATTTATGAGTGTGGATAATCACGTCTGCCCTAAAAGGAAGTTAGGACAATCAAGGGAGATCTTAGCTATGACATACTAGCTCAGCACCCTGTGCACCAGGGTTCATAATAAATGTCAGCCACTCTTTCCAGCATTGCACACAGGGCGTACCAGGGGCGAGGGAGCACCTGCTCCATCTTCCTACCTCGAATTGAGTCTGCCCAACTGGACTGCATCCTAAATACCTAAAACACCTCCTGTGAAGCCAGAAGTCTGCCAACACCACGGAAGTGACCATTTGTTACGACTTGTCATTCTCCTGCCTTTAAAGGTCCAACACTCCTTCAGTTCTCTCCGAGCCCCAGGTTGGGGACTCCAGTCTAAATAAGGACCCTCCTGTCCAGCACTTGAGATCCCTACCTCATTCCAGCACTCTCAGGCACCCAAATATGGAGCCTCCCACCACCTCCCCTGGGGCTTGGCTCTGGGAAGAACACTAAGGCAGAGATCAACAGGCCAAGGCTCCAACATTCCCTTCTAGGGCGGGAAGTCAGGAACCAGCCTCCCAGGGAACTGCTTCCCTTAGACCTACTTTGAACTGGGAATTCCAAACTTGGGAGGGAAGGAAGAAAACAGAGATAAGAGCCCAGAAGAGAAGGCCTTTTGTGGCTGGTGTCTCCAGCAAAGGATGAGAAACTTGACTCTGGAGACCCCAGGGCCTACAAGCCCACACCCTGTAGGTGGCTCCCTGGCACACTGGTCAAGACCTCCTGCTCCTTTCTTTTTTGGTTTTCTCAGCGGTACAGTCCTGCCCACTGTAACTCCAGCATAGCCTCCAGCTCCACCCAAGTGATAATAGTAGGGGACTCAGCTCACTTGTGGGGTCTCTCACAAAAGCTTGGTCAAGGGAAATTTTGAATATATCCTTCATTCAAGGAAGGCCTGAATAAATGTCTGCTAAATCAGGTTAAGCAAAACAGAAACAAAACAAAAACCCTAGATCAGTCAGTGTATTCGTTCAGAAACTGTTTCCAGATGCTACCTGGCTCCATGGGGTCATGTGATGCTCTTTGGGAATATGGAAAAGAGGCACCCACTCACCACACCCAAAGATGGAGCATGGCTCTGCCTCTGGAAGGAAAACAAAAACCTACAATAAACCCACTCAGGGTCACAGAGTCTTCCAGAGAAGCAAGGCCAAGTCAGATCCCAGCTCTGATTTCCAGTCCTGGTTTTCCGCCAGGCTAGGGCTCCTCTAGAGAGGCAGAAAGTGAAAACTGACTCAGCCTGGGGGTCAGAGAGTGTCTGAGGCTTCTCCAAGTTTCCCTCGTGCCCAGACTCTGGGGGACAGCTTAGGGCCCACCAGCAGGCTTCTGTCCCAGTGTCCACCAGCGCAGAGCTAAGACAAACAGGACTTTCTTGTCCACAGAATGGCTGCTCAGCCCAGCTCACCCCAGAAAGGAGCTACTTACAGTTGGGCATACCACCTCAGGGGAGGCTCTCACCGGACTTGAACTCAAGCTGTGTCTATCACTCACTTGACATCTAGTGGGAAGAGGCTTCTCTACTGCATTGAGGGGGCAGAGTGGAAAAGAGGGCAGGCTTACTGCAGGCCTCTACCTCAGGCCAAACCCAGGAAAATGTGGTCTCTCTTATCTTTCTTATTGTGTCATCCTGGCTTCCTTATACTGATCCTAGACCTCCAGAAGCGTGTATACAGTGACAAACTGAGTTGATGCACAGCCAAGGACTGGAATTAATAGACCTCATTGGGCTCTTCCTGAGGAGGTAAAACCCTTTAATTCTATGGGTCACCATAAATACTATGAATTTCAGTCAACCATTTGACTGGAAGGGGAACAATGCTCTTCCCGTTCTTGACCAAATCTCTAGTGAGATCCTATCATAGGCCATGTTGTTCAGGGGTACTAGGGATAAGACGGTGAGGATAACACCCCAGCATGTCTGGACAGCACAGGGTTCCTAGTCAGCTGGAGCTGACACCTGGGAACTGTACAGGCCCAAGATGCCAGTGACACACAACCATGGCCTAGACTCTAGGGTCTAGAGTGACAGCTGCAGAGCAGGCCCCTCCCTAGCCTCATTTTCTGCCATTGCTTCTAATCCCTGACACCCCCTCACACACACCCTGCCCCAGGCACTGCTCCTTCCTTCCTGGACCACCCCCTGAATTCCTGACCTCCATCCACGCCTGACCAGAAGTTAGTCCTCCACATCAGGACTTGAGCCAGAGTTCTGGACACAGCTATAGCTGGTCCCTTTTGGTCAGTGATTAAGCAACACTAGAGAGCAGAAAGGGGCCTTGCACACTCTGACGTCCAGACCCCCTTCCCAGCTGGCACCAAGCTGTCTCTCAGTCCCTCTGGAAGGAAAAAAAAAACCTTAAAAAGCCCTTACATGATGAGCTGCTGTGGACCAGCTGCGGCTGTCAACAGCCTCCTCAGCAGGCTGGAAGCCAGCAGAGCTCCACAAAAGCTTGTCATCTCCTCATTTATCACGTGAGCCCAGGGACTGGCACTCCGGGACTGCTGGGCAGTGTGAGGACCCTGCTGCCCTGTGCTGGGTGGCCTCAGGCTGGCATCAGGTAAACATGTAACACATGAGCCAACTGGATCCCACTCCAGATCAAGCCATGGGGTGGCGGGGAGCAAAGGAGTGCAGACTTATCTCATGGAGCGGGAGGTAGTGGCCTTCACTTCCTGTAGCTCTCAGGAAGGCTGGGACGCCAACTGCCATGAGCTCTCCTGAGTATTCCACCCTCTTCCTACGGAGCTCTTATCAATGAGCGTGTGGGAGTTTGTGTGTTTACTGAACACACATACTTCTTGAAGTGCTTTCTTTGTTTTACCAACTCTTTCCTTTCGGTTCTCACAGTTAACCCTCTGCAGCATTGAACCTGTCTATCATCTCACAAACAATAGAAAGGAAATTGCAATCCCTGCCCTAATCAGACAACTAAGACACCGTGCTGTCTGCCTCCCGGCCTGTCTCCCAGGAAACAGCTACTAGGGTTGGTTCTCTCTTTAAGGCACACTTCTGCTCTGACCACAAAGAGCAAATCATTTAGGAATCGAGGAGGGTTTCTCCAAGTCGCCACTTTCAGTACACATCACCGGACCCAGGTACAGGGGGAGTGGGAGTGGAAACCAGGGGCCACACTCTGCTGAGAAGAGGCAAGGGAAAGGGTTAACGTCCTCCTCTCTTTGACCTTAGGGTTGTGGCCTCTCTTACCTAACAAGGGGTAACCTGAAGATTAGTGTGACTTTGGGGTGACACTGTCTTTCTCAGCAATGCTAGGACAGTGGCAGGAACAAAGAGAGTGGAAAGTTTCCCTGAGTGAGCCCTTCCAGCTTGGCTCTCAGCCCTGCCCCACCCCACCCCCACACACCCCTGCCACCCCCACCAGCACTGGCCAGTTCACCCCCTTGGAAAACAGCTTCTGAAAGGGAACAAAGAGGTCCTTAAGGGTTCCCCTCCCCAGCTGTGCTTCAGCCAAATGTCAAGCTGTTTACATCCCCAGGGACCAGTTCCCTGGGGTGTCGACAGGCCCAGCTTGCAAGGGGGGGGTCAAGCCTCTCCAGGTCCCTGGTGGCAACAGGAGGCCTTGGTGGTACTCACTGCATAGGAAGCAGGATTTATGGAAGCTGTTGCCCTCACACTGGACCTCCTCGGCAAAGTACACCGTCTTCTGGCACACCCCACATCTCTTGCCACCTCCCCAGTTTGGCATTCTGGAAAAGAACACAAAAATAAGAATGAGGCATGGAGAGGAAAACAGACTCCCCATGGGAGGGAGGCCTCCTAGGGGATGGTCATTTCTGGGAGCGTACTTCTGGCTTGTTCTTAAGACCCTCTCCAGTCACTACTGGCAAATGTATGTGTATAGGAGGGTCCGCTTCTCCTATCTCATTCTATTTTCCGGTGAGCTGCTGTGTGTTGGCCCTATGCTTGGCACCCTATACAAGATCACAAGAGACGAGGTTCACAAAGAACATGCAGGAGCAGTGCAAGCCAGCTAGCTGGTGGCAGGTGTCACCAGGCTCATTACAAAGAATGACACCTGAGGGGCAGATCAAGCGGGGTTTGTAAATCTTAAACCAGTGTGCACAGTTCACGAGTAGGGAAAACTCATATTATCAAGGGAAGAGCATATGGGAAGGAAAGTACCCCAGATAGGCGAGAGAAGGGACATCACATAAATACAAAGCCAGCTTTGGATATGGGGTGGGTTTGAAGCTAGTCTGGGCAACATGAGACTGTGTCTCAAGAGAAAACAAAAATAAGCAAAAGGGTTTAAAACAACACAAGAGACTGGCACAGGGGGCACTGTCCTCTAGTGCTATGACGTCAGGTTGGCAGCACCTGCCTGTGCCTGAAGAGCACTGAAATTAGGAAAGGCATTGGCCCAGCCTAGGATTCTGACAGTGACTCCATGCAGGCTGGGCCAATGTGGAGATGTTCAGGTGTTGATTCTGAGCTGTGGTCCATATACCAGACTATTCAGTCCAGTTTTGACCCTGCCACTCGCTGTGTGGCCCTGGACAAGGGGCTTGGACTTCACAGACCTTGGTTTCTGCATCTTGAAAATGGAGCTGAAAATAAAAGCTCTTCATAGACTATTTCTGGGGACTAGAGGAGTGTGGGTTGCCAAGGGTCCAGCACACAGTGAGTCCTCCGTGACTGGTATAACAGAAGCCCGAGACTGTGGAACAGCTGATAGAACTTGCCAGGACACAGGGGTACATGTGGCAGGGATAAGGAGGACATCAATGTCCTTCAGCTGATGATCTGCTCCCTTCCTGTCACCTGACAAAAAAGCCATGGAAGGAGCAGAAGACACCGGTAGCTCCTTTGACAGAGGACTACGGAAGGAATGCAGGCTCTTCAAGGCTGTCATAGGGGACATACATGGGGATGAGGGAAGCTGAGGGCTTTGTGCATGGACACAGGGTGCTAGGGAAGGAAAAGAGTGGGAGACGCAGGAGTTTGATGTTCAAGAGCCAGAGAAGACTAATGAAAATGTACCCCCAAATCTGTATCATGGAGTCCCCACACCCTGCGTAACTGACACAGAGGCACACACATGATGTCCCCACACTCTGCATAACTTACACACAGGCACACACATGGTGTCCCCACACCCCGAGTAACTGACGCACAGGCACACACATGGTGTCCCCACACCCCGAGTAACTGACACACAGGCACACACATGGTGTCCACACACCCTGAGTAACTGACGCACAGGCACACACATGGTATCTACACACCCTGTGTAACTGACACACAGGCACACACATGGTGTCCCCACACCCTGTGTAACTGACACACAGGCACACACATGGTGTCCCCACACCCCGAGTAACTGACACACAGGCACACACATGGTGTCCACACACCCCGAGTAACTGACACACAGGCACACACATGGTGTCCACACACCCTGAGTAACTGACGCACAGGCACACACATGGTGTCCCCACACCCCGAGTAACTGACACACAGGCACACAAATGGTATCCACACACCCTGTGTAACTGACACACAGGCACACACATGGTATCCACACACCCTGTGTAACTGACACACAGGCACACATGTGGTGTCCAGTGAGCAGTTGAGGAATGAGTGACCTTAAGGCTCCAGATGAGTCCAGGTCCTCTGAAGGACCTGGGACCTGGAAGTGGGACCCGGTAAACGTGGAATGGCGTTGGTGGTGATGCCGACTCTCTGGTTAGGGAGACAAAACACCAACCACCACATCGAAAGGAGCAAAGTTTTGTTGGGGCAGAAGAGAGAGATACATTTTTCACCCCCTCCTCCTGAAAGTTGGGGTTCCATCTAGCCCCAGTCTCCTATATTCTTCCTTATCTCTTGTCCCTTCCTTACAGAGACTCCCACATATCTGAGGCCCTGCCTTTCTTCCTGGTCTAGCCTCAGCTAATTTCAGATGAGCCTCTGTAGGCCCACACCCGGGTGCCTCCATCTGCAAACGAACCATCTGAACTCACCGCCTCCTATCGACTGTTTTTCCTGACTTCTGCGTTTTGCTGGTGGTGACACCACCACGCTCCATGTTTGAAAATGAGCAAAGGTGGGGATCCTCACTTCTCCCAAGTTGTGTCCCATCTGCCCCCCTTGGCTAACTCACTCACCACAGTGCTGTACACCGTGCCCTTTAGGTTCCCCTGGCGCCTCACCCAGCTCCTCCACCTGACTTGCACCCATGACCACCCCTGGAAGAACACGTCTGTCGCAGTCACTAGTTCCATGTTCAGCCATGACATGCGACCTGAGCCAAACCCAGTCAGCCAAAGTTATTGCTTAGTTATGCGTGAGACCAGAGAGAGATTTCCTGGGGGCTCTGGAAGAGAAAGTGATCCTGTCTTCTGAGAGAGATTCTTGGGAGTAAGTGCCCTTCACCACCACCCTAAGAGACAGGAGCAAGGGGCAAGTGAGTGCAAAGAACTGAGAGATTAAGTAAGATGAGTCTTGAATGACATCTTTAAACAACCAGTTTAAGCCAAATCTATAGCTCAGGGTGCTTCTGAGTGCTAGTTACACAAACAACCAACTCTCTCCATTGTTTAAGCCACTTGACAGTCACATCATTGGTATTCAGAGAGGTCCTGACATTTTCTACCCCATCCCCACCCAGCAGCTTCCAGATTCCTTACAGAACAGCCTCTGACAACAGAAACCAACGATGCCCCTGACACCAGACATCAGAACACTGCCCATGGCCTTGCAGATCTCGGCTTGGCCGGAGCTGGTTCCTCTCGCCTCACAGACGGAAGCTGTCACTTTCGCCCATGTTCAGCCCTCTGAGTGCCCAGTTCAACCTAACATGAAGAAATCCTCAGACCATGCTTTTGTAAAGAGCTGGAATGGAGGAGAGGCTGGGGACAGAGGCTGGGTGCACTGTCCCAGAGGACTGAGGAGAGGCTGGGGGGAATGGAGGAGGCTGGGTGCACTGTGTCTCCAGAGAAGATCTGGGGAGACTATCTCCTGTTGCACACACCCACTTTCCTTCATCAGGGTCCTGGGCTGACCCCAGCTTCATGGGCTCACACATCCTGCAAAAAGATTCTCTACCTTCCCCGGGGAACTCCCCATCCCAACCTCTCATCACCCCTTCAACCCCTTTCTGTCCTGAGGACTCCAGGCCTTAACTGCACTTGCTGAACCAGGACTGTGCTGCGAACCCATGCAAGGGAAGGGCGGTCCGGCAAGAAGAGCACATAAAGTCACTGTCTGTCAGTCATCTCCCCTCCTTCCTGGCTCTGGGACCCCAAGTTCTGTTCAGGCAGCTCTCCTCTGAGGATAAGACTAGAGGCCCAGTTTTCGGATAAGGAAAACCAGGTTCAGAGCGGTTGGGCAACCTGCTTATAGCACCACAGCTGTAGGAGGGGGATCTGGATTCTAACAGAGGCCCAAGCATTTCTGTCCTCTTGAACCCCGCCATAAGGCTGTGGGGAGAGCATGTTTAAGGGTGGCTGCATGGGGTAGACATGCAGTTCATCAAGATAGGGTCTCCTTCCTATGCAACCCCCTAAAGCCGCAGAGCACAGACATGCTCATGTCCCTAGGGACACCCCTAAGGGAGGCACAGTCTCTTAGCCACGTGGTGGGAAGCCGTTCCAGGCAGTGTTTTGTTCAGACATAAAGCCCTTCTCCCTCTGGGAAAGACCACAGCTCCATACAGATGTCCCTTTGTTCTCCCTGGCTCTGAGTCAGGGGCTGTATCCAGCAGGGCTCCGGGGAATCAGGACCATGGGCGGGGAAAGGGGAGAAAGGACCCGTCAGTGTGCGAGGTTGGCTCAGGGTGTCCCTTGGCTGGGTCATTCCTTGACTGGGAACCTGGTTGGAACCCCAGACTTCAAGAAGGAAAGGAGAAACAATGCCTAGTCAGGAAGCATGCTCTATACTCTACACTCTCTGGCCAGATGGGGACCCCTCAGGGAACCCTGAGTGTGAAGAGTCCCAGCTGGAGGGATCCGTGGCCACCTCCTTCCAGTGGGAGGTGATGTAGGCCCCTCACCCACCTCCTCCTTTCTGCCCAGCCTCTTCTTGTCAACAGCCAAATTCCGCCTGTGTGGGGAAGCTAGATTGCCTTAAAAGGAAGGCTGTTTCTTAGTCTGCTGAGGGCTTAGAGGGATGTGAGGTTCATTCTCAATCGCCTTCCCAGTTCTGGGGGACCAAAGATCTGTGGGAAGCTGTCCCTAGCGCTTAGGAAACTGGAGCTGGAGTTGAATAGCGCAGGGTACCTTTTCCTGGCCTAGTGGGCACTTTTTGCTCTCAACTTCATTTGTTTAGCCCTAAAATGGAGCACTCCCCATATTATGATGATTGAATAAGAATGTGCAAAAGGGATAGCATATTACAGAGGGCATGCCTCTGGTTGCCACCTACAGCTTAGCCCAGATGTGGGGCCAGATGGCCGACTTCCCTTCCCTTCCTTCCCTCCCTCCCTTCCTTCAGTCCTTCCTTCCCTGCTGATCCACATCTGGAAGAAGCAAGACTTGAGAAGCAACAGGTCAAATAGAAATAGGGAATTCCTGAGCTGTCTGCAGGCCCAGTTAATGAGTCTGGGACTAGCTCTTTAGTTCCCCAGTTCCATTCCCCTGCGATTCCCAGCAGGAAAGGCAGGGACCTGTGTCTTACATCAGACTTTCTGGTATGTGGCTCTGGGTGAACCAATCATTGCTGCTGGGCAAAGTAGCACATGGGAAGCACTTGGGAAGTAGAGGCAGGAGGATTACTGTTGAGATCCAGACCAGCCTGGCCTTGCTACCATGTTCTAGGACATCTTAGGGCTTCACAAGACTATCTGAAAACAACTCACTGCTGTCTATAATCGTTTATCCACAGTGGGTTCATTCAGAGAGTCTCGTTTCCTTTGGGACTGTAGTCTCTGATCTGTTTGACCTACTTAACTATCTTGATAATCTCAACAGAGAATAAAATCTGAATTTTCTGTTGAGTGGTGGAGCATTCCCCATCAGCTACTTACTTGAAATGTCAAGATCCTCAGAGCTAACTAGAGGCTGGAAGGCAATGACTGTCCTCTTTAGACAAAGTTAACGCAAGTCTGCTGCTCTGACTCATTGTCCCATTCCCAGCTATACAGAGATTCAGTCATGAAAGGCTGCAAGATGGTGGCCCTTATAGCAGTAGAGGAAGGGGTAGGCATGGGGTACATCAACAAAGGCAAACACTTGACAAGTCACCTCATGTCTTTCTCCAATGGAAAAACCCCATCTCTCTGACTCCTTAATCCCTTGTTCCCTCCAGCAAAAGAGTGATTGTGACAGGCTCAAGGCACATGTCCCCACCTTCTTAGTCGGGTAGAGACCTGTTAGGTGTTTATTTTTTCTGGGTCAAAATGAGCTGCTAGAAGTTCTTTGAGCTCTTTGGAACCTGCCAGGTAGACAAGAATATTGTCATTCTTTCCAGCCTGCAGCTGTCTCTTCCATGTCCCCAAGCCCAGAGAACAGCCAGGGACAGAACCAGAGGGAAGGCAGAGCAAGTTCAGAACCCACAGAGCCTGCATCTTAGAGGTGACACCTGGGCACCCAAGGAGCAGACCTACCCTGAAGACAAAGGTCCCTGGTAGAAAGGGGACATCTAAAAACTGAGCTCAGTCTCAGCTTTATGGGTCCCTCAAAAAGTGATTTCATTAGACCTTTGCATAGAGTTCACCTCTGAGAAGTCGGTCAACCCTCACTGAGCTGCCATTACCCAGGTCCCCCAGGACGTGACTATAACTGAGAATTCAAGTCCCCCCCCCATTCTGTGTACCCCTACCCTGCTCTCTACCCTTGGAGTTCAGAAATCTGATTGCCATATGTGCAGATGGAAACAGGGACCCATGACGAGGTGCATACTCTACTGCTGAGGTACATCCAGCCGCAGTATTTCATAATGAGTACAGGAAACCTTATAATTATGGTATGATCAAATCGAATTTACTTTTGTCTGGAGTGATGTTGAGAGCGGAGACAGTTGGTTGTGCCCTGTGTTGAACAGAGAGGTCTGGATGCTTTTGATTAATTTTTAAAAGAGGAAAACAAATGATCACGTAGGCCTTACAAACACATTGCTGGCAGCTGACCTCTCAGGAAGATCTAGCCCACGCCTCCCTGTCTGCAGAATACCCAGACCCCCTGGGGTGGGAACCTCCTTGTCTGCTGGGCTGCATTCCAGCCGTAAGCCTTCTATTTCTTCCTCAGACTCAGCCAGCTTGACTTTGGGAAGCACTGGAAATACCAGAGTCTGGAGACACTGGCTGCCTCATATTTACACACTTTACCATACATGGGAATTACTCTACACTGACGTCAGGCAAATTCCTGGGGAGCTGCGTAGTCCAAGCCACGTCATTACCATATAAAATTCTGACGAGGGGAAACAGCAGGCAAGGCTTCTGTTGGGACTCAAGCTGCTACCTCTCATTCCTCAGGCAGCAGCTCTTGGTGGGGGGGGGGGTCCCCACTCTGGCTGTCTCTTTTTTTTTCTTTCCTGAAAATTTGACTCCAATACACAGATCTATAGTAGGTGGGATGAAAGTACATCTGGGAAGTGACTGGTGGGGCTCGCTGAGCCCTCAGCCACCCAGCAGAGTGAAAACATAGAAGTCAGCCATTCTAACCACGTCCCGTCCCCTTCCATGCCACAGTCACTGAAGCCCTGTCTGCTTTCAAGTAGCTGTCACCACAGAGCATCTTACACAGCTAATGACCCACATTTCCTTAGGTGACCTGGAATGAGAAACCATGAGGGAGCAAAGAAAAGCAGCCGCTGCTGGAGCGGTCGGCCTGTGTTTGAGCAGCAGCTTCTTGGGAGACCAGCTGCAGTCCTGAGATAGTCTCTATCACTGCTGAACCTTCCCCTCTGCAGACATAGCCAGCATCAGCTCCTTCCTGATGAACAACATCCGAGACAGCCCAGGTGAGGAATCTAGCTCTGGCCGGCCAGCAAGCAGGCACAGGCACTTGCGTGCTGTACTCTTAAGGAAAGACAATCAGTTTGGTGCCTATGAGCATTTGCCAATGTGCCTGCATGATACCAAAGAGCTGAAAAGGGAAGGGGACTCTTTGCCACTAGCATCTCTTGGGGCTTAATACAAGCCCCCTTCAGGCTTTTAACAAGTCACCTTTGTCCAGTGAGCTCTGCTAGCAGAACTAAACCTTTGCAACTAAATTCCTTTCTCCACCAGGAGACCTGCAGGGAATAAAAAATTGTGACCACTCCTGTCAGGGAGAGCCAGTTGGTGATTGATCCACGACTATACATATTCCATTCATTCACTTAGTGGTTGACAGTTGACTGATTTTTTTTTGTTTTTTGAGATAGAGCTCCAATAAGTAGCCCAGGCTGGCCCCTAACTTGCGATCCCCCTACCGTCATCTCCCAAGTGCTAGGATTACAGACACATGCTCCCTTAGCCAGCTTCAATCACCCAATGTTGACTTACCATCAGTCAAGTGCAAACACTGCCCCTCTAACTCAGACCCAGTAAGAACTGACTGACTCTAGAACACCTGGGCCAAGATGGCTGATGCTAGGACAGACCAGAGGCAGTTTTTCCACATTTTCTTAGCAGGGTAGTCACAGAGCTGGAGACCCTCTCTAAGCCCTCAGCCTCGGGAACAGTAGTCCCCTCCACCACCTCAGGCCAACACCACACCCTCTGCAGGATAAACTTCCTTCCCTGTCTGTCTGTCCCGCCCCGGATATCCTTGACAAGGCAAAGGGTTTCTGTGTAGCGCCAGCTGGATCCTCCAAGGGAAAGGTAAATGCGGGCTAGGGAGTGCTTAGGCCAGCCTCTCCCCAACAAAGTAGCCTGGGCTCCTAAGTAGAGTGCCGGGGAGAGAAGCAGAAGCATGGAGGAAGCTCTAGCACCCAGTCCTGAAGAAATCCCCAACCTATCTCAACAGAGCTTCTGCAAGGAACTCTGAAGCAAGAGGAGATCAGGGTGTTACAGACAGTGTGCGTGTGTGCATGCGTGTGTGTGTGTGTGTGTGTGTGTGTGTGATATTCTCCAAATACTGGCCCAGAAGGAAACCGAACTGTCACTTGTTCAAGTTCATCTGTGTACTGTCAAATCCAAGTCAAAACTTGGTTTGTTTGCCTTTCGGATAGCCTGTCACCGAGATTCTAGAGTGCTTCTCATGCTAAGTGTTCACCAAAGGCAAGTGGACACTCTGCACGTACTATGATGGTAACTGAGTGCAGTGCTCTCTCAGTGTGGGGAGGGGCTGTCCATTTATTCACTTAAGAAGCAGGAAGTGGGTGGGATGGCTCTGACTTCATGTAATTGCTCACAGTCTAGACCTCTGCTCTAATGGATCACAGAAGTATAGCACCAGAAACGTGCAGAATTTACCCAGGCCTGTGCCGCTTGGATGAAACACCTGCCTACTAACAGCTTGTTGGGTGGCACTGCCAACTCACTTAAATGTTGCTCACTCTCTGGAGCCCTTTCTGGTTCCCAGCTTTCAAGAAACAGTCACTGTTGGCTCTTTGAGATCTCAGCATCCAGTCCTCACCCAGCACCAAGACTTGGGCAGGGAGGTGCTAGGTGTCTGCTTCCATCTGGTTCTTTCAGGAATGAGAAAATCCATACCAGTACTCTATGGCCACCAAGCCAGATGCTGCTCCCTCCCACTCACGGGCACTTTCTCCCAGGAAAAGAGTGAGGGAAGGGGTGGCACGGATGTCTTCATCCCTCAGCTTTACAATGAGTGTTAGTGGCCCACAGAATCGCCCATTGTTCTGCGGGACCTGCCGGCGGTGGGGGCGGCGGGGGAGCCAGGTCACCCTGGGTCTAGGGCACGCGAAAACCAGCTGCTCTGGAAGTCCCGGGATGGGGAAGAGATCCAGCGTTTTCGGGAAAGGGAAGCACTGCCGGGCTAACTACGGCCACCTCCCTCCTGGTGTCGCTTTTCCTACAAACTTTTCTTGCAAGCGACAGGACTGCGGCGGGACGCGAAAGACCAGTAGGTGCAGGGTGCATCCCAGGCACTCGGGTAACCGGCAGCGGCGGGACCCGAGGCAAGCGATGCGGGTGCGCACTCACCTGGCAGTTGCTGAGAGGCACACGCGGGACAGCACTCCGGGAAGCCGTGGCTGGCTACCGACGGCGCGCCCGTTTTGTTTCCCCCCCTCCGGAAGGCGTTTCCCGCCCCACGCCAACCACTAAGCTTTGCACACTGCACTACAACAGGGCTGATGTCACAGCGCAAAGCCCCGGGAAGCTGTCCCCTCCCCCCCGAAAGCCCGGAGCCCGGGCGTGGCCGGGTCCCTAGCTGTGGCGGTCTCTGGGGGAAAAGGTTTTACTTGGGGGCGGGGGCCGGGGTTTACAGGTTCCTGATCAGCTTGTCACGTGGGAAATCAGAGATATAACCTGAGAGTTCAGACCAGAGATAAACTTGGGACTCCCTAGGGAAGAGAGCGAGGGTCCTTAAATTTTCGTGTCCTGATGGCACACCAGAGTAAGACAAGCAGTGTGGCCCTGCTTCTTCCAGTGACTGACTTCCCCCAGACAGCTGATTTCAGGTTCATCTATAAAAGGAGAATGTGCCACCCGAGTGTGGAGGTGGGAGGGGGGACGGGGGCGGGGGGGGGGATGAGATCCTGTAAGACCTGAGGTTTTTTGCTTCGCTGCCCTCTTCCAGCTCCGGGGTCTTGTCCCCTCAGCTTTTCCCATCTCTCTGTTAAGTGCAAAAGATCATTCTACCAGCCCCAGAAGCATCAGCTCCTAAGAGTACCTTTCTCTGGGCTCCTAACCTACAGTAATACGACAGACACAGGTTCAGGCCACCAGAAGCTGCCTCCGAGGTGGTACCCGGCCCAACTGCTCCCACTCACAGCGCGCCTGCCGGGAAACCCAATGCTGGCGGCGGGCTGCTGCTTCTGGGCCCGGTGTGTGGCAGGAAGCAGAGCAAGTTTAAACTTTAGAAGGAAGGTCCGTTTTTCCTTAGCGGTGCAGACAGCGCCAAGCAAGAAGCATGATGCTTTCCTTGGGACTAACTACATGAAGAATCTGAAACAAAAACTATTTTCTCAGTAACTGAGAAGAAAGTGGGGGCCGGGATGGGGGATTAGCGCCTCAAGGGAATTTCTGCTCTGTTCTGGAGGATAATTATTATCATTATTTGTTGTTGTTTTGTAAATTTGTTTTGTTTTGTTTTGTTCGAGGCTGAGTCTCACTGTGTCACTCTGGCTAGCCTGGAATTCACTGTGTAAACCAGAATAGCCTTGAACTCACAGAGATTCCCCTCCCTTGCTTCTCAAGTGCTAGGAATAGAGGACTAGTTTTTATTGTTATTATCGTTGTTATTTTATAATTTATTCACTGTATTTCTAAGACCAAAGGGACTTGGTCGAATTACTTTATTCTCACCAAGTGCCGGCTGTTTTGGGGAAATAAGCCACACTCAGATTTCAGAATGACCTTACATGCTGTGTAGGTCTGCCTGTTTGGACCTTTCTGCTTCCTGTCATCTCCAGTAGCCTCAGAGGAAGTGCCTATTGTGTTAATTGAAGGCAGTCACTTTTGCTTGGCAGCACCCCCCCACACCTAACAAATACCCATCTCATGTCATCTGTAGGTACAGCTTGCTACATCTTCCATTCTATATGTTGAGGGCCAGGCCCTCATGGGCTTCATTTAAAGCCCTGGGGCTTGACACTGTGCTGTTAGACTTCAGCTCTCCAGGAAGCCGACACAAGCTCAAGACCCGCCTGAGCTGCAGAGTTATTGAAAGGCCAGCCTGAGTAACTTCACGTGGCCTTGCCTCAAAACAAAACATAGGGCCAGTAAGATGGCTCAGCGGGCAAAGAGGCTTGCTGCCTGAGTCTGATGCCCAAAACCCACAGTAGAAGGAAAGAACCAAATTCCAAAAGTTGTCCCCTGGCCTCTACTTACTACCTATTCCCCAGCCCCAAACTTACTACCTACTTACTACCTACTCCTCAACCCCAAACACCACGCGCACACACACACATGCACGCACATGCACGCACGCATGCACACATAATAATAGTAATAATAATAAAAATCAAAGTAAAAGGAGGGCTACAGAGGTAACTCAGTGGTAGAGCACATGTGTGGTATGCGCACAGCCCTGCGTTCGTTCCCCAGTGTCATAAATAAACAGACAAGTCAAGGATAGGGGCTGGGAATAACATTAAGCGTCTCATGATTCAGAAAACGATCATTTATCTGGGATTTTCTCGCTTTCTCTCATAAGAGATATCTACCCATTTTGCCAGACCCATCCTGTGAGAGAGACCCACAGTCTTGAGTGATCTTTGTTATCATCTTAACACAACCAAAAGTCACCTGGGGTGAGAACCTTACCTGAAGAATCACCTCAACCAACTCAGCCTGTGAGCATGTCGGTGAGAGTTTCCTTGCTTGCTAACTGTAGATCGGTTAGGAAGGCCTGGCCAACTGAGGGCAGTCAGGCTACATTGAAAAAGATAGCTGAGCCAGATGTAATGACGCACACCTTTTATCCCTGCACTCAGGAGGCAGAGGCAGGCGGATCTCTGAGTTTGAAGCCAGACTGATCTTTAGAGTGAGTTCCAATACATCCATGGCTACATAGAGAAACCCTATTTTGAAAAAACAAATAAATAAATAGAGCTATCTGAGCATGAGCCCGGCATGGAGCCAGTAAGCACCATTTTTCCATGGTTTTTGCTCAAATTCCTACCCTGACTTCCCTCCGTGATAGAATGTTCCCTGAAGTATAAGCTAAATAAATGTTTTCCTCCTCAAGTTGCTTTTGATCATGGTGTTTATCATAGCAACAGCAACAACAATAAAACCCCAAACTAAGATGCTCTCCCAAGCTGGAATGTCTGTGTTTCCTGCAGAAAATATTGCCATCCCAGTCTGATATAGTCAAGACTGGGGGAGAAATCTAGGGACCTCTTGTTCTTTCTATTCTGAAAGGTATATTAAACTGAAGAACTACAGTCAGTGTTAGAGGCCATGGGCTCACTGCCTGGAAATGTCGCTCCTGAGGTTGAGGTTCCCCTGAAGCATCGCAACTCAGTATCTGGGAGAGAGGAACTTTGGACTTTTGCCCAAGACTACAAAAGAGCAAAGACTTGCTTGCATTTCCTTCTTTGGTCTGGGTTTGTCCTCTGCGGCTCTGTTGGTAGACCTTCCCGTGGGGGCGTACCAATCTGTTCTGTGGAATGTTCTTAGGACGAGCCAAGGAAAGGAAAACAGAAACCGCCATCGTCTTTCTCTCAGTATCTTAACGCACCGTGTCAAGAGACTGATATTCAGTGTGTCCAAACTCACACAGGTATGGGTGCCCTGCTCATCCATGCGGTATACACAACTTAGGGATGTAGGCAGAGTTGGTTGGAGGTAGGGGAAGTCAAACAGGTCCTTCCTTCTCTCCCATTTTCTTCAGGACCTCACACATTTGGTTATATTGACCTTCTTGCATTCTGCTGACCATGTGGGCTTGGTATTTGGGAGCCCATTAGCAGAAAAAGAACTCCTTGAGAGGGAGTAGAGTTAAAGATAATGTTGGCTTACAAGCCCCTCAAAAAAAAAAATGTGAGCTTTGTGTTGAAATCAGACAGTCCAGAAAGCATTGTCAATACTTGGCGTAGCACCTATACCTAAATTTCCTTGGGACAGAGGTACTGGTCCATGGTGATACTGGTCCTGTATAAGTGGGCCCAGGCGGATTCTATTCAGCCCATACCTATAGATGGCATGACAATAGCCAACAGCCGGGGCAGTCCTAGCTGGGTGCTCCAGAGGAGGCCTGTCACACACAGGTGAGGGCAGGGAGATGATGAGTTCAGTATGAGGGACTTGAAGTGCACGGGGTGTCTAGCGGGCACTTGTACACACAGCCAAGGAGGGACTGGGATTGAAGATAGAGGTTTAGGGTTTTCAGTCTAGAGAGAATTTGACTCAAGGGACACTGCTACTTGAGAGTGGCCAAGAGCTCACAATGGAAACTGAGAAGGAACAATCAAAGACTGAGGGCCAACACACATGGCATGGAGGTCAAGGGAAGGTTTCAGAGAAGAGGAAACGGTGACATGCACAAGGTCCTCGTCTTGATGTATTAGAGGAGACCTGTGAGGCTTGGAGACACCAGCAAAAGAAACCGAGTGGCAAAATCAAGAAAGGTAATGGCTGGTCTGGCCCAGTGACCCATGTCTTTAATCCCAGCACTCAGCAGGCAGGGGCAGGCAGATCTTCGTGAGTTCGAGACCAGGCTGGTCTATACAGTCAGTTCCCCAAAAGGTTAAGATCACCTTAAACATCTCTTAAGCACAAGTGTGTACATCCCTTCACGACTGAACCCCTTAGGATTTCTTCACCATTCCCAGAGACCCCCAAACATGCGATTCATCCACTTTGAGCATTCTGCAGTAAATCCTCAAATCGTAGTGATGTCACAAATCTGCAGGCAAGATGGTTCTGGCAGCAAAGCCTGCTGCTCGGTTTGGACTGTGTCCCTCCAGACATGCATCACTTGTCATGCCTCTCAGGAGACAGCAGAGTCATTTAGAGCTGAAGTGGACCCCGCAGAAAAGAAAAGCTCCCGAGAACAGTCACAGCCACTATGTTTTTAAAGAGCCAGTTTTAGGGCTGGGAATGTAGCTCCCATTGGTAGAGTGTTCGCTTAATACACAGGAAGCCCTGAGTTCAATCCCTGGCATTGCATAAAACCAGGCATGCTGGCACATGCCTATGATCTGAGCATTCAGGCGTTGGAAGCAAGAGTGTTATATTTCTGAGGCAGCTTAAAGAGACAGGAGGCAGGGAAGAAACCAGTATGACCTCACCAATCTGACCTTCAGCAGATGGAACTGTTTATTTCAACCAGCTGGGGAAAGGCACAGTGGGAAAGGCATTCTGCCAAAAGGGGAGTGGATACCTGAAGTTTATAGAGTGTGTAATGGGAAGTTAATACAGCTTCAGAGACCTATGTACCAGTCCCTAGGTTCTCCCTCCTGGGGTTGTTTATCCAGACAAGGCCATTTTATCTTTAGACACTGCCTTGCTCTGGCTACTAGGAAGCAGGTGATAGCAGGTAACTGAGTTTGGCAATGGGCAACGAGGGGAAACACAAGGTCTTGGTCAGGGTGTGGCAGAGTTTGTTCAAGGTCTGCTCTAACGAGGAGGATCAGAAGTTCAAGACTAGCCTTGGAGATATATATATGTATACATACATACATACACACACACATATATATGCCAGCCTGGGCTACATGAAACTCTCTCTCAAAAACAACAACAAACATATAAACAAAAAGAAAAGAAAAGAAACAAGAAACAACCAAAACAAAAAAGAAATCCCTCTAACTTCAAACTGGAAGTTTGCATCTCAACTCCGTCATCAATCATTAAAAGCACTGTTCAGCACGTGCCGACTCCCGGGCACTTGTTGCAGGACAGCTCTTTACACATCTGCCTCCTTGTTCTCACAGCGAATGATGGGGGCAGTAATTGTCTGAGTTGTCTCGGTGGCGGTGTATCTCTAGCCATCAGCATCCTCAGAGTGTCCACCAGGCAGGCCTGACAGGGAGTGGGGTAACTGTGTTCCCCAGAGGGGCCCAACACTTACCCAGGGTCTTAAAGCTTTATGTTTATTATAAAAAAGCGTTTCTGAATTCCTCATCCTCCTTTATACACAACTTTATTTGTCTGAATAAAAAGATAATTTTTTAAATTATGTTTTTGAGCTTGCCAACAGGCCTCATGAACCTGTGTTTGAACCCTGGGATCCATATGGTAGAAATAAAGTACCCATTGCTGCAAGGTGTCATCTGACCCCCCTGCCCCCCCCCCCACACACACACACATGAGCTGTGACACACAGCTAAGGCTGGCCCTGAACTCCTGATCCGCATGCCTCCACCTCCAAAGGGCTGGGATTACTCACTAAAAGAAGTGCGTGTTCTTGGGAATATGTAATGTTTACTGTAGGGCATTCCTGGTGAGTCACCTTGGGCCACTGGGAATATGATTATGACAACTGACACATGTAGGTGATATTTAAGGTTCTTGTGGCTGGGGACATGACTCGGGGGTAAAGCGCTTGTCACACAAGTACAAGGGACCTGAATTCTGATCTCTACGGCCCATGTGATGAAGTCAAGCACGGTGGCCAGCACTGGGGAGGGGAAGGGAGAGGCAGTAGTTCCTCAGAGCTAACTGCAGCCAGTGTAGCTAAATGAATGAGCTCCAGGTTCCGTGAGAGGCTACTTCCCCAAAATAAGGTGGAAGTCGACAGAGGAAAACACCTAACACTGACCACTGGCCTCCACATGAATGCTGCCCCCCCCATACATGCACATGTACCTGCCTGCACACTGCATACACACATGAACACACATACACAGTTCTTCTTGGCTCTGGCACTATTCTACTGTAATATAAACTGTGATGGGACAAATCAAGGCAGGTGGGAGAATTAGGTTAGGGCCCAGCATTTCTGACTAAAATTTTATCAGTCTGTATTTGTGTTTCCCAAGGAAGAGTCCTAGACTCTCTTGGGATTTACTAGGGCTTACTGAGTTTGTTAGAGCTCTTAATCCATGGTCTGTTGCTATAACAAAATACCCGAGTCTGGATGCTTTATAAGGAAAAGAGATTTATGTAGCTCATAGCTCTGGATATCCAAGAACACGGCACTGTCAATGTTGGAGTGTCAGGAGATGAGGCCCAGAACTGCCAGCAGCATCTTCTCATCTTTTAGGGATGTCTACTCATGTAAATCTGGATCCTTAATTTCGCCACAGAAAAGAGTTCCAGGAGAAGCCAGTATGAAGCAGAATTGAAGGGTATCAAAAAATAATTTAAACAGATTTTAAAATTTAACAGGTTAATAGAAGGAAGGCTGCCAGAGAAGCCCGTAAGACACACCCAAGCGGAGTACACTCAACGTGTACTGCGAGGTCTTTACAATGACCATATATGCTGTTTTTAGTGGCTTCTGCAGTTGCTAAGGAACCAGGATAACATCATTGGATGGGTCCGGTGCACTAGGTCACAGGGTCACAAGGTTCCAGAGTCACAGGGAAGGCAAATGCTTTTGCTATGAGCTAAGGGTTAGTCTTATTTGTGATTCCCTGCAAACATCTGGGAGAAGGGGAAGGCTGTAGACACCGGAAAGACGCACGGTCTCCAGCCTCAAGGATGATTCCCTGCTGCTTTAACGCGAAGTTTCACAGCAGCAACGACTGTTGTCTCTGTGTCAGCAACCATTGCAAACGTTCAGGACGCAGGTTCTTAGCTGGTCAGAGCTGCAACCTAGACTCCAAGGCGAGGGGCTCCCTCCTATCCTACTCCCCATCTCTGAGATTGCCAGTCAGCCTTCTTATGTCAGCACCAGCGTGGCTTCCGATGAGAGTCTCACAGCGGTAGGAGCTTCTGTATATGAGAGAGAGGTCACACGAAAGGCAAGAGAAGGGCAGAGGGGAGTCTAGGCTAGGCTTTTTTTTTTTTTGAGGCAGGGTCTCACTATGTAGCTCTGGTTATCCTAGGACTTACAATGTAGACCAGGCTAGCCTCAAACTCAAAATTTGTTCTTTTATAACAACCTAGCCACCTAAGCCACTCCATGGCCTGCACCGATCCCTTCTGGGGACAGTTATAACTCAATGACTCCCACTAGGTTCCACTTCTTAGAGACTGCAGACCCTTTCATCGGGAACCACACTTCCAGCACATGGATTTTCCAGCTGGGTCAGACCACAACAATAACGGAAAGGCTAGAAAAGGCCCTATGTGGCCACCGTAAAGCTACACTTGATGGTTGGAGGCAAGAAATGGGGGAAATCCTGGTGGAAAAAATAAAATGGCTGGTTCAGGGGACCCCAACCAAGAAATCAGGTCTGACAGTGAAGCCAGAGATTACACTGTAAAGAGCAAAGAATGTTCCAGCTTTTTAAATGGCCCCTCACCACCACCACCACCACCCCACCACCCCCTGCTCAATGATCCGACAGCCACCCACAGCAAGGGTCTCTTGCTCCCTCAGCAGCCTCTGTCCAAACTAGGCAAACCCGAGTCTTGGCTCTCTTAAGTAGGCTTGGCAGAGCCTGGGATGCAAGGTCCTTCCTCCAAGGCCAGGGCAACAGTGGAGGCCAGGAAGTCTGAGAGCTTAGTGTCGAGACTGACCAGGGAGACCTGTGGCCACGTGCTGGGGCACAGGCTCAGCAGGACAGCTGCACTCCTTGCTGCCTAACCAGCTGTCCTCTCCTTGACGGTGTTCCTTCTGCGCAGGCCGGTCCCAATCTCCACCCCTGTCCTTTGTCCCCTTCTGCCTCTGTAACGTTGGTTCTTCTTTTCTTTGGTCTAGGATGTCCCTCCCCCACACTGCTTCATGGTCATCTGACTTATCTACTTAAAGCGGTGAAATAGACTGAAATCGACCCAGAAATCTGTTCCGTCAAAGTTGACTGTGTGGTATTTGTTGAGCTCTGGAGTAGAAAGAACCGGGTGACGTTTAGAGAGCCAGTTCACCGGAAGGTAAGTTCAAGAAGCGTGGAGTCTGCTACCCTGGAAGCTTCTGGGAGCCAGGAATTTTAGCTTACTCTCCTTTGTAGCTCCCAGGGTGCTTCACCTACTGCAGGAGCTTCCTCCGGATTTCATGAATGAGTAGTAAACCATGATTTGCAAGGACCTGGAGTAAGATTGCCACCTGCTGGTGAGTTCAAGAAGGACTCTTAGCACCATCCTCCCTGTCCTACTGACCACACATCCCTTAGAAGCCAGAAATTCAAGTCTTTATCTTTACTGAAGCCCCCTTTTACCGGGCATGGTGGTGGATTTCTGTGTGCTTGAAACATAGTGAGTTCCAGGACAGTCAGAACTATGTAGAGAGACCCTGTCTAAAACAACAACCCTCCCCAAATCTCTTTATAGTTCTGTCATTTAATATATGATTTTCTTCTCACCCCACAGTATTTCTTTGTTTGTTTGTTTAGAGACAGGGTTTTTCCGCATAGTGCTGACTGTCCTGGAGTGCTGGGATCAAATAAGTGTGACGCCGTATCTGGCCTTTCATTCCCCACTTGAATATTGGGCATCCATTTCTCTTTAAAATGATAATTCTAGCTGGTCAACCGTGCTGCACCTCTTTAATCCCAGCACTTGGGAGACAGAGGCAGATAGATCTCTGAGTTCAAGGCCAGTCTGGTCTACTGAGTGAGTTCCAGGACAGCCAGGGCTACACACACACCCACACACACATATAAAAAAAAACCTATCTCAAAAAACAAAATAAAATAAAATGATAAATCTTACGTAAGATTATTTTTGTGTGTAAATAAGCATTCTAGTGTGCTCAGAAGGTTTTTTTAATTATTCATAATTTGTTTTAGTTTTAAAGAATGAACTAATATTTACTTAGTGTTCGCTGGGGACCACACAGATGGATGCTCACCTCTACAGAATGACTGGGAAGATGTGTTTATTTTCCCACCTGTGAATATGTAAAGCAGAACCATTGTCTCTGAGGGACTTGGCATCCAAGGAAGAGCAGAGGTTCTGAGATGCACCTCAGAGGACTGGGGCTGTGAGAGCAACTAAGGAAAGCAGGTGCGTCTGCATCTGTCTATAATGGAACTGTGTATAGCAATTTAATGCCATTCTCTTTGTAAAGTGGATAAGTAGGAGGGAGGGCAGGGAGGGAGGGAGGGAGAAAGGGAGGCGAAGGGAAGGAAGGAGAAAACCTTGCCTGGAGAAATGACTCAGTGGTTAAAAATCATTGCTGTGCAATCATGTTGACCAGAATTTAGACCCCAGCTCACGAGAAGTGGAGTTCAGATGCCAGAACCCACAACACAAGCTGGACATCCTACAAATGACTGTAATTCCAGTTCCAAAAGACCTGACACCCACTTCTGGCTTTTAAGTGTACTCACCAGCATACACGTTCATGCAGAAACACATACACACACAGAAACAAAAATAAATATTTTTTAAAGCAAAATTCCAGTCTGCTGAGATGGCTCAGCAGGTAAAGGCACACACACACACACGTGCACACACACGCATTCATGCACATATTAAATGGTTTCAAGAAAATTTAAGCAATCTGGGCCAGGCAATAGTGGCACATGCTGCTAATACCAGCACTTAAGAGGCAGAGGCAGGCAAATCTCTGAGTTCGAGGCCAGCCTAATCTACAGAGCAAGTTCCAGGGCAGACAAGACTACACAGGATATATATATATATATAAATAAAATAAAAAATAAAAATAAATAAAAATAAAAAAAAACACGAACCACAAAAGTCTAGGTAATCTGGTTTTTGACCAGAGCCACCTGATGCTCAGACTCTTTGCTGTTGTAGCTGTCTTTGCTTTATTTTTATTTTCATGTTGAGGCAGGTCTCTCGATATAACTCAGGCTATCTTGCAACTTGTTATGTAGCCCAGGCAGGCCTGTAACTCTCCAACTTCTTGCTTCCATGCTAGGATTACAGGCCTGCACCATCACACCCAATGATATTTTGGTGCTGACTCAAAACATCCAAGATTCTTAGCAGAAAAGTCCAAAATGTCATCGGAGCAAAGACTTGTAAAAGTGGTAGAAGCTCTGATTTGTAGCTCAGATCTTCTCTCCATTGGCAAATATTTTCCTCCCAAGACCCCTTTCTCAACTGCCCATCAAGAAGCCTCCACTGAGCACTCATTTTGAGCCAGACATTGAGCTAAGAGATCACCTCCAGACTCGACATAGTGGGTGCATGTTGGAGATTGGCAGAATCAGGCAGCGGGAACCCGGAGAAGGTGAGAACACCTAGAATTCCTCTGAAAGTGTCTAGGAGCTCCCGGGAGAAGTGAGAGTCTAATAAACTGGTCTAGAAAAGATAGTTTTTTTTTTAATATTTATTTATTATGTATACAATATTCTGTCTGTGTGTACCCCTGCAGGCCAGAAGAGGGCACCAGACCCCATTACAGATGGTTGTGAGCCACCATGTGGTTGCTGGGAATTGAACTCAGGAACTTTGGAAGAGCAGTCAGTGCTCTTAACCTCTGAGCCATCTCTCCAGCCCCTAGAAAAGATAGTTTGAGGGCCTGTGGGTGTGGCTCAATGGTAGAACATTTCCCTAGCATACAAAGTCTGGGTTTCATCTCCACAGATGGAGGAGAAAAAAAATGGTTATATGGTTAGGCTTGTGGTATGTGGAAATGGGCATGTTTTGGTTATCTATGCAAAGATTTAACAGTTTAAAACAGCAACTTTGGGACTGGAGGGATGGCTCAGTGGTTAAGAGCGCTGGATGTTTTTCCAGAGTAACAAATTCAATTCCCAGCATCCATAGAGTAACTCATAACCATGTGTAACTCCAGTTCCAGGGGAAACCAACAACACCTTCTTCTAGCCTCTCTGGGCACCAGATATGCACACGGTGCACACATATACACAGAGCTAATTTAAACATAAAATAGCACACACACACACACATGCACACACACACGAGTTTTTATTGCTCTCATGTTCCTGAGGCTCTCTTGAGACCAGTTCTATACCTGGCCTCCTTAGCTGGCTGAAATGGTCATGAGAAGTTCCTTGCTGCCTGTCTGGTGACTGAGGCCGATGGTCAGCTGGGACCTGTTAGCTAGAACCCCTGTGTTAACACAACCTAGAATCACCTGGAAGAGTCTCAGTGAGGAATTCTCTACATTGGGTCGACCTGGGGGGACTGTCTGAAATTGAGTTATTGATGTGGGATAACCCAGTCCACTGTAGTGTACACTATTTCCTAGGCAGGGCTTAAACCCATATGAGAGTAGAAAAGCTGGGCGTAGTGGGTTGTATCTTTGATCCCAGTTAGGCATAGTGGTATATATCTTTGATCCCAGTTGGGCATAGTGGTATATATCTTTGATCCCAGTTGGGCATAGTGATATATATCTTTGATCCCAGTTGGGCATAGTGGTATATATCTTTGATCCCAGTCGTTGGGAGGCAGAGGCAGGCATAGCTCTATGAGTCTGAGGCCAGTCTGGTCTACATAGTGAGTTCCAGGTCAGCCATGGCTACACAGTGAGTCCCCATTTGGAAACGTAGAAATCAATCTGAGCAAGCAAACAAATGAGCATGCATGCATTCACTTCTCTCTGCAATTTAAAAAAGATCTATTTTGTGTGTGTGTGTCTGTCTGTCTGTCTGTCTGCTTGAATTTATATACACCATATGCACACAGAAGCCCCATGGAGCCCAGAAGTTGTCAGAGCCCCTAGAACTGGAGGTACAGGTGGTTGTGAGTCATCTGATATGGGTGCTGGGAACAGAGCCCCAGCCCTCTGGAAGAGCAGCAAGTGCTGCTAACTGCTGAGCCACCTCTCCAGCCACTCCCCCCCCTCTCTCTCTCTTCACTGTGGCAATGACATTACTAGCTGTGTCGAGTTCCTGCCACCTTGACTTCAGAGCAATTGGTGCTGTCACCTAGAACTGTGAGCTAAAGAGCCCCGTTCTCCCTCAAGTCGCTTCTCTCAGGCTGTGTTATTGCAGCAGCAGAGACTGTACTTGGACACCCTGCATGGATCACTCCATGAAGCCTGGGCTCTGTTGTTGTAGCATGGCAGCTGACCCAGGAGGACAAGCATGCTGAGAGAGCCAGGGGAAGCCCGCTTGCCTTTCAAACCCGGGACCCATGAAGAGTTGTACAGGGCTCCCATGAGTGTTGAGACCTCCCAGACCTTCCAGCGTTTCAAAGAAAGGAGACAGAGTTGACTTCTTGGGGGAGCTTGTGCCGTGCAAGTCTGGCAAACGTGCTTTGCAGAAACGCAACTTGCAACAAGTGGGAAGGGCATTTCAAGGGTTATTCCCTGGCTGTTGCCTCTGGAAATGTAATTCTCGAAGACCCAGCTTCTTTTTTTTTATTTTATTCTTTTTTAATTAAAATTTCCACCTCCTCCCCGTTTCCCATTTCCCTCCCCCTCCTCCCACATATTGCCCCCTCCCTCCACTCCCTTCCCCCATCCCCACTCCTCTTCTCCTCCCCCCACTCCATTCCCCCTCCCTCTCGATACTGAAGAGCAGTCCAAATTCCCTGCCCTGCGGGAAGACCAAGGTCCTCCCACTTCTATCTAGGTCCAGGAAGGTGAGCATCCATCCAGACAGGCTAGGCTCCCACAAAGCCAGTTCACATATTAGGATGGAAACCTAGTGCCATTGTCCTTGGCTTCTCATCAGCCTTCATTGTCCGCCATGTTCAGAGAGTCCGGTTTCAACCCATGCTTATTCAGTCCCGAAGACCCAGCTTCTTAACTAGGTGCATGATCCCAGACAGGCGGTGACAAGAACGAGTCCCGAATGCACAAACCACAACCAAACTGTGACTTTACTGCGGCCTAGGTCCTGAACATCAATCTGTCACACCAGGGTTATGAAACAGGTCTGCTCAGATTCCACAGCACGTTATGAATTTTGATGTGTTTGCACATTACTGAAAAGTAATGGCTTAACCAGGGAAAACAAGGACTGAACTTTTCCCGCCATGCGTACTCAGTGTGTATGTTCCAGTTTGTGTATTTTTGGATTGCACTGTTAGAATATTTGATTTTTAAAATCACTGGTTGAATTGATGGCTTGGGTTTTGTTAAAAGGTGTTCAATAGGTTTTGACTAGGGATTAGGACAGAATTTCCATCAGTTTTGAAACACGTTCCTCTGCCGTTTTGTACTGTATGTCTAGGAAAAGTAGAGTTCTCGGCATTGATGACTAGAAAATCTAAACATTTACCAGCTCTGAAAAGCATTCACGATGCTCTAATCGAATAGTCAGCTATATTTATTTATTTATGTGAAGATAAACATACCTCTTCCATCCATATGCACATTTTCTTTAATCTTTAAAAATGGCAAAAAGATACATATGTCAAAGAATTGTTTTTAATTTTTTTTTTTTTTTTTTTTTTTTTTTTTTTTTTTTTTTTTTTTGTTTTTCGAGACAGGGTTTCTCTGTAGCTTTGGAGCCTGTCCTGGAACTCCCTCTGTAGACCAGGCTGGCCTCGAACTCACAGAGATCCGCCTGCCTCTGCCTCCCAAGTGCTGGGATTAAAGGCGTGCGCCACCACCGCCCGGCCAATTGTTTTTAATTTTAATGATTTATTATTAGTAAATGTTTGATTTGTATACCTAATTTATACACCTCTATATCTAAGGTCTATTAAAAATTTCTTCAGCAATGGGCTGGCAGATGGTTTGATCCCCAGAACACACATGGTAGATAGAGAAAACTGACTCTCCAAAATTGTCCCCTGAGCTCCACATGAGTGTGCTGTGGCACACACACACACACACACACAGACACACAAACACACACATAAAAACACACATATACAAACACTCACACACACTCACACACATACACAAACACACACACAAAAACATACATACACACACATAAACACACACACACACACACACACACCACATGTAAATGTTTAAAAAGTTTTCTCAGGCAGAAAAAGGGGTCCTGAGTGGCAAAGTTTAAGAGACTTGTGTTTAAGAAAGAAAGTCGTTTTCATAGAAGGGCTGTTGCCAAGAGAAAACTGAGATTTTAGGAAAAATTATCCGACAGTCTTCACTACGACTCATGAAAAACACGTGCAGAACTGGGAAGGGCGGGGATTGAGATGAATGGCCTTCACCAGTAGGCTGAGACAGTAGGGTAACCACCACTGAGGAGGCCATCTTGTGAGCTCTGCCAAGCTGGCTATGGGAGGCTATTTCTAAGTTATGTCTTGGAGCACAGCCGGGGAGCATGGACAGGGCCGAACTGGGAGGCCACCATTAATTAGAAACTACAGTGTTTCAAGAGAGATAAGATATGCCCACAAATAACCACAGCACTCGATAGCTGGTGATAGCTGTCAATTTGGGGTAAAACAGAAACGGGAGTCAGCCATTAGGCAAAAGCAAGAGCTGGCTTAAAGATAAGACCCAGCACGGGACTGAAACGCTTACAGAGAGCACTCAGAGACCACAGTGACGCTCGAAGCTTTGGTGCAGGATGAGGTACAGCAATCTCCACCTTATAGGGAAGGAGGCAGGAGTCTGAGTAAGCACTGACAGGTGAGGAACCCTGGGAGTTTGTGCCTAGCTCTGTGAAGGGAGGTGTCTGTTGATGACTCCCTGGTGAGTGTTAGCTGTGAGCTTCTGCTGCTTAAGGCCTGGGCCTCAGGGCACAAGAGGAACTAGATACGGGCTTCCTTCCTTGAGGACTCAGTGATACAGTCTGGACAGGAGGGGACTTGCTATGGTTGCCCTCCCCCACTCCACACACACCTCAGGCCCTGTAAATTGAATCTTCACTGTGGAAGGAGAAAAGAGTAAGAATTTAATCGAACTCTGGTGATTAGAGTTGGGGCTTTTGGGATGTGATATGGATCTAAGGTCATTAGGGTAGGTCACCCATAATTAAACCCTAGTGTCTTTACTAAAAGAGAGAATTTGAAAGACACACAAATATGCCCAACCATTCCCTACCTCCTGCCACGAGGTGCCCTGCACTGCCTCAGGACCCAGCAGGAAGCCATTGCCAGATGTGCCCTTGGCCCAGACCTCTAGAGCTGCGTTGTGAAATGTCTTTTCTTATCGACTTGTCCGTCCTGTGTCACTGTGTTACTGGCGACAGGAAGTGGGCCAACACAGGAACTGAGGTACCTTGGTCTGACTGCGAGTTCTTCAGTTGCTCATGAGCACCAGGGCACCTTCGCCTAAATTCCAGACTTCTGTGCCTGTAGATGAAGCTTCTTCTTCATGGATTGGGGCCACCATGTACAAGTGGTCCCTGCCAAAGCCCCTTGACTACAAAATGCCAAGGAAAATCAAGAGGTTGACGGCTTTCAGGACAGGACTGTCTTGATCAGCTTGTGGAGCCTCAGTGCTTAGAGCAGTATGTGGCCCAGAGGAAGTGTCTGAGAAAGAAGGAGGAGGGGACATGGAGGACAGACCGGAAGAGAGCCGAAGGATATAAACACGTGTGCCATATGTCAAATTAGACCCGATCCGCTCACTCCAGGAGAACTGCTGATGGAATCCCATTACCCACACAGACACCTGGTGTATGACAGCCTTAAAAAAACAAAAAAACAAAAAAACCACTACCATCAACAACCCCCACTTCCCCAGCTTACAGAAATGTAATCCGTATGCTTTTCCCGTTTAAAGTCCACACTCGAACAACAGCTCTTAGTAGGCACTTACGTATTCACAGCTTTATAATCACAACCTATTTTAGGATATTTCATCAAGCTAATGGGAACCTGGACCCTCTAGCTATCACTCCCAGGCTCAGGCCCCGACCCCACAAGCTCTGGTAACCTCTAACCTACTCTGCGTTTCCGCTGAGTTGGATTTTTTGAACGTGACGTATACTATACAATGTGACCTTGGTGATCTTCATTCAGCAACTGCTTTTAACCACTGAGGTGTATTTCCAGCCCCCTTTTAATTTGTGTATTGTTGTCTTTTCTATGTAGTAGATGTTTGTGCATCACATGTGTGCACTGCCCCCAGAGTCAGAAAAAGTAGGAATTAGAGATGGTTGTGAGCTGCCATGCAGGTGCTGGAAACTGAACCCGGGTCCTCTGGAGGAACAGTCAGGGCTTTTAACCACTGAGCCATGTCTGCAGCCCCACTTTGTTCTTTACTATTGTCAAACATGTATCATTGCATGATAGGCAACATTGTATTTATCCACTTTGCAGTTCTAAACATTCAGTTTGCCTTTGGGCTTCAGCTGTTAAACATGGATATTTTGAACATGGATATTCAAGTACAGGATTTTTTTTTCTGGGAGGGGGGGTGTCTGTGTATGTGTGCTTATTTCTCTTAGGTATAAAGCGAGGACTGGACTAGGTAGGTCATATGGTAACTTTAGCCCTTAAGGAACTGGAAAACTGCATTCCAAAGCAACAGCAGCATTTGCATCCTAGCAAGGTGTAAAGATTTTTGTTTCCCTACGTCCTCATCAACACCTGTCTTCATTACAGCCATCCTAGAGGGTCTGAAGCAGTCTCTCTGTGTTTCCATGGTAACTGATGATCCAGTACATCCTTTCAAGTACTTATTACCATTATGTCTTCTTCAGAGAAATGTGTTCAAACTCTTTACATTTATTTGTTTGTTTGTTGATAAAATAAACAAACATGTATTATTTATATAGTCCTGGTTGGCTTTCACCTGCCTCCTGATTACTGGAATTAAAGAAACACACCATCACAGTTAGTGAGATCCTTTACCTATTTTTAAATTAAATTATTTGCCTTTTTCTTGTTGAATAACAACTGTATCTTGGGATGGCCTTGAATTTGTGAACCTCCTGCCTCATCTTCCCAAGCGCAGGAATTACACACATGCTAATCCACCAGCCCTGAAGAACATTTTTAAACATGTAGACTCTTGAGTTTATGTGCACCACATGAGTGCAGGTACCAAAAAAAGGCAGAGGCTATCTGATTCCCGGGAACTAGTTATAGGCAGTTGTGTGCTGCCTGATGAGGGTGCTGGGAACCAAATGCAAGCTGTCTGCAGTAAGAGCACTTAACCACTGAGCCATCTCTCCAGCCCAAAGAATTAATTCTTTTTGCTTTTCTTTTCTCTCTCTCTCTCTCTCTCTCTCTCTCTCTCTCTCTCTCTCTCTCTTTCTTTCTTTTTTGACAAGGTTTCTCTGTGTGGCCCTGGCTGTCCTAGAACTCACTCTGTAGACCAGACTGGTCTCAAACTCAGAGATCTGCCTGCTTCTGTCTCCCAAGTGTTGGGATTAAAGGTATGTGCTACCACCCCTCACAAAAGAATGGTTCTTAAATGGCTTCTTTAATCAGTTGCTTTCATTTAATGCACTTCTGCTTCTGGCCCACAAGTAGAGATAGGTATACCAGGCTTTCTTTTGGGCCATCAACCAGCTCCCAAATCATGACACTGAGACTTCATTATTTATGAATGATCAGCCTTATCTTAGCTCTCATTTTAATCTATTTCTCTTTATCTATGTTTTTCCTTGGGGCTTTTTACCTTTCTTTCTGTATATCTTACTTTCCTGTTGTCTCCTTGTCTGGAAGACGGCTGCCTGGCTTCTGGCCCTAGGTGTATACCTCTCTTTCTCCCTCTTTCTCCTCGTCCTCTTCTCTCAAGCCTAGATTTCTTCTACTTATTCTGTCAACCAGCCCTACCCATCCCTCTCCTACTTAACTATTGGCCCGTTCAGCTTTTTATTAGACTGATCAGGCTCCTTAGGCAGGCAAGGTGAAACAAATCTTTACATTGTTAACAAAGGCAGCAGAAACAAATGTAACACACCTTTACACAGTTAAAGTAATATTCCACAGCATAGACAAATGTAACACACCTTTACACAGTTAAAGTAATATTCCACAGCATAGACAAATGTAACACATCTTTACATAGTTAAAGTGATACTCCACAACAAATAAGGTTTCTCCTATTTAAAGTCACAACAAAAGCCAAAATAGGGGAGTTGAGGAGATGGTTCAATGGGTAAACTGCTTACCAGAACAATGAAGGAAAACACCTTACAACTTCAGGCCTCCAAACATGCACACATGGTCACACACACATACACACACACACACACACAGAGAGAGAGAGAGAGAGAGAGAGAGAGAGAGAGAGAGAGAGAGAGAACAAAATAGGCCACATTAAAAACCTCAATACACTCCACATAAGGCAACAAGGTCAAATGACCTTTGAGGAATGAGAAACAATTGAGGGAGCCCTGGGTTGCCTTAGGTTGTCTGTCGAGGGCTTCCAGGCTACAGTACATCAGGGAAGAACATTTCTGGAGTTGAAAAGGAGCCAAGCTTCTAGGGAGACAAAGCTCACAGGGCACAGGAATGAGTTGCTGCCTGGAGTTCACTCAGATCTTCAAAGGCTCGGCTTCCAAAGTTAAGTGTGTGACTCAGCACAGGCCCCGGAAGAACCATCTCTGGGACTGGAGAAGAATGCACTGGATGAATCTGACAAAGCAGAGCCGGGCCAGAGGCAGTGTCTGTGTTCACCAGCAGAAATGGAAAGCTGTGCTTAGCCAATGAGCAGAGTCAGAGGAGAATATGCATGCCTCAGCAGGGTGGCCCTAACCCCAGACTGAGCACTCACCTTCAGTTCTTAAAAGTGGTTTCCCAAACACAGCCACACCCCAACCCAAAGTTCAAGCATTTATACAGGAATACCAAAATAGTGCTTACCAAGGGCTGGAGAGATGGCTCAGTGGTTAAGAGCACTACTTGTTCTTCCAAAGGTCTTGAGTTCAATTCCCAGCAACCACGTGGTGGCTCACAACCATCTGTAATAAGATTTGGTGCCCTCTTCTGGCCTGCAGGCATACATGCAGAATACTAAGAATACTGTATACATAATAAATAAATAAATCTTTAAAAAAAATAGTGCTTACCAAGTAAGGTAAAGCACACAATGTCTGCCTTCCACAAAAAAATTCACCACACATGCAAAGAACTGAAAAGACACGACCCATGACATCAGCTAGCTGAGACCAGCTGAGAATTGACCCGGGTGTTAGAATTAACTGACAAGGATGCTGAAGCAGATATCAGGATCATATTCTGTGTGCTCAGAAAGCTCTGCTGAAATGTGAACAATGAAAAAAAAAACCAAATTAACTTTGAGAGATGAAATTTGTAATGACGTTGCAGAAGAAAACAATTCATGTACTCAAAGACATAACCTTAAAAAACATCCGGAATGAAATACAGAGTGAGAACATATTCTTTCTGCATGTGTGTATGTGTGTGCACACGTCCTTCTCTGTGCACCTATGTGCATGCATGTGGAAGCCAGGGGGCATGAGCGTCTTACTCCATCACCCTCTGCCTCACTCACTTGAGACACTGGCTCTTACTGAACTTAAAGCTGTTTCCACTAAGTTGACTGGCCCGAGCTCTCAGGACTGCCCATCTCTGCTCCCCAGTGCTTAGGGTACAGGCACATGTAACCATGCTGGGCTTTTATGTCGGTGCTGGGGGTCTAAGCTCAGGACTTCAAGATTGTACAGCAAATGTTCTGACCCATTGAGGTCCAAATCCCAGGATAATTTTAAAAATGTCCCTAAACTGGGTGACAACTTCAACCTAATGCACATCTAATTCTCTGAAAAGGAAGGAAAGCAAAACAGCACAATATATAAAGAAATAATGGCTAAATTTTCTTTCTTTCTTTTTTTTTGGTTAACTCAGTGTATTTATAAAATGAAAAGTCCTATGAAAATACTTTTCACTGGAAAAAATAATACATTTTCCATATTTAATGAAAACTATAAAAATACACAGTCAAGAAGCTCAATGAAGCCCAATGTGGGGACCATGAAGGAAAGGCTCCAAAACCATCACAAGTCAACTGTTCAAGTCTTAAAGCAAGGAGAAGAAAGGAACAAAACCACAGGAGAGGCAAGACAAAGACAGCAGATTTCTCTCTGAAAACAATACAAGCAAAGTGGTAATGGAGCGATGTCTTCAAAGTGCACAAGCTGGGACTATCCACATAGAATCCTGCACCCCCCACAACCATGCTTTGAAAAATCAAGGCAAAGCCAAGCACAGTGGCACAAACCTGTAACCTGACTGCTCAGGAGTCTGAGGCAGGAGGATCACAACAAGTTGGAGGCCAACCTGGGCTCCATAACAAGTTTTGGAGGTCAGTTTAGCTACACAGTGAGACATTGTCTCAAAAACAAATTAAAAAAAGGGGGGTGGAGAAAAGGTTCAGAGATTAAGAGCACCTACTGCTCTTGAAGACCTGTCTACTTTCTAGAACCCACAGCAGACCACAGAAGACAACTTACGACCACCTGCAACTCTAACTCCCAGGGACCTGACATCCTCTGGCCTCCTCCGGCACCTGCACACACATGGTGCACATAAACTCATGCAGGCACACACATATGCATCAAGTAAACAAATACATATTAATAAAAAAAAATAAAGGCAATTACTGGCACTGGTGGCACAGGCCAGTAATCCTAGATGTTCAGAAGGCTGGGTATCACAAGTTCAAGGCCTGCCTTAGTTCAAGACCAGCCTGATAATTTAATGAGAGAGCCTTTCTCAAAATTAAAAAGTAGTACCAGCAAGATGGCTCATCCGGGAAAGGTATCTATCACTAGGTCTGACAACCTGAGTTCGAGCTCCCGGACCCACGCGGTGGAAGGAGAGAACTGACTCCCACAAGTTGTCCTCTGACCTCCACAAATGTGCTATGATACACCCACACAGAGAGAGACAGAGACAGAGAATAAACAAATGCAAATAATTTTTTAATTAAAAAGGGATGAAAATATAGCTTAGTTGTAGAGTACTTGTCCAACATATGTGATAGGTCCTGGGTTCAAGCTACAGTATCACAAAAAGGCAAAAAGTATGATTTAGTATTAAAGGGGAAATAGATACTATTTATATACCAGAAAAAGAATAAACATTGAAGGCATTCATAGTAGAGTGACCGGACCCAGCAGACTATGCATTGTGTAATGCTACTTAAATACACAAAATCCCTCAAACAGGCATATCTACAAAATAAGGAGAAAATTAGCTGTTACAATGTTATGGAATATTAAAGATGTGTTATATTTTTTATGTTGTGGAATATTTCTTTAATGATGCAAAGATGTGTTGCATCATTATGCAAAAAAGAATTGTTCTTTTATGTTACATTTATATAGTGATATTTTATTTGTGTTTTAATAAATAAAGCTTTCCTGAAGATCAGAGAGCAAAGCTAGCCACACGAGTCAGCCATAGAGGCCAGGCAGTGGTGGCACACACCTTTAATCTCAGCAGCTATACTAGTTAGCCATAGAGGCCGGGTGGTGGTGCACACCTTTAATTCCAACACTAGAGAGGAATATGAGACAAAAGGAGAAGGAGCTCAGGGTCTCAGTCTATAGTCAGTCTGCAGTCATGCTGAGGACAGGATCACCCAGCCTTGGTAGAGGTAAAAACTCTCTGGTGGTTGACTGATCTTCAACTTGAACCCCAATATCTGTCTATTTTTATTGTTCACGCTACACATTTTTTTAACTCTGTAAATCTGTGTTACTTTGCCCGTCTAAAACATCTGTCTGGTCTAATAAAGAGCTGAACAGCCAATAGCTGGGCAGGAGAGCGAAATAAACAGAAGAGAGAAGAGAGGAGGGAGGAGGGAGAAAAGGAGAAGGAGAGGAGGACGCCAGGGGCCAGCCACACAGCCACACAGCCAACCACAGAGTAAGAAGGAAAAAGCAGTATATAAAATAGAGGAAGATAAAAGCCCAGAGGCAAACGGCAGATGGGATAATTTTAAGAAAAACTGGCTAGAAAGAAGCCAAGCTAAGGTCAGGCATTCATAAGTAAGAACACTCTCCATGTAATTATTTGGGAACTGGGTGGCATGACCCCAAAGAGTGAAGAGTTAAAGACAAAACAAAACCAACAGCTACAGTAGAGTCAGGCTTGGCATGAAGGAACAGAAGTGATCTGTAATGGGCACCAGGGGGTGGCTCTGCAGCTAAAAGCACTTGCTGCCAAGCCTGAAAACCCTGACCCATGGCATCCGTGTACTGGAAGGGGAGAACAGCTTCCCACCTGCTGTCTTCGGACCTCTACACGTGCAACGGCATAGACGCATGCATGCACACAGATGTAACTTTTACATTTAAGAGAATTATATAAAGTTACATTTTGGTGTTGGCTGCAGAACTCTGAATATACTTAAAAACCACTGAACTTCATCAAGTTGTATACATTAAATACATACTACATTTTGTCAATTACATCTCAAGAAAGTGACTTGTAGAACATTGAATGGTGTTTTTTCCTTTCTGTGAGTAAATTGTGCAGTAAGTAGATGATATCCCAATAAAACTGATTGAATTTTAAACTGAAATAAAGACATTACCAGGCATGAAAAGTAGAATAACTCAAACAGCTGTTACAGGAAGTCCCTGATCAGAAGAGAAGGAACAGATAAAAGGATGAGGTCTATTCTTCCTCCTCCTCCTCCTCCTCCTCCTCCTCCTTTTCTTTCTTTCTTTCTTCTTCTTCTTCTTCTTCTTCTTCTTCTTCTTCTTCTTCTTCTTCTTCTTCTTCTTCTTCTTCTTCTTCTTCTTCTTCTTCTTCTTTTCATTTGCTTGTTTGTTGTTTTGGTTTGGTTTTGGTTTTGGTTTTTGGTTCTTCCAGACAGGGTTTCTCTGAAGCCTGTCCTGGAATTCACTCTGTAGACCAAGCTAGCCTTGAACTCACAGAGATCCTCCTGCTTCTGCCTCCCGAGTACTGGGTTGAAAGGCGTACACCACCACCGCCCAGCCAAAGTTCTCTTTCTCAACGAAAATAATATGAGCAGAAGTGAGGGGAATAAGACTTTATAGTCACTAAAATTGTCAAAACAAAATTCTGGGTCTAGGTCCAGTAAGATGGCTCAGTGATTAAAAGCACCTGCTGCCGAGCCTGATGGCCCGTGTTTATCCACTGAGGCCTACATGGTGGGAGGGGAGAACCCACTCTTACAGGTGTCTTCTGGCCTCCACACATGTGCTATGAGATGTGCACCCATCCGCTCACCCCAAAATAAATGAACTAAAAAGAATTTCCAGGGGGCTGGAGAGATGGCTCAGAGGTCAAGAGCATTGCCTGCTCTTCCAAAGGTCTTGAATTCAATTCCCAGCAACCACATGGTGGCTCACAACCATCTGTAATGAGGTCTGGTGCCCTCTTCTGGCCTGCAGGCATACACACAGACAAATATTGTATACATAATAAATAAATAAATATTAAAATAAAAAATAAAAAGAATCTCCATAGGGTGGCGGCTGCACACGCCTTTAATCCCAGCACTCAAGAGGCAGAGGCAGGAGGATCCCTGTGAGTGTCTTATGTGCTGAGGTTACAGGTGTCTGCTATCACACCTGGCTCCAGAGAAGTATCTTCCAGAGGAAAGAACACTTGCAGCACAAACTGACAACCTGAGTTTAAGTCACAGAACCATGAGTAGGAGTATCCTGAAAGTTGTCCTCTGACAGAGAGAGAGAGAGAGAGAGAGAATACAAACTTAAAAAGAAATTAAGAATATCACAAATGTTAAATCTATAGGTGAAGGAAGATACAAGTGTTAAAAAGTTATTTATAACTTTCAAAAAGATCATTGCTTAAATGAAAATGATAATAATGCATTTCAGGGTTTATGACTTTTTGTAAAAGTAAATGCATGTCAATAACCACCAAATGGCCAAGCAGAAGGAAGTGAGACATGTACAGTTGTAATACCATTTTTTCTTTTTTTCTTTCTTTCTTTCTTTCTTTCTTTCTTTCTTTTTTTTTTTTTTTTGGTTTTTCAGGACAGAATTTCTCTGTATAAGAGCTCTGACTGTCCTGGAACTTACTCTGTAGACCAGGCTGGCCTCAAAAGGTGTGTGTGCCACTATGCCTAGCTTGTAACACTTTTAAACTATGCAGGAAATGATATGTCTCTTGAAATATGATGTGGGGAAACCAAAGACATGTAAACTCTAAAGCAATCACTAAGATTTAAAAAACCGCAAAACAGTCAAGAGGTGGTGGTGCACACCTTTAGTTCCCAGCACTTGGGAGGCAGAGGCAGGTGGATCTATGAGTTTGAGGCCAGTAGGTATACAGAGGGATTTCCAGGACAGCCAAGGCTTACAGAGAAAAACCCTGTCTCAAAACACAAACAAAACAGACAGACAAACATTCCAAAACAAAAACAAAACAAACAACAACAACTCAAGAAATTTCAACTAACAGATCAGTGAATGAATTATAAAAATACTTAGCATAAAAACAGGAAAAGAAAGAGGCTAAAATAAAACAGAGGAGACAAATAGAAAACAAATAGCAAGGAGATTGACTCAAACCTACCCTATTAATAATCATATTAAATGTAAAGAAGAAAGGTATTTCATTAAAAACATTTGTTTTATTTTTCTAAAGATTTACACTTGTATTTTGTATGTGTGTGTGTGTACTGCATGCATGCCTGGGGCTCATGGTGACTTGAAGAGGGCATCAGAGCCTCTGGAACTGGAGTTATAGGCAGTTCTGAGCTGCTATGTGGGTGCTAGGAATGGAACCCAGGTCTTTGCAAGTACAGCAAGTGCTCTTAACCACTGAGATATCTCTCCAATCCCCTAAACTTTTCATTTTGAAGACAGATTGTTTAATGCAGATTGCTTCGTTTTATTTTATTTTGGAGGCTGTCTTCAACTTGGAATCCTCTTCTTTGGCTCCCTGGGTACGAGGATTACAGATGTGTGCCTGGCTGGAGTTTTATTTTAAGCAAGACTAAATTATTTGCTGCTACCTAAAACAAAAAAACTTTGCATCTAAAAACATGAAAAAAGACAGAAAAGGACAGATCTTGCTAACACTAATTAAAAGAAAGTCTTGTGGCAATACTGGGAATGGGAATTACGCCTCTAAGCCCATCTCTCAGGAGGCTGAGGCAAGAGAGTTATGGCTCTGAGGCCAGCCTGGACTACATAGTGAGATCCTGCTTCAAAGGGAGAAAGCAGACAAGCAAACAAGCAAGAGCCCATATTTATTTACCACTTGGCTTCCTGTGTGTAATGTGCTTTTATTTTTTTATGATGGTTCTTTGTAAGACTTTTCTTTGTCTTTGGTTTTACCAATTGTACTGTGGTGTGCTGTGTGGTTTTCTTTGTATTTATCCTGCTGGAGGTTGAATGAACTTTTGGTGATAATAAAATAATTATTTTTAATGAAATGTTTATACCATTTACATCTAATGTGATTATTTGTAACCTTCCGCCCATCCCTCCCTCCCTCTTTCTCTCTCTCCCTCACACACACACACTTTTCTTTCTCTCTCTTTCTTAACTCCTTCTCTCTCCTCCCTCCTCTCTCTCTCTCTCTCTCTCTCTCTCTCTCTCTCTCTCTCTCTCTCTCTCTCTTCTTTTCTTTCCTTTCCTTTCTGAGACAGGGTCTTGCTATGCAGCCCAGGCTGACTTCAAACTTACAGCGGTCCTCCTGCATACACCTCCTGAGTGTTGGGATTACAAGCTTGTGCTGGCACATCTGGCTTGAGATCTGTTCCTTGTGAGATAAAGTATAAGCCAGATACTCGCTGACTGGCAAATGGAGGACATTTGCTCTCTTCATAAGAGGGAGCACTGCTGTGCAGTAAAGAAAGATAACTGGTATGACTTCGGTCCAAACAAACCTTAAAAAAACATTATTCAACCTGAATGAGACAGATGCAAAAGACCTCATATTATATGATTTCATTTATGTGAAATGTCTAGTAAAGCAGAATGTGAGACAGAAAGCGAATTAGTGGTTGTCTGTGGCTATGGGTGGGAACTGGAATGGGTTGCAAGTAGGTGGGAGGAATTGCTTTGTGGTGTTGGAAACGTTCTAAAACTGGACTGTGGCAACAGTTACACAACTCTTTAAATTGATTTCTAAAAATCATTAAATTATATACTTAAGCAAGTGAATTATATATATTATACCTCAGTGAAAACCATCATGGTGGGAAGAGACAGAAGCCACTAATTTGGGAGGGAAAAAAATGAGCAGAAAGTATCTACTTCAAAAAAGATAACTAGTCACAGCATTTAATTCTTCAAATTAAAGAGAAAAGGGTCAATGGTAGAAATGGGGAAAGGGTAAGAGCTGAGAAATAGAAGGCAATCCTATTGAAGAATGAACCTATGATCAATTATCCACTGCTAATAGAGTGAAATTTACATTAAAAATCTGATGCATGTAGTCCCGTGACACCCTGGATATAGAAAAGGAGACTGGAGACAACGCCAAGTGTTGGCAAAGGTGTGACCAAGTGAGAAGTGTCTGACTCCAAGACTATTAATTTCACCCTCGGATAGACTAATAAGGAATACAAATGTGCACTACAAGAAGTATGTAAGGATTCCCAAGGACCAGGGATGTGGAACATCGGGAGAGGGCTTGCCGAGCATGTGCGGGGTCCCAGGTTCAAACTCAGGATCAATCTCTAGAAACCCGGATTACTCTTAGAGATGATGAGGGAGGGGAACTTGTTGGGGGAGGGGGAGGAAAATGGGAGGTGGTGGCAGGGAGAAGGCAGAAATCTTTAATAAATAAATAAAAAAAAGTGATAAAAAAATTGTCATAGCAACCATTTAAAATAAAAAGTTGAATACAACAGCATTGATGAATTATAGAACAATGGAATATTAAAAGCAGTGGAAATTAATAAACTAAATTTACATGAATCAATGCATCAACCTTACAGTATAATGTTGAGCCAGGAGGGAAAACTGCAGAATTTACCAGTTAAAATGTACAGTGGGATAAAATTATGCAATGATTAACAGCAAATTCAAAATGATGTTTACTCTGTGGGTCGAGAAAGAAAGGCAGAGGAAAGGGAGCATAACCATGCGTGCAATGTTTTATTTCCTAAACTCCACAATACCGTCATAATGGCTAAATTTGTAATGTGCCAACTTGTCTGGGTCATGGCGTGTCCAGACTGGTCAAACATTATTCTAGAGGTTTCTGTGATGGCATTTTGGAGTTATATTAACATTTAAATTAGAAGACTGAACAAAGCAAGCTGCCTCCTCTAGGAGAACTTTCTCCCCAGTCAGGGAGAACTTCCTTGCCTGCCTGACCGTCTAACTGGAACACCAGTTTTTCTAGCCTTTGCATCTGAGCCGAAACCTTGCCTCTTCCCCGATCTTGAGTCTGCTGTCTTTTGAACCACACCATTGACTTTCTCCGGTCTCCAGCCTGCTGGCCCATTTTATAGAACTGAGACCTTTTAGCTTCTGGCATAAGCGCCTGTTCCTCCTTCTGTGTCTGCCTGCCTATGTACATCTTCCATCGCATCTGTTTCTCTTAAGAATACTATCATAACAATTTCCTGTTACATTATTTTCTATACCTTTTATATGTCTAAAATATTTCACAGTAATTTTATATAAGCGTAAGTGCTTTCCAGTTGTCAAATGCTAGAGATCAAATAAAATGAAAACTGAGGGCTATTAAAGTAGTTTGATGATAGGTTGTGTCTTTGGATTCCATTCCCAGCATCACGAAAAAATAATGACAAAGAGAAGGAGGAGGAAGTTAAGGATGAGGAAGAGGGAGAGAAGTGGAATATTTAGGTTAGAGGCTGTCGTGAGAGAGAAGTCACAGTTCCTTGGTGGGAGCAGATTCAGTGTTGTGCCCAGGGCAGGCCACACGGTGGCAGCCTGGAGGACTGTGTGTAGACACCCTTCATGGGGCCCAGGATGCAGCAGGGGTGAACACAGGTTCTGATAACCCGGTTCAGGGTAGAGGAAGAGCTTTGGCAATGGGTGACTTTTGCTTCTGATTGGGGCCTCTGTACTGCTTCTGTTGGAATTAGCGGCGTCCTGGGCTCCTCGGGTCCTTGTGACGACTCTAGTGGAGATTCTCGAATGCTTGGACTTATCTCTTCCTGTGTATAAAATGAATTTTTTTAAAAAAGATTCAATCCAAATGCAGTTACTCTAAATGCCAGGCTTCTTAGAGGCACCCAGAGACCATGATATCAATGTTTCTCCTGGAAAAAGAAATGGTATTAAAGGCAGTCTCCAGTCGAAGGGGACCATCAGTGCAGAGGAAATCAAGCTGAAACAGTCTCTGTGCTGAAACCAGGAAGCTACTCTAGAAAGACGAGGTGGAGAGATAATGGTCCTAATTGAAAACTGCGAACTACTTGAGAATGTTGTCTTTCCTTTCCTCCCTCGCCCCCGCCCCGCCACACTCCCTTTTATTTTTATCTCCCTAATGGTTGAATTTGGCAATGGATGTTGCTAATGGTTTCTCAATTTAGTTTCAAGAGGACTGGCAGCAGGGTTTTCCAGGCTACAGAAGCTGGAGGGGACATGCTGCTAATCTGTTGCACCCCCCTCAGAAATCCAATCTGGGTTTTATTCTGATTTCCGCTTTGTCTTCTTAAAGGAGCTCCAGATTCTGAGCTGGGGTATTTCTTCCTACCCCTCCCAGACAGATTGCGAGGTTTTTCCAGTCCTGCCTTCTTCCCGGAGCTCTCTGTAGCTGCTGCAGAAACGCACTCGCCAGCAGGGGTCAGCAGTGTCCCATGTCTGACGGGGCGCCGCCTGCCACACGCGCCATCTCTCCTGTCGCTGCCAGAGTTGTTAGGGGATTAGAGGGCGCTGTCTTGGCCAGAGTTGTTAGGGGATTAGAGGGCGCTGTCTTGCTGAAGCCTTGGCACCACCCTGACTTGCCGGCCGAGATTTCTCCCCTGAACGTGGAGTGGCATGTGGTCATTAAGAGCGTTGATGTGGATATGAGCGTACACCGCAGACGTCAACAATGCCAGCTCACCACCTGCTTTTCACCGCCAGGATTTTAATGTGTGACTTACTATGTGGGTCTAGGTATCAGAGAGTGTGTGACTTGGATTTGTCTTGCTGAGATTTCCCCACAGACCTGTGATTTCTGGATTTTACCTGGTACCCAGGATGTCAGCGAGGGACTCAATCTGTCCAGGTTCTGGGAATGGATGGTGCGCCGGTCTCACGGACGCTGGGCCCCGGTAGGACCCGCACTGCTGCTCAGTGGAATGATATTCTCCCGTGGTAGTTCCGGGTCTCCATAGCCGGTGTCTTCATGACTGGTGCCCAGGAAAAGCGAGCTCTGCTCGGCGTTTCGATTCATCCCGTATCCCTGCGTCTTTTTTCACTTCCGCTGTCCATTTTGTAGTTGGCTCCTCAGCGCCTCCTCCTCTTAGCTCCGGCCACCTTGCTAAATATGAATGTCCCCAGGGAAATCAGAGACCTGGAAACATCTGGCTCTTTGCAAACAGCATGACTCCCCCGCCTTCTTCCTTACTTCTCAGCTTTCCCCACTTCGATGTGTTGGGGGAGTGAGGAAGGGGCTATGGCGCGGGTACAGTTGGGACAAGACTGAACTGGGAGATTCCAGTTATTGGCTGAGATTCCCAGGGCCCTGCGACCTTCCAGGCAGGCTCCCCTGCTGCTGTGACAGACACACGCCTGCTTTTCCACATGCCTTTGACAAGGGGTACTTGGAAGAGGCCTTCCCCCTTGTCTGCTTTCCTAGGAGTAGAGTTACAGCAGCTGATCTAGACAACAGGTGTGGCTTTTAGTTACAGCTGCTGCAAAGCACATCTGTACTAACAAGAAGGCTGCAGCCACAGGTTGGCCCATCAGCCACCAACGCACTCCGCAGATTTAGGGAAAGTTCCTGAAAGGGCACGAGTGAGGAAACCCAGATCAGCATAAACAAAGTATTTTTACCCTGGAAATCCCGCAGTGGCAACCTCAGCACCGTTTTGGCCTCAGTGGCCTCTAGCATAGGAATGGGGGAAGGGATCTCCTTCTCTTCCTTAGCTCCCCAGGCCTTGGGTTGCAGCCAGCTTCTCTTCCTGGCCAATGGAGACCAGACCTTTGCAGGATGGAGCTCAGAATCCAGGCTCTTCCAGGAAGGCAGGAGTGTGGAGGGTTTAGATCTGGAGATTTGACTAGTGGGTAAAGTGTGAGCTACAGAAATGAGGGCATGGCCCAATCCCCGGCACTCATAAAAACCCAGGTGCAGGCTGGTGATACGGCTCACGGAGAGGCACTAGCCATCAAGCCTGACAACAGGAGTTCAATGCCCCGAACCCCACAATGGAAGACAGACTCATTTCTGTCCTCTGCCCTCCACATGTGTGTGGCAGTGCACATCACACACAGATGGCCTGATCTTCTAACACCAGTGCTGGGGAGGCAGTGATGAGCAGATCCCTAGAACCCACTGGCCAGCTTCACCTTACTAACCCATAAGTCCCAAGGAATGACCACATCTCAGAAAACAAGGTGGATGGCTCCCAAGGAGCAGCGCTCAAGGTTGACCTCTGGCTTCCATGTGCACAGGCACCCCCACCACACGAGCACACACCCACACACCCACACCTCCCACTCACACATACAGAAGAATGACTCTCTAGACAGTGAAATGACCACTTGACATTTGGGGTTCTTGGGATTCCTAGTCTGACTTCACCAACATCCCCTCATCAATTCCTCCTTGGAAGCCAGCCACAGGGGCATTGTCAGAGTCTTTTCTTCTTAACACCGGTTTACACTGGATCCTTAGGACGTGAGGAAAGTTGGATGTTACCACCATAGCCTTAACTTCAAAGCTTGTGCCATCCACTGGGCTGGACTTTAGCTTCTCTGGCAAACTCAAACTCCAAATTTTCTTTCTTGTGGGGCTGCCCTGACTATCCCATCTTGTTTTTGTTTACTGTCGCCAGAGTTACTGTGATAGGTCCTCTTCATTTCATCTAACAGTTCACACCCCTTTCTCTCTGTTCCAAAGTGGGCGCGACAGCTTTTAAGTCCCTGAGGAGAAAATGTCCACGCCTGCTGTGCCAGCCTGCTCCCTGGCCCCACACTCAATTCTCTTCCCCAACACCACACCTGCCCCCCAGTCCTGGCACGGCTGAATGTTTTCTCTGTCTCTGTCGAGAACTCTAGCACCCGTGATTCGTCCTTTCTCCTCTGCTGTGGTTTGAATGGGAAACGCCCCGGTCTTCACTCTTCTGTGCTGTGAAGAGACACCATGACCAAGGCAACACTTATGAGAGAAAGCATTTGCTTGGGGCTGGTTTATAGTTTCGGAGGTTTAGTCCATAACCGTCATGGTAGGGAGTATGGCGGCATGCAGACAGGCACTGGAGCAGTAGCTGAGAGCCACACCCTGATCCTTAGGCGGGGGAGGGGGGGACACTAGGCCTGGTTTGGGCTTTTGAAACCTTAAAGCCCACCCCCAGAGACATGCTTCCTTCCACAAGGCCACCCCTACTCCAATAAGGCCACACCTCCTTTAAATCCTTTCAAATGGTGCCACTCCCTACTGACTAAGCATTAAAGCCCACGGGGCTATTCTCATTCCAACCCCCACAGTCCCTGACAGGCTTGGATTTGAACACCAGGTCCCCAGCCGGGGATACTGTTTTGGGAGGATGTGGAACCTTTGGAACAGGAGGCAATGCCACGAGATGGGTCACTGTGAAGCAGAAGGGAGACATAAGAGCTAGAGCCCACCCTCTTCCATTGGAGCTCCCTGCTTCCTGTTTGTCACTCCATGTAAACTATAGGGAGAAGCTCCCCTAGTCCTGCTTTCTCCACCGGGGGAAGCTGTACGTTCTGAATTGTGAGCACCAGTAACCCTCGTCCCTTAAGTAGCTTCTCTCATGTATTCTGTCTTAGTAACAAGAAAAGTAACTAACACATCCTCTCAAATACACCTCTTTTAGTGTTTCAAGACTATTTGTCAATAGCAGAAAGTGTTTGCAGAACATAGCAGGAGGAGACTATACTTTTATTTATAATCATGTAAGCAATGCATGAATACATTCTTCCTGTATAAAGCAAACAACCCAGGCTGGTGAGAGGGCTCAGTGGATAAAGGTAACTGTAGCTAAGCCTGATTAATTGAATTTAGTCCCTGAGACCCACATGGTAGAAGGGGAGAACTGACTTCTACCGTGACAGATGCACCTATATGCCAGTGTGCCCGCATGCGAGTACACATATACAATAAATACAATGCAATAGAAAGAAATGCAAGGCTACATATTGGATCTGAGGCCTGCCTGGGTTGCATGATACCTTGTTTCAAAACACTGAAAGATTTTTTTTAATTAAATTTAAAAAGTAAATAAAAGCAAATAAAAATAATTCAATCAAATAAGTGGACTCCCTTGTTGACACTGCTGGAAGTAACACCCGATGTTAGCGTGGAGTGTCTTTACAGACTTTAAAAACTATATAAAGCTAGATGTAATGGCACATGCCTTTAATCCTATATGTGAGAGACAGAGGCGGGAGGGTCTCTATGAGTTCAAGGCTAGCCTGGTCTATAGAGTGAGTTCTAGGCAATCCAGAGTTACATAATGAGACCCTGTCTCAAAATAAAATGAATATATATATATATATATATATATATATATATATATATATATATACACACACACACATATACATGTACAGAGATAGTTTTGTGAGCCATCTTTGACATAGTTGGTTCATAGTACGCAAGTTGTCTTATGTACTATGGGATTTGGCTATGTTTCTCTAGTTGGTCTGCTACTTGCTATGTAGCCCAGGCTGGCTCTGAATTTGTGGCAATATTTCTGCCTTAGCCTCCCAAGTGCTAGGATAACAGCTATAAACCACCACACCCAGCATCATCTGCCTCACCTACTCGTTCTCTCCCCCCTCTCCTTCCTCCACTACCCCCTTTCCTTCTTTTGCAAGATGGAGTCTGCCTGTTGCCCAGGCTGGCCCCAAACTCCAGAACCCAAGTGGTCTACCTTTAGACTCTAAAGCATGTGGAGCTACAGGTGCACAACAGAATGCCCAGTCCTCAGTCTTCTCACTATGCAGGTGGGGCTACAGGTGCACAACAGAATGCCCAGTCCTCAGTCTTCTCACTATGCAGGTGGGGCTACAGGTGCACAACAGAATGCCCAGTCTGAAGTCTTTTCAATGTTCAGAATTAATACCCTACAACCATATAAAACACGTGCAGAATGTACATGTGAATGAATTCACATGGAGACATGATTCCTAGATGGAGCATTAAGAGACCATGGTCAACCAGGTGGTGGCAGCACACACCTTTAATCCTGGCACTCAGGAGGAAGAAGCAGGCGGCTCTCTGTGAGTTCAAGGCCAGTTTGCTCTACAGAGTGAGTTCTAGGACAGTCAAGGCTACACAGAGAAACCCTGTCTGGAGAGAAAAAAAAAAGCATCCATGGACAAAAATGGTTATACAATTTAAAATTTTAAAATATAAAATAGTTATTTAAATTTAAAACAAAATTTTTATATTCTTTGCTTAAAATTATCAAGATCTTCAGAATTACAGGCATTAAGCCAAGGAGGGGCCCTTGCAAGCATGGGAAGCATGGGGCACTATGCCATTCTGCGTGTCCACAGCCCACGAAGCTGGCTCTGCCTGTGAGCTCTACAGAGACTTGCTGACTGGGGCCAGCAGAGTCCTCCACTCTCTGAGTCAATGCAAACCCTGTTCTGACAATGGGCATTCTTGTCTCAGCCTCCACATTAGCTGTTGTCCCCTGACTCTGCACACAGCCTGTTCCAGCTGCATTCTCTGCTCCAAGGCCAGACCGCTAAGCAAACTCCCGGGGTCCATGACTGCCTGTCAGCATCACTCTGGTGGGTACCCACAAAGATGGTAGTGGAGTTGAACAATGACATCCCTGTGTCACAGAAAGAAAAATGTCTCCAGAGAAAAGAATGCATCGAACCACCAACCAAGAAACTTGGATTCCAGTTCCAGCCCTGCCACCGACATTGTGTGTCCTCCCTTGGAGAGTTGTCACACATCTTGGCACCTTAGTTTCTTTCTGTCAAAGGTCTAGGGTGGGATTCAACAGTCTCTAGGGCACTTCCAGTCCAAAGACTGTATTCCAAGAGACTGTTGTGTCGACAAGACCGATGTCCCTTAAGCACCAGCCACGCCGCTCAGTGCCCCATGTCATGCTCCTCACAGTCCTTGGAGGCGGGCAGTGTTATTACATCTCTCCAGCTGCTGATCCTGTCTTGTAAAAAGAAACTTTAGGGTCTGTGTGGGAGTGGGGGGTGACTCCATCAATAAAGAGACCCCAGTTTAATCCCCTGAACCAAATATGAGGTGCATGGTTTTGTAATCCCAGCACTTGGGAGGTGGAGGCAGGTGGCTCCCTGAGGCTCTCTGGCCAGACCATCTGTTCTAATTGGTGAACTCCACCCCCACAAAAGACCCTATCTCAGAAGCATTCCTGAGAATGACACCCAGAGCAGTTTTCTTCCATATAGCCTACACACACTGAGCACACATATGCATTAATTGTGCACACACAAACACATTTTAAAAAATTATGACCCTTTAAGACTTGATAAAAGGCAAAAAAAAAAAAGCCTGATGTTCATTATGTAGGCTTGCTATGATATGGGTTGGTATAGGTTGGGTGTTTGAAATAGCTATAGGCTCAGGGTAGTAGTGGCACACGCCTTTAATTCTAGGAGTCAGGAGGCAGAAACAGGCAGATCTCTGCGTCTGAGGCCAGCCTGGTCTACAGAGTGAGTTTTAGGACAGCCTGGGCTACACAGTGAAACCCTGTCTCGAAAAACCAAAAACAATCAATCAATCAATAAAAAGCTATAGGCATCCAGCAAGTAAACATATGTAAGTATGGACTGTCACTATCTCCAGGATTGCAAAGCCTGTCAGAGCTATGCTTCTTAAAGCCCCCCCACCCTTAAAGCAACACTCCTCTTCAAAGGCCATCTTTGGAAAAACACTGGCTCTCCTCACATCTTCCTGGTAACAGTGAGGGAGAAGCTCATCTTCCCGATAAGGCAGTGAAAGGCAGTGACTCTCTGGCTCTCATAAACCCTTCACGCCTATACCAGCTTTCCCCACAGATTGTTGCCTCCTGGGCCCTCATTCACTCTACTCTAGCAATCAGCACTGAAAGCGGGACCCAGGGTCAGTGCCATGAGGTCTGTGTGGCAAAGGACAGGGCAGGGGCAAATTCCAGCTGCATAGGGAGCCCCCAGAGGGGACAGGGTTATGTATGGACAGGCTTCCATCTCTGAAAAATAAACTTTGCAGCACTGAGCCCACCAGTGAGGTGGGGGGAGGGGTCATAGGGACTGGGTGTGATCTGGTGCCTACTGGGTGGTCACTGCACTTCGCCTTATGTTTGAGTGGCCCTGTCTAAGCCAAAGCCCCTTCTGTGATCTCACTGATACCACAGCCTTGGTGGCATGTACTGATGTCCCCTGGGTGACGATTCCCCCGTTTAACTGATGAGCAAACTGATGTGATGTACTTCAGTAAGTGGCAGCAGCCAGGCGAGGAGGGAATCAGGTCCTCTGCAGCCAGGCCCAGTGTTTTTCCACTGGCTTCCGAGGAGGAAGTCAGAAGGTCCCTGGACTCCACCTCAGGAGCGCTAATAACGTTTGTTATATGCTGAAGAAAATGAAGCCATGCACTGACTTCCCACCCCTGCCAAGTTCCTGGCAAACTGCTCTCAGTTCCTGAGAAAGCAGAGTCAAGACCCATTACAGATCACAGGGAATGCAGGGGCTACTACCATCCTATTCAGATCCCCAAAGCCCCAAGGTGACCCCAGTGGTGGGACAAATGAACCTTGGTCTACAGAGCTCAAGGTAACAAGAAAACATCACCCACCCCCACCACACCCCCACACAAAGCAATCAGGCTGTGGCAGAAAAAAAAAAGAAAATTTAAAAAACAAGTAAATAAAATTTGCTATGCTTTCTGGGGCTTCCAAAGCTCTCATCTCAGGCCAGGTCTGTGGCTCAATGGGATGACCACAAGCTTCTTGGGCTGATTTAAGAAGAAAAAAAAAACCTATTTGTCACATTGACATTAATCCTCTTGTTAACCACTTGCCCTGGAGCAGAACGATGCTCAGCAGTAGAGGATAGAGCAGGGACTGCCTTTGCGGGGGGTCAGCAGGTCCTGAAGCCACCTTCTCATGGGGATGGGGGCTGTGATCATGCCTAGGGTCCCCTACTGTGCGTCTAATTCACCTACCACTCACCAACTAATCGACTCCTGGCATCCTCCTGGCTCCTGCCATCCCACCCCGTCTGTAGACGGCGTCTTTACCTCTCATTGATTTTCATATTTAAGGAAAATCCAATTGTTTGATTGAAAGCAACTGAATCATCACTGCATTCAGACGAAAACCCGCTCAGAAGGTAGGCATTTAGCGGAGGCCACTTACGGGTGGGACCCTGCTTCGTCTCCAAACAGGACTCCGTTCATATTGGCTCCTGGCTGCTTCTCTCTGCTGCTCTGACCTGTGCTCCTTCTTGGTAGCCTTCAGATACTGCCTGTCACCCCAATAAGACTGGGCCCCTTACTTCCCTTGCACAAGGCTGTGCACAGGCTCCTGTATTCACCTGCAAAGGTCACTGTTGGAGAAGTGCAACTGGGGCACTTGGAGCAGAGTGTGAGGGGGGCTTATATGACAGACCACAGGAGAGAAACACTGATCTAAATACAAGACTAAATTCTCACAGACATATAGTGTTGGCCTTCCTTTCCACTCTGGGAAGCACCCTAAGAGTGACATGCTGCCATTCCTGGTGTGGCTGCATGGGCTCAGCATTCAGTTTGATGTCAGTGGGCAGTTCCGTCTCGGATGCCCATCGACATGTCTATCACAGTCTTTGGTCCTTGGGAATTCGGGGCCAAGAAACCTAGGAAGCCCTACTGAGTGAGCACCAAGAAAGGACAGAGTCTCTCTATGTAGCTCATGCTGGCTTCAGACTCAGGATCCCTTTCCCTTAGCCACCTGAGTGCTCGATTACAGGTATGTGCCACCCAGGCCAGTGACGGTGCTTCTTAGGACAAGGCACCACTATGCAGACTGGGGGCACGCTGAGAAGTAAGAAGGGATTCCAGTTGGTGAGTGTCAAGTTTTGGTTTAAGTCTCTTAAAATTGTGTACTGAAGGCGGACTATCACCAAGCACAAACGTGTTACCTGTGCTACTACCTCCTTTGTAATCCTGTCGGCAACACTACAAGACAGAAACTACTATTGTCTCTTTACAAAAGAAGAAACTGAGGTAGCCAGGGGTGAAAGACCCAGTAAAAAGACTCTAAATGCGTGTTTTAAAAGCCCACACCTTTAGCCAGTACACAGAGAGCAACAAAGTCATCCCTGGCGTTCTTCTGCAGCCCCCCATCCCTCCAAAGGACAGTGAACTCCTTTAATGGACAAAAATTCTATTAAATTAATTTTCCTGACCGTCTGGGAAGGCCTCTGTCTACTTCTCCCTATCCCAAGACTCAGGGTGTGGGGCTCAGGCAGGATTCTGGAGCTTTAATCCTGACTGTTCCAAGACCTCCTAGTTGGTTGGCACCTTGCTTTCTCTCCACCTTCCAACCTCCAGTACCAGCATCTTGAAAATAAATCAGTCTTCCTGACTGATTTGGTTGGAGCTGGGAGATTAAGTTGCTCACATGCAGAGTTCCTGGTGGCAGGTGTTCCCTCTCACACACAGCTCCGGGTCCGAGCAAGAGCATGGCCCACTTGATTTGTCTGTGCTTGCTGCAGTCTGGAAGCCCCCCCTCCCCCCCAGTCACGTCCCAGCACTGCAGACAGTTGCCCATGGTTGTGGGTAAGATCTTGTCATTTCCCCTTTCCTCTTCCTCCTCCCCCTTCCACTTCTCTGGAAGAAGGGTGGGCTGCATTGGGATCAGAAAGGTGAAGAAAGTCGGTTATCTGAACGCCTACTATTTGTTGGATACTTCCGGGGCATCTCCTCACCTCTCATCCAAAGGTTCCAGCTCAGATATAATGACCCTTGCAGGGGTCCAGAGCGAAAGGAAATGGACTCTCACCGATCCATCTGCACCATTCTCTGAAAGAACTGAGGTAGCTAGAAGACTTGGGCAGGAGGAGCTCTCCTGGAAGTGGCAGGTCCTTGAGTAAAGGAAAGGCTCAATTGTGCTAAGGCTTCCTGTCCTGACAACACCCGATGTAGCCCCCCGCCACGCAGCAGCCGCCTTTCTGCGGCCGGCCGGCTGGGAAGGCGGGGCGGGAAGGCTAACGCAGGAAAGGGTTACGGGAATAGCTTTCCAATGACAAAGTCTGGAAGGGACCCATGCCTCCGCCCCTCTGCGGGTTAAGCTGGCACAGTGCAGAGGAGGAAAGCGTGGGCGATCCGCAGCAGGGCCTCCCCTTCCACCCACCCCCAGCCGCGGGCACTCCCAGCTCGGCCCTCCGCCGAGTCAGCCGGCGTGTGCCTAGGGCAGCGGGTCACTAGGCTCCGCCCCCGGCCGCCCGGCCCGGGGGACGGCACTTTGTTCAGGATGCCGCCTCCTTCTCGTCGTGGAGCGGGAGCCCGCGGCCGCCCCAGTGAGAGGCTGGAGGCCGGAGTGCGCAGTGCCGGCTGAGACTCGCCCGCCCGTGGACCCTGGGAAGCTCCGGGAAACTTTCTGAACGCAAGGAGAGGGCGTCCAGTACTGCGCTGCTCGGGCTATGCGCGACTCTGCGCGGCTGCGGCGGCGCGGACTCAGAACCCCGGACCAGAGGCGCTCCGGTGAGTTACTCGCACCGGGTGGAGCGGCGAAGGGGCTGAGCTCTGCTCTTAGCCGGGCTAGAGTCAGCCCGAGGGAGGAGAGTCTGGTGCCCGAGGGAGAATGCGGGCTGGCGCAGGAGAAGCATCGGATAACAACCGTGATACTAGTGTCTTCGCGGGAGTGCTTAGACGCCCCTGTTAGACTTTGCGTCCGTCCTGGGGTTGACAATGCGATGAACTAACCCCAACCCATTGAGCTTGAGTTTCCCTTCCTAAGAAATACTTGTCATTTAAAGTGCTCTCTCTCTGAGAGAGAGAGAGAGAGAGAGAGAGAGAGAGAGAGAGAGAGAGAGAGAGAGAGAGAGAGAGAGAGTCAGACGACACCCCGCTCCCCCAAGCAGTAGTAACGTTTCGAACATCCCTGGAGAAGCTAAAGGAACAACTGGGGCAGGTGACCCGACTGGTCTGTTCCAGAAAATTGCACTGCCCCGCCACCTCTACCATCCCCCTGCACTGGGATGTGCGCTGAGAAGCGCCCTCTTCAAGGCTGTTTCTTCTGGCGCCTGCCCAGGACGTCTGGGAGCCTTGAGAGCATCCCGGGGGGGGGGGGCCGGGGAGGGGGGAGAGAAGCAGGGAAAATGTGAGGGAGCCGCTCACCTGAGGGTGCGGGTGCGGTGCCTGGATATTTGTGGTTCCTTTTAATCTTCAGAGTCGACCCAAACTGGCCATAGGACAGAGAACCGGCCAAATCTGCGGATGGCATAAAGGGAAGGAAGGAACTGGGGCGGACCTGAGTGGTGAGTGGCTCGGGCAGTGCGCTAGAGTAATGTCCACCCAGCAAAGAGGGTTCCTTGTCCCCCAGAGCTGAACACAGGAAAATCAGCTGGTGAGTCAATGGGACTTTGTTAGGACGATCCGAGAGTGCAGCTGGCGCCGGCTTAAGGGAAGTGCTGGATCCCCCCCCACCCCCCCTTGATAACACGCTGTTTATCTGGCTTCCTGTTTCAGCCATTGGGATACCATTGGCTGGTTCAAATTCAATGCTGAGAAGCCTGTGGCCAGTTCACCCAGCAAAGGCTGTGGACTTATACAGACTTTTGCACTGTGAGCTAGCTCTAATTCCCTGGACTTAAGGTACGCCTAATAACTCACTTGTGATGAGGCAGGAGGACTTCAACACAGACGGTCACTCCAGACACTGTGGAGATCTCGGCTCCCCTCAGGCCGCAGACGCGTGTTCCTCCATCTGGCTGGTCGATTGTTTTCTGAGTTTTTGGTTGGTGTATTTTTAAATTTGTTGTTGTTGTTGTTGTTTTACCTGTGAAGGGAATGGTAGCAATATGGATCTCTTCTGAAGTGGGCTTTACCCTGGTGCAGGTTTCTGGATGAAGTTCTCAGTCAGTTCGTAGTTTCTGGCTAACTGAATATGGACTTGGAATGGGAGAACAAACACTTCTTCACCTGCCTTGCTGTGGTACAAATGCTTACAAAGTTGATGCTGGAAGACAGAGAAGGCTGGAGGAATAAACGCATTTTTCAGGCCTCCAGGGGCCTTTACCTGAGGTTGCCAGGTGAGGGGGCGTTGCTAATCTGAGTTCCTCCAGCGGGTTTGTCTACATTCCCGGAGGCTAGTCTTGGATTTTGCTTTGGATTTTAGGCACGTGAAAATCTTCACATAGGCCTTCCTCCCCTGTCACTCAATCTGACCACTTACAACACCAATAAATATTTGCCAGCTTAATAAAATTGGAGGAAAAAAATCTTAATTCCACCCAGATCCCGCCCTCCATCCCACTCAAATGGCAGGCTCTCTGTCCTTTAGAGGTTGTTTGATTTACCCTCCTCCCAAAACCTTTGTACGTAATAGTCTGGGTTTTGGAATCTGGTGTCCCTGATGAGCCTTGGCCTGAGGAAATTGAAAGCAAGAATGCCATTTGCCCTTCCCTTGTCTAATCTGTCTCGTACCCCAACTTCACACCAACAGTTTCCCCACTGTCAGGACTCAAGCATGCTGAGCAAGTGCACCCAGCTCAGCAACAACCCAGCCTTCAACTCAGCTTTGGCCCAGGAGGAAAGAGTTCCAGAAAGTATCAAAGTGTCCAGTGCATCTTTCCAAATTTGTTCATCTTTCATCCTTCCTTTTTTAATTGATGTCATTCCCCCTTCTTTTAAAGGACTTTTGAATTCTTTACAGGATTTCTAATAGGCTGGCATTTAAAGTTAAAAGAATCTCTGTGTCTCTCAGCCCAGCCCCTGCTCGCCTCCCTTCAGACCAGAATTCAGGCCTCCTGAAGGAAGGCCCGCGGGGTCTGGCTTCACAGTTGTGGTGCTGCAGAGCTGTCCAGAGCAGCCGTCTAGAGCTCCCTCTTGTTAGTAAAATCACCTCCTATCTGTAGATTCCATCCACAGATCTCAGCCCAGTCCTGAGCTGTTAGCAGGAGAGAGGAGCAGAAACACAGCGAGGGGGAAGAAGGGCTGTCTCTGCAGAAACACAGTGAGGGGAAGAAGGGCTGTCTCTGCGATGGACCAGCCAGCAGCTCTTATTCTGTGGGACACTGAGATCTAAGAAGTGTGGCAATTCTTGGCAAACACTTCATCTTGCTGGCCCTTAGTCTGTTTCACAGACACAGACACACAGACACACACAAATAATTAAAAACGTTTTTAATTCCCCTTTTTTATTTTCTTAGTTCCTTTTTTGATTAAGAAAAGGGACACGTACACACACACACACAAACATTACCAACTTTTTAAGTGGAAACACTCTCCTCCTTGAACAGTCCCTTGAACCTAATCTCCTAGGGAGGCTGACTCAGGCTTAGTTTCCTCCAAGGGGTCTGGATTTTGCTTCCCAGCTTCCTGTGACGAGACATGATTGGAGGCAGGATAACTGTGGCCCCGACCACTCGGAATGGCTCATGGATCTGATTCAGCTTCTATTGCATGTCCTGTGAAGTCCCCACTACCCTCATCAAATCTATTTGCTCTACTTAATTTTAATATGAGATGAGCTAATATGCATGAAAGATTAGAAGCACTGATGCATGTGCCTCACCAAGGACTGTTAATAACAAGATGTTTCCACTTCAAAGGACGGCGAGACTGTTCTGATGTCCAGTCCTCTGATGCTCTGGAAGCTTGCTGGATTTGTTTCTTATTCCCTGTTTGGATTGTTCATTACTGGTTAATTGTGTGCTGATCTTATTCACGCTGAATTTGCCTAGGACTGGTTTTGTGTATGAACTTGGGATTTTCTGTATCTAGGAGCACATCCCCTGTGAGATAGTTTGGTTTTACATTTTCCATTGTGATTTAGGTAGGCTTTTTTCTCCCTAGCCCAATTTGTTGGGCTGTGCCTTTCAATACATTGTGGCGTAGTCGTAGTGAGAGCAGGTGCCCTTCTCTTGTTCTCCATCTTGGGGAAGAGTCTTTGTGTCTTTTACCATCAGAGATGATGTGAGTTGTGCCTTTACCATATTTTCACTTTATCGTCTGGCAAGAATTCGCTGCTATTTATAGTTTCTAATTTTTTATTGTGAAAGGATGTTGGATTATATCAAATGTTCTTTTCTGCATAATTTGAAAGAACCACATGACTTGTTTTCTTCATTTTGTTAATGTGGTGTACTTCATTATTCTTCTTCACTGAGCCACCCTTGCATTCCGGGGATAAATCACTCTGGAAGTTTTCTTTTCCTTTTTCTTTTTCAATAATCTGTAATTTTCTGTCATTAAACCAGTGGCATAAGATTGTACCCCGAGTTGAATGGAATGGGTACCATTTATATTTTCCTTTATCACTGTGCTTGAAACATTAAAAATATTTTTTATCTTGGCAAAATAGACTGTTGTAGTAGCGGCGGGGCTGCCTTCCACCGCCCGGCTAGCTTTACCCGAAATAATTACATGGAAACTATTCTTTTGAACACTGCCTGGCCCATTAGTTTTAGCCTCTTATTGGCTAGCTCTTACATATTGTTCTAAGCCATTTCTAATATCTGTGTAGCCCCACGAGGTATGGCTTACCGGGAAAGATCTTAACCTGCGTCTGTGTCTGGTGGGAGAATCATGGCGACTCACTGACTTGGCTTCTTTCTCCCAGCATTCTGTTCTGTTTACTCCACCCACCTAAGGGTTGGTCTATCAAATGGGCCTAGGCAGTTTCTTTATTAATTAACCAATGAAAACAACAGATTAAAAAGAAATCACTCCCACATCAGTAGACATAACATAAAATTAAACCATTTAATAACTTTTTTTCTCCTTTGAGACAGGGTCTCTCTATATAACCCTGTCTGTCCTGGAACTCTCTGTGTAGATCAGGCTGGCCTCAAACTCACAAAGATCCGCCTGCCTCTGCCTCCCGAATGCTGGGACTAGACATGGCTTAACAACTTTTTTAAAAGACAGAATGTCGCTGTGTAATACAAACTGTAATTCAAGATCTGAATCCTCCTGCCTCAACCTCCCAAGTGCTGGAGATTACAAGTGTGTGCCACCATACCCAACCTTTTTAACCACTGGTCAGTGTCCAGTTTAGTAGAATTGGATGATTCGTATTATTTTGTAATTACTACTACTAGCTATCTCTAAAGCTTTTTAATCCTCCTAAACTAAAAGCTACCTACCAAAGATTAACTCCCAATAAGCTGCACATGGTGGCACAGGCTTTAACCGCAGTACTTAGAAGGCTGGCGCAGAAGAAAATGGAGTTTGAGTTCTGTCAGGACTGTATAGCAAGCCCTTGTCTCAACAATTCCACAAGCAAATAAAAAAATAAAACCAAATAATGAATAAAACCTTCTTTCCCCCTCCTTCCATCTTCTGGCAACCAAATTGTGACACTTTTTTGTTTGTTTGTTTGAGACAGTATAGCCCTGGCTCTGAAACTCACTCTATAAACCAGGCTGGCCTCGTACTCACAGAGATCCCCCTGCCTCTGCCTCCCGAGTGCTGGGATTAAAAGCGTGTGCCCCCACCGCCCGGCTTGTGAGCATTATTTACTGACCAGGGAAGTAAGCACTTTAAGTATTACAGGGTTAAGGTGTCCTTGGTTCTCATCTTCCAGTCTTCTAAAATGTCCCTCGTGTCCGGACACGACTGCTTCAGATTAGATACGCACTGATGATGTGTGGCCATTCCAGAGTCCAGTGTGACCTCCCTTCCTCTGACTATAATTCTCCATCTTACTTTTCTTTTCTCTTCAACCAGTGACCTTTTAAACATTACTGACTTCTGGACCCATCCCCAGAGACTTAGTTTCAATTAGTTCAGAATATGGCTTCAGTACCTGTCATTTAAAAAAAAAAATCTCCACTGTTAATTCCCATGCTGTGTGAGGGTCAGCACCACAACTGGCTGAGCCGATTTACTGGCTGGAACCTTTGGTCACAGCTTCCAGTGACGCAGTCCCCTCCCATCCAGCCAACAGTACTGACCCGCTTTTCCTCCCTTTACTAATTTTAAAACCTATGTACAAACAGAGTAAATGGCAACTGCCATAGGATAAAAACCTTCAAAGCCGAAAAGAGCGTTAATTACGTTAGCCTCACCCCACATAAAATCTCCCTTCTAGTGCCCGTCCAGCGACATCTCTGTTACTAGAGGACGCCTAACAACACCGCTGTGATCAACTTATTTTCTCTTTGACCCTTCTGCTTTCAGAGTTCCTCCTTGTATTAATCTGTTTTGGTTATAGCCTACACCCCTTGGTGGAAAACACCAAAATGTTAGTGGGTATTGTCAACATGCATCCCCAAATTGGGTGTGGGATATTCGGATTAAGCCAGGCAAGATGAGTGTAATTGCCTGCAAATGCCACCTTTCTTTATTTGAAAACAGCTATTTGTGCCCCTGTCCTCCTCCCTGCCTCCTTGGTCTCCCAGCCCTTCACATCATCACCTGATGTCTTAGTAGGGATGTTTAGAGAAGACATATGATGTGCTAGGAAATATCTGAGCCAGCCTGAGAGTTGCAGTTCATATCTTGACTTCATGTGCAAAGTCTAGCATGTATGAATATCCAGCAAATATTAACAACTGAAATTACAGCCTCCACATGGTACCATTAATTTCATCCTCTTAGGCAGGCCACAGACCCTCTTAGAAACTCCATTTCTTCTCCATAAAAAGTGGAATGAAAATACCTAACTCATAGGACATTCCCAGCTCTCCTGAACTCACCCTCCGCCCCTACCCTGCCTGTGGATCTCTGTATGGTGATACAGAGATGCTCTCAAAATGACAAGTGTGTGGGAAATAGTTAGTGATTGCATGAATCGAGTCCATGAAAGACCTGACCCTGTCCCAGGGATGCTAAAGGTGTGTGCTCAATAAATGCCAGATTCCTCCTCCTCTAAGCGACAGAGTTCGTGTCTGCTTGTATCCAGAAAAGCAGCAATTCATTTATGAGCTTTCTGTGCAGGTGACCTGAGGGCTCTTTGCCCAGGACAAAGTAGGATTTACCCCTCCCCCATGGAGACTGGAAACCTGAGAATTGGGCTGCCTAAGAAGGGATAAAAGAGGGCATAAAGCGACAAAAGTCTTACCGTATCTTTGGCTCATTTTATTTTGGTGTTTTCTCAATTGGGGGAGTCGACTTCAATAAATTATTGCTAGACTCTATTCCCCGTGCCTGTTTCCCCAGCTCATTGGTGCAGATAATTAAGTTGACTGGAAGGGAGTAACAGGGTTCCTGGTAGTGCCAAGGTGCCAACTGTTCTCTTCTTGCTTGCCTTGAACAAAGGCGAGACAGCTGATGAGACACACATGGAGGAGGCCCAGCCAGGACCGTAGCTGGGCAACTGCCTCCTATGTCTTCTTGGGTGGTTCTCTGAAGTCACCTGGCTTTCCTTCCCCAAAACTTTAGAGGGGCTTGATTGTGTGGGAGACCTGGGTGCTCCCATGGGCTACCCATTGCCCCCCCCCAGACCACCAAGCCCTGCATAACCTCCTGGGCACCATGAGCTTTAAGAGGTTAGCCATGATGTTCGCTCCTGTCCTCATGGTGCCAGGGAAGGGGACTGGGAAACAATCGATGTGCTTCCATACCAATTTCCCCAACAAGGTTTCCTTTAGAAAGCTGTCAAACCAGGAGAGCAGGAAGTGCACTGAACATCCAGTCGCTGTCTGATGTTTGCTACCTGTACCCTATTGCTTTTGTATAAGGAAGAATGAGGAACCTCTTAGAGGCTATATTTGTGGGGGGCAGACGAAATATATAAAATATAGACAATATATATATACACATATGTAGAGAGCAGTGTAACAAAATGTCAACAGTAAATCTAGACACTTCTGTTTAAGAATATATACGGAGTCATTTGAAAAAATTTTTGACATCATGACACTCAACCCCTAATACTTAGCCATGTTTCCTAAGAACATTCTCTAACATACCCACTGAATCACATCCAGTAAAACTGGTTCTCACATAGCTAGTTAATATATGGGCCACACACAAATTCCTAGACTCTTCTCCCTGGCTGCTATGTTGAGGTCTGAATTAAAGTTTTATCTCCTGGAAGGAGTGCCGGAGGATTGTGATATCCTGGATGAAGAGCACCCATTTATTTATTTATTTATTTATTTATTTATTGATAGATAGTTTTTTGCTATATAGCCTAGGGTGGCCTTGAACTCATGAACTCATGTGATCCTCCCACTTAAGTCACTTGAGTAGCTGAGACTATAGTTATGGTGAGCTGAGAAATGTCTTAATTTATTTTTGGTGGTGAGCCTAGTCTTTAACGGCTGAGCCATCCCTCCAGTCCTGAGATGTTTTAATTTATAGCACTCAATTCAATCTTTACCGTCACTAAGCGAGACAGTTGCTACTGTTCATTCCATCTTACTGCTAAGGGAATCACAATGTAGAGTCACCTAGGTTGCCTAAAGAGTATGAGCCATTGTCACCATTCATGCTGCGTGCCAGGCAATGACAGTGGCTGTATGAAAGACCAGCTGGCATTCCCTAGCCTCTCCCCCAGGTCTGATGGGATGCTTGGTCACACTGGGTGGGCTTTAGTGTAAACGCCATCATTCTCTTTGACTGGGAGTGATAGACATTGTCTAACAATGGCACAGAATGGACTAGAATGATTTGTTTATCAGGAAGTAACCAGTCGAAGAGCTAATGGCAGAAAACATCTTAGGTAGTAGGGCAGGGTTAGGAGGAGGCAGGACAGGAAGCTATTGCTTGCTGTTGAGAAGCACGTCCTGATGAGAATCTCCCATCATAGTTGGGACAACAGCGTACTATGGATGCATCTCTGATTTCAAAGCTCAGAAAAGAGAGGGACACAGGCCTGGACTTGAGACACTTCCCTGCAATACTGAGTTGGGCCAGAGGGGGCACTCTGCAGCTCTGGGTGCCCGTGGGTAAGTATTCAGAAAGTGCCCAAACATAGCATACCCAACAGGACACTCTCAACACCCCACAGCCCACCTAATGTGATGGTTTTAATGTAAAATACTTGAAGTATTTATTCTTTCAAAAATATCTAAGTACCACCATTTTATTTATTAGTTGTTTAAACTGTGGAATCTGTTTTGTTTTGTTAGTAACCCTGAACATAAGCAAAAATTATTGGGAAGTGAGAAACTTTTTGCTTAAGATTGTTTTAAAATATACTTTTTGTGAAAACTAAATTTAAATATGGATGCAGCTGATATATGTGACATTTTACAAATGTTTAATGAGATCTTAATTCATGCCAATTTTATAATTTACTTTTGTAATCTGGAACACGTAGCATTTTCTTCCGTATCTGCATAGCTCCTTGGCTCTGGGTTTCTATCCTGGGAGTGGGTGAGGGAGAGTTACCGGTGTGGGCCCTGAAGGTGTCTTTGGGTGAGTGTTGAGACTCACACACTCTGGGTCCAGGCCTAGGCTGAGTGTGGCTCAGCTGCATGTCAGTCATCCTGAGATGGCCTTTCTTGACCTTCACTGTCCCGAACACTGCCTTCCTCAGGACTTCACTGTTCTCGCTAATAAGTGATCCAAGGATGACCTCCTGCCCCACAGCTCATTCACTCCTTCATGGAGCCCTATGAACTGGGCAGGACAAGTACCCCTTTTCTATAGACAGTGAAAACCAGACCCAGAGATGGGGCTGTGTACTATAGAAGTGAGCAGTGTCCTCAACAGCCCACAGGGCCTCAAACATTGCATCTGTTAGTAAACAAATGCAGAACTCACACTAGGCTCTTAGTGGTAATTTTGCTATAGCATTCGTTTTGAAGACCTTTAAGACTCATCTCTTGTTACTGTTTTTATTAGAGCTAGAGACTGACCCCAGTGCATCAGGGTGCTAATTAGATACTCTATCAGTGACGCACACTTCCAGCCCCAAAGTTGTTTAAGCTGAATATAGTGGTTCAACTCTGTGACCTCAGCACTCAGGAAGCTGAGACAAGGATTGCCTCAATCTTGAGGCCAACCTGGACTACATAGAGAGCACCAAACCCTATCTCAAAACACACACCACACACACACCTGCACACATGTGCACACAGCACACACATATACCACACACATGTCTGCATGCATGTACACACACATACACCACACACACCTGAACACATGTGCACACACATATACCACACACACCTGAACACATGTGCACACACATACACCACACACACCTGAACACATGTGCACACAATACACCACACACACACCTGAACTGCGTGTATATGCACACAGAACACACATGCACACACGTGCACACAGCACACACATACACACACAGCACACACAATACACCTGCACACATGTGCACACAATACACACATACATACCACACACACTCCTGTATACATGTATACACATACACCACACACACCTGAACACATGTGCACACACATACACACTACATGTTTATGCACACAGAACACACATGCACACATGTACACACACATACACATACATACCACACACACCCGCATACATGTAAACACATACACCACACACACACCTGAACACATGTGCACACACATACACACTGCATGTTTATGCACACAGAACACACATACACCTGCACACACGTGCACACAGCACACACATACATACCACATACATGTCTGCATGCATGTACACACATACATCACACACACCTGAACACATGTGCTCACACACACTACATGTATATGCACACAGAACACACATACATACCACACATATGCACACACACCATACACACCTGCATGTATGTGCACACAGAACACACATACCACACACCTGCACACATGTGCACATAACACATACATAGTGCACACACCTGCACACATGTGCTGTGCACACAACGATACACACCTGCACACATGTGCACACATATACATGCCACACACATACCACATGCACACACCTGTCTGAAAACAGACAGACACACACACACACACAATCATATTGCCAACTTTATTCTTCCTGCTCACTTGTTACTCAGGAAGTAGGAAAAAAAATCACAACAGAAAATGAATGTG